>NC_133906.1:22097159-22427727 GCF_964199755.1 Larus michahellis
GTACAACATCTTTTCTGTGGTTGAACCCTTCTTTAAAGATAGCGCGGCACGTTCCTGAGCTAATTGGGCAACTGAGTCACATGAAATCATCGGAATCACCATAGCGATAACAAATACATCATCTGGGAAAAAATCAGCTGTTTAAGATGGACCATCAGTGCCCCTTAAATAGATGCTTGCTTAACATTTGGGATTTGGAAATCTCCATGAATAGCAATTCTAATGAATGCAATGCCAAGTAATACCAGCTCCTCGTGTGGCTGGCTTTGACATTTCCAGGCATAGCCTCTCTCCTGGGCCATCATTTTGCACCCACACTTGTCTGACAACTTGCTGAAGAAATGCATCCAAACAGACAATGAAATGCCGGGATGATTTATGCAGGAGGGAAGTAAACAAAATATCACCGAGAATAAAACCTTTTCAAATGCAACTATAAAAAGCAATATCAGACAGTTCCAAGTGCTGGAAAATTGCTTTTCGCACTGCCGCTTGGCTCATTTCAGTTCACTCTTTTGGGATAAGATTTTTCTTAGTGAGGTTTGACCGGACTTTGATTTAAACATCTGAAGGCTCCACAACAAATGGCACTAGGCATTTGGTGCTGTTCATGTTTGGACAGTTAGCTCATAGTCATGGCACAGAGAGTGATTTCCTTAGAAATCTGCTGAGAAGAAAGACATTCAGTAAATCGGTAGGACAGGGACTGTGAAAGTGTCAAGTTTTCTGTCCTGTTCTATTGCTCAGTTTTCATAAACTATAATTACGTTTGCCCATATTACAGCTAGAAATTGTTTTGCCTAGGAAGTTCTCCATACTTTAATTTTCACTTGGACTCATAGTATCGTCTCCCTTCAAATAAATCATTGGTTCCCAGTGTTAATCTTTGTACGTTCTCTCGTTTTGTCTTTTCCCTTCATCCCACGCACCTCTCTCTTAATAACAAAATGCAAGAATGAAATGCAAATGGTGATTTGCCCCGTTTTACCCAGACAGTATGTCGAGGAGCTATGCACAAAATCTGTGCTGTGCTGTTCAAACAACTGACACATTCAGTTGAGCATGGGAGGAACACTGAAGATGATGTGCAAACGGTAAACAGGTCACTTTCTTCAAGATAAAGTGGATTATTTCAATGCAAGACATAATTAAATGCAATTTCTTTGAACTCTCCCTTTTGTGGTCTAATGTATGCTTATTTGGGAAAACAAGATTATTTTTTAGCAATTCTGACTTCCCTACTTGTGGAAATACATGCTCTAAATTCCTTTTTGGCTCCCACGGAGCTTATCATTTACAGATCAAGATTTTTCCATGTGACACAGAATGACATCTTAGTTTGAACGGATCTCCTGTTTCAAATGAAAAGACTAAAATATGGAGAGCGATGTCTCCCACTTGTGAAATGCAGTTCCTGATGAATGTCCTGATTTCTCCATTGTGTGAGAAACTGGTAATACTCTATGTAAAACTCTTTGAAACGTTTCAAAGCTGGTTTTTTTTTTGCGGAAAATTCCACCTTGACAGATGAGTTTCATCCAGCCAAGGCAAGTGACATAATTTAAAATGTGGGCATCTCCAAAACACTTCTCTGGTGACAATGTAATAGCTTTGTTTTGAAAGTGCCCAATGATCCAAAAATTGGGTTAATGGTTTTCAAAGTTTTCAGATCTGTAGGTGCTGACAGAGCAAATTTAAGAGTGGACAGAAACTTTGTTTTTAAGGTCACCTTTTTCAGACTTTCTAAAACAGACCACTGCCTGAAAACCACTAACCAGTGGGCAAGCACAGGGTAAGGGATAACGATCTAGGGAGCCTTCCATCTAGATAGGTGAGACACATGGCACAGGAAGGCAGAGGACAGAGGCATTTGAACTAGACGTGTTCTAGGCAACCAAAACCTTCTCAACTGCTTTTTATTCTGAGGCACCAGAATATTGTAGGTGCCATATTTTAGTTATTTATTACTGTAAAGTTTCCTAGATGCTTCTAACTGTGCCTGTGTACCAGCCTAGAGTGGCCCAGGTTTGACAGGACGGAGTAGCTTGTACATATCTCCACTTGAGATTGAGCAACGGGGCACTTCTCTGTCCCGGGCTCCAAAGAGAGGAGCTCTGGGCTTCTGGGGATGCTCAACATCTCTCTTGTCAGCTTCTTCTGAACTAGGGTTGCTGGAAGGAGGAGGTGATGGTGGCAGCACCCCACCATCCTGAGACAAGGGAATGATGCCGGGTCAGCCCTCCCTGTGCCCAAAGGGATTGAATCCTGACCCCAGTTTCCAGGCTCTGGGTTACTTCGGAGAGGGTTCATGTGGGAGGAGGCAGAGGAGGAAGAAAGTCTGTTTTTCACCCATGCTGGGAAGCTGCGCTGCATGTGTAAAGAGTTTAAGATTCAGAGCAGTGCTCTGCCGGCTGGTCAGGGCACTTCCCTGAGAAAAGATGTCCTAAATTTTGTATTAATCTGCCGGGAGGAGGAATTCCTGCCGGTGGAGGAGGGATTGAGTGTACCACCCCCTTCCTTTGGTGAAGCTTCTAGCCACTGGTATTGTATAAGGCGGGATTACTGTCATCTTCTCACTCTCCAGTGACTGCATTTTAGCCAGTTGTCCCTGCCAGCCCTGTGAAAGGAAGAAAATTACCTCAGATTAATCCCTGTTCCCTGAATTTCCCTATTGACAGCCCTAGGCTGATGCTGGCTCCTTGTTTTTGAACCACAGATTCCCTATACCCCATGTAGGGACCTTATGTGCCTATTACCCCCAGGCTGCCTAACATTTTGTAGCAAAACACTTATATTTATTTACTGGGTCTGGCCTAAAATGGTTTCCAAGATCATACTGTGTATCAGCAGCAGAAGAAACAGGACAAAAACTTACTGAATGCAGATTGCCATTAATAACCCATAAAAGCAGCTAAAAGCTTGCAGGAGTGCTGTGAAGGTAGGAAAGCACCCGCTTGTCCTTACTGCCCTCCGTCCTCTCCCCCTGCAAAAGCCCTGCATTGCCTGTACAGGGGAGGACAGGCAGGAGCAGTGCGGCGTTGGTCCTCCTGGTTTTTGCCATGGAGAAGTCAGCAGGTTTTCAGACGCGGGAGTTATGCATCCTCATGGTGTCTTCTGACTCCAGGCTGGAAAGGAACCATCTGTTTGTTATACCACACACTGAGCCTGTGCTGTTGGCAATCTTCTGGGCTCCCATGAAGCCAGCTAAGCTTTGCTCTGGGGACTGCACACAGTGGGGCGTGAGGATAATTCTCATATTGGAAGCTGGTGAAAACAGGTCCAGAGAAGATATGGAAAACAAATATGTATTAAAAATGGGCCTACTGCTGCATAGAAACTAAGAGAATAGCTTGAGGAGTAGCACAGGGGGAAAAAAAATAATATTATGTGATATTCACAGTGCATGGAGGCTCTAGGGAAGAAGCACGCTGAGAGGATGCTAAGTGAGAGCATGTACTGTGCGGAAGAGTTGGGGGGAGGGAGGGAGTTGCAGCTCCAGAACACGGTGGGCGGGAAAGCTGATCCCAGCGGAGCGAGGACAGGCTAATTCATCTCAAGAGATGGTCACAGCAGCAGTAACAAACCTTAACTTCACAAGATGTTGCTTGTTTCTGTGTGCATCTGCATATGTAAATAACAACATTGCAATTTCAATCAAGAAGATCATATCCTAGCTTCAGATGAGAGAAATTGCAGAAATGGGGGTGGAAGTGTCATCTGCACGGAGTGTTGAGACTTCAGCTTCACTGACAGGTGATTCCTTACACCCTACAAGTAATACAAGCACTTAGCCTGTTTGCATTAGGCTCTGGGCTTTTTTTTCCCCTGATGGATTACTCTATAGTCAATCACAGCACATACTGCGACACTAATAGCTAACCGCCGAGGTGCTCTGCGGTAGAGAAACATGGGCCTGTGGTATTTCAGTTAAGTAAAACTGGCATTACATTAATGCCAAAATGAAAATGCTGAAAATAGACCCTCTTTACTGACAAATTCTCATTTAACAGAATCACTCTTCAACAAGGTGCTAGCGCTAAAAGCTTTGAGGGTAAAATTATAGGAAGAAGAGATCACAAAACAAGAAGTTGACCTCAATACAGAGCAAGCCTATCGGGAAGGTACAGGGAGACCTGGGGCCTTTTGTTCATGCTCCAAGTTGTTAGATGCAAAAGACTTCTGGTTGAGATGTCACACACGCTCATTAACCCAGTGCTGTGCACAAGCAAACACATTCTGACTCAGATGGTAAGCTTAAAAAGCCATCCCAGCAGGGCGTATTAGGAGACTAGCACTGGTTTGGCCTGAGTTAGGTTAGGAAAGTAAGCCTTTATACATGCGTACATACACACGCACATACGTATGTGTGTAAAATGCAACTCATACATATTATATATATACATAACATGCAGTTTATTATTTCCAAATACATTTTAAAAACAGAGAAGTAAATATTTTAACATGTTTTCTGAAATCTCATTGCCAATGAGTAGGGGCAGTGGATCGAGCTTTTGAAGGCAGCAGGAGTCTGGTGATGTGGGAAGTCGGGTTGTCTGCATGTCACCCTCCCTGCCAGCTTGTCTGGGGACACAACTTCACTAGCAGTGGTGTACAGCTGCTGCACTAGAGATGATTTGCACCTGGAAAAATCCAAATGATCATGGAGGAGCTGGGTCTGCCTGCATCTGCCCATATAGACATGCCAATAGATGGCAGACACATGCTACCGGCAAGGACCAATGCCAATATTCACACGTGGCACTACACATAAGTGCCCCAAAATAGGCACTGGAGGGAGGACCAGTGTAAATCCTTGTGATAGGAATGCTTTGATTTGTCCTTCGCTGCAAATAAAAAGTGCACAGAGCAAAGTTCGGAGATGGCAGTGCCCTGGAAAGCCCCAGACTTGAGAATGAAAGAAACAGAGGCAGAGCATCGGATGCCTGAGCTGCAGGGGCATGAGATGGGCTCTCATGGCAGCTGTAGAGGGGAATCAGCAGGTGGCATGATCATGTCTGACGTAAAGGGTCATATCCAGACCGCAAAGGGGCTTCAAGCAGATTAGTGACCAGTGTTTGTAAATCTGACAAGAACTGACCTAAGATGGCAGAGAGATGTACCAACTGCAATGTGTTTAGGGCAGCTGACCTAAAAATCAAGGGTCTTCCAAGAAACCCTCAGATGCTGGTGTATGCAATGCACGCAGGTATGTGTATCTGTCAGTTCCACTACGGAGTTCAGACCTTGCAATTTTTATGGTCCGCTTTTGTTAAAAAGGTTTCTTCTTGAATACCGGTAGTCTTCAGGTAGCATCACTGAAGATGGTGTTCCTAATTAGGGTGACCATACAGTTGTAATGATTTAATTTCAAATTTTGTATGATATTATAACTGAGATAATTTTAATAAATAGTAAGGCAGGTCTGGAGAGCAGGTTTATCTGCAGTCTGCTATTAAATACCTGCCTGTGTGCTGGATTCAAGGAACATCTTATCTGGCTTTAATACAGACCTAAAAAAGAAGACTGTGTTTCTAAAGATCTTAAGAAACACTGAAGGTCAGAAGAAAAGCGGAGTAAACAGACACTCTTTTAAAATTATCTTCTGATCTTGTTCAAATACTGTGCTTTTTTTCTGCAGAATCTTTACTTAATCTTTCAAATTAACCTCACAATAATAAAGATGATAGAGTACAGAAATACTAAAACGTAAGGTGAAAGGCATCAGCTTTTTAATTAACCACCTGTACGCTTATTTTGCTAAAGATTACAGTCTGTCTCGTGAACACAGGTACATGAGGAAATCAAGAGATTGAGTACTTGCGCTGTGAATTAAGAGAAAGTCTGAGCTCTGTTTTGAGCTCTGCTATTAAGCTCCTGCTTGATCTTGGACAAGTCATTTCACCTTTTTCTGCCGCTGTTGGGTGTTGGGTTTTTTTCCTATGCTTCTGCCTCACCGGGCTATGCTGAATATTCCTCTGAACAGTTTTTGCTGGTGTGAATGGCCGGTGCTGAGCAGTGTGAAGCCCTGGTCAGGGCTACTGTGCTAAAAATAGTGCTTAACTCTTTAAAGTCTGAGTAATTCTGAGGGCAGCTTCAGGCCAGAATTGGACTCAGCAGAGGGATGCTCGCTTGGAAAGGCACTGCCCGGGGGGCTCCGCATTCCTGGCTCTAGTCTCCACTGCAGGGACAGGAGCGATGCACACGAGCGCGTAATTGTCAAACAGGGAATTTCATCCTTGCCAGCGGCAAGGGAACACAAGGCAAAACAAAGTGCTCAGGCAATTGATTTCAGCGCAAATGTCTTGATTGAAATATTTCTGCAAAATAAAAGGCTCGTGGTCTCTAACGATTCCAGATTTCATTGCACAAATGCACCTCAACCTCAGAGCAATCGTCTGCACTGCCAAAGGGGGCCAATGCGCCGGGAGCAGCATGCGCTGAGAAGCCATCCCGGGATACCTGCGGGAGAGCTTGTTCCTCACCCAGCTGCGGTGGAGACATAGTGAGACATCTACAGGCTTGCACACCCCATCAGGGTAGAGCTGTCTAATGAATTACCACCCGCTGGCTGACCCCAGAGTTATCGGCATGCCCAAAACCCGTGGCACGGCAAACGGGAGGCAGTTTGACTTGGTTCAGCAATAAAAGATGGATAAACTTAGATCAGATTGCTGTAGCTGTGGGTTAATAGCTTGCACATAAATGACTCCTGTGACTGAGCCCACGTGCAGTGATTTGCTAAGCTACTGAAACTTGAGTGTGCCTGTATGCCAAATACTGCTTGTATGTGCAAATTTGGGTCAAGACTTACGAAGCCAGGTGCCACAACTTTATATTTGCAGCAGTTAAATAATCTACCCTTTTTCTAAGGAATGTTAAGACTCTAGCCGTGACCCGCAGTTTTACCTCCAAACCTAATGACTAGGTGAAGCTGCAGTGGGAGTAGCTAAGTATTCAGTGTTTTTCAAATCAGGCCAATATTCCTTATAAATCCACTGGATTGAACTGTGCCTATATAATTTCATATTTTCCTAAAACTGAGGTGCTCAGAGATGGCACTAGCTTTAACACAGCCTTCCTTTTCAAATATATCACTCTAACACAAACACATGCTGGAGGAAATTGAATCTTGGAAGCCATAAGGGCCTAAAAGTCAATAAAGTGCACTGAAGATGCCACTTAAAAGAAGAATTGTTTTTCAGTCTGCATTCCTGTCTTCCACTGCACTTCAGAAGTTTTTAACGTAGTTCACACAGGTCAATCTCTATTGAGCATTAAAGTTATAAAATAACTTTGAAAAAACCACAGTGTGAATGGATTACCAGGCCTGCAATCTCTGCGCTTGTATTAGAAGGGATATTTTATTTTTGGGGAACGCTTGAAATTTTTCCTCCTAGTTTGGTGACCCAGACTTGCAGAGCTGAGCCGTGCTTTTCCTTATTGCCATTGGTAATAAAGGTTGGATTATTTTCCTGGCTTCTGAGGGAAACCTTATTATTACTGGGCAGCTGTCACCGAGAGACAGTTTACATTCAATTTGATAGATTATGCAATTGTCCTGGTTCTGACGTAACTGCAGCATCATCTCAGCAACTGCAAACACACAGCACTGGGGAGGCAGAGAAATCACTTCTTCAAGGGGAAAAATGAAATCTGGTTCAAACCCCAGACTGTACTTTGTTGCATTGTTGGCCTCATAGTTTCTCTTCCCGTTTCTTCACTGCTGGCATTTATTAATGATCCCCAAAGCTAGAATCGCCGACCGAGATGCTGAACAGATAAAGAGGGAAAGCGTCATGGGTGAAATGGAGCCGCGCGCCTGCTAGTGACCCCGCGGCCTAGGATTCTCAGCTATAAATGGATATGCTAATTAATGACAAGGTTTCACCCCCCCATTAGTTTTTGTTTGGTTTCGTTTGTTTGTTTGTTTTTAATTTAGATCCTTAGCATTATTACCACAAAAAAAGGCTCATCAGGTAAGGTCAAAGAGCAAGCGTCTGGGAGGTGAGCTCTGCTTTCCAGCATCTCCCCGACGCTCCTCCCTGCCGTGTAAGCAGCTGCCGGCCCGGGTTCCGGCGGGGACAGGGTTAATTCTCCCTGGTATCCCACGCCCTGGGAGCCGTGCCCACCCGGAGCTGCCGGGGGAGGGGGCGGGAAGTCGCCGCTTGGAGCCGGCTGGGGCGTCCCGGCTCCGGGCGGGGAGCGGCGGTTCCGTAATCGCGTTCCTGTGCTCCTCTGTCCGTGTGACTGGAGGCGTTTCCTCGTGCCCTTTGCTGGTCTGTTAAACCGCCTTTGTCTCAACCCAAGAGCTTTGCCTTTTTCTTCCGGTTCTTCCCGTACCGGGAAGGCCCGAGCCAGCCGCACGTGGTTCGTTGTTGCCGCCTGAGGCCAAACCCGCCAGACTAGCTGCTAAGGGAGCCAGGAAGGCTCCCAGAAGGACACCATCCCAAAAGGACACCACACATGGTATCCCCAACTGGGCACACCCTCCCTAGGCCAGCGAGAGCAGAGGGAAGAGCTGAAGAGCTCCTTCCCCAAAGAATACAAGTGAAAGAAGCAGGGGACCTAAAGCAGGAAGGTGCGAGATGAAGAACTAATTACAATATTAATCTGGCTGAACTGCAGATCCAGGAGTGTGGTCTTTGTCTCTTGTCAGTTTTAGATAAAAAAAGACAGGTCATGCTCAGATTTTATCCCAGCATCAGTTTATTTTCAGTGAGGGTGGTGCAGCTTAAGACAGTCAGTAGAGCACTCCGCAGGGCAAGCCAGGGCTGACGTGCGGAAAGCCACAGGGTGTTCTGTAGCCTCCCATACAAAGATGTCATTAATTACCCAGCAACTGTGGCAGCCGAATAGCCAGAGCTAGTGCACGCACTTAAGCGTGCCTCTAGCTTCACTCATAGAGCGAATTTCTTCACTAACAGCTGTTTGGTTGCCTTCAGGGCTTCCACCTTCTTCAATTTGGCACTTAATCAGAAATCTGAGCTGTTGGGAGAGAGTGGGAAAGGCCGGGAAGGTGCCTGCTGTGGGCTGAGAGGGCTGGAGAGCTGGTAACCCCCTGGTGCTGCCACAGAGCGGCTGAGGGGGCCTGGGCAGGCCCGCAGACACCGTGGCCTAGCGGCCGCGGGCGGTCACCCGCTGAGGAGACCAGCTCCGTGCGGGCACGTTCCACAGCAGAGCAGAGGGTGGCAGGGTACAGGGGGGTTTTCTAAACCAGGGAAAAGCCAGGGACATGGAGAGAGTCGCCAGCAGCCAGCAGCTGTCTCTGAGTGGCTGAGGAAGCTCGGGAGGGCCCAGAGGCAATGGTGGGAGAGTTAAAGGCGGTGCAACTGCTGCCAGTGGTTGTGGAAAGGGCTCCTCCTGCAGGAGCAGAGGCCCAGACGAAAGATTGCTGCAAGGCAGCCGAGAGCAGGACTTTCCTGGCCACCGCGTTCCCATCCTGGGTCTGCTCTAGATCCGGCAGCAGCGGAGTCATCGTCCAGCTCAGCTGCTGTGCGAGGAGCTGCACGAGCCTGTGCGTGGCCGCATGCAGCTCTTCACCCGGCTGCGGTCACTCATGAACTCCACAGGGCAAAATGGGATTGAAATGCAGGAATCCACGGGGTGTCCTACTCAAGGATCAGGAAGCAGTCTGAGTCACCTAGAGACACCCCAAAAATCAGCTCAGTCTTCAGGGATACCTGCCCATTCTTCAGCTTGAGCTTGCAGGAGTGTGTAGTAGGCAGCACTGTCAGTTGACAGCAGTGTGACAGAGGCATGAGCTGCCATGCGTCTTTCACCAACAACTGGAACCAGGAGGCGGTTTTCTCGATGTCTAAGTACGAGTTGGTGCAAAGGGTGTTGAGGAGGCTGGGGCCCTGATGTTTCAGTTCATCCTTGCTGTGGTGGAGGAAGCACAGTACGTCCTCCACCAACCACTCTCTCATGCACATGCACTGTAGCTGCACACGGAGGCAGGAGTTGCTGGTCAGCATCTCCTTCGTGGTGCCTTGCTCCAAGCAGAAGGCATGCCCGGGGGGAGGCTGTAGGGGCACGAGCAGGCGGTAGACGACATTGTCCTCCTGGGCACTCCACCCTTCATAGACACAGCCCACCCCAATGGCTGGCTGCAGCAATAGGTTGAAGTTATTCCTGGAAAGTCTGTGGCAGGCACTAAGAAGCTCATCTACCAGCTCCTCCACAACCTTGCACTTGTCATCCATGTACCGCACTGGCCACTGGATGTGATGGAACACGCATCTGGCCAGAGATGAGATGTCACCAGAGTTGTCATCACTGTCTTCTTCCAACTCTTCTTCCTCCTCCTCCTCCTTCTCCTCTTCGTCCTCCTCCACCTCTTCCTCCTCATAGCAGATGCTCCCCAGATTACACCTTCTTTGTCTGGTCCTCCAGCAGAGGCACAGGAGCAGGAGTAGGGCTCCTACCCCAAGAGCAAAGGCCCAGAAGAACCATTGCTTCAGGGTGGCCAGGAGCAGGAGATTCCTGGTCACCATGTTCTGATCCTGGGCCATCTCATGATCCAGCAGGATCTGAGTCATCTTTCAGCTCCGCTGCTGTGCGAGGTGCTGCATGAGCCTGTGCGTGGCTGCATGCAGCTCTTCACACAGCTGCAGTGAGTTCTGCACAATTCTCAGCGAAAGTAGGGCAAGGGAGACAATGGCAGCTGAGACCTGCAGAAGAGGGAAGAGAACGGGTCTCAGTGGGGCTGGGCAGGAGGGAGATGGTTGTTGGGGGTGTGAGGCGGGATCTGCAGGGACCTGGGGAAAGGTAGGAGAGGGGGCCAGGGAGCTGGGAGGCACCCATCCGCAGCAGTGGCTGCGTGCCCTGCCCAAGGTGCTCCCCTGAGCGGCTGAACGCTCCCTCCAGGGTGAAAGCCCTCCTCAGGGGCTGGCATTCCCCCCGGCCCCTGTCCCCTTCAGCCTCCCCCTGGTGTGCGTACTCACCGCTCGCCCACGCTGCACTGCCACAGCCCTGCCCTCTGTTGCTCTTTTGCCTACTCCAGGCATTGTGACACATCCCCTGTGATGTCAGAGGCACCAGAGCCACATCACCGTTGCCGAGGGACCCAACGAGTGAAGGTGCCCCACTGGACCTGTTGTTTGTGCACAGAGAAGGGCTGGTGGGTGATGTGGTGGTTGGAGGCCATCTTGGGCGTAGCAATCATGAAATGAGAGAGTGGTCAATTCTTGGAGAATTAAGGAGTGTCGTTAGCAGAACTGCGACCTTGGGCAGTACTGCGGGGCAGACCTTGGCCTGTTTAGGGACCTGGTTGAGAGAGTCCCTTGGGAGGCAGTCCTGAAAGGCAAAGGAGCCCGGGGAAGCTGGACGTTCTTCAAGAAGGAATCTTGAAGGAGCTGGGGCTGCCCTGCTGGCAGCTGCTTCCTGGCTTAACCGCTCCTTTTTCTGATCCTCCGGCAGAGGCACAGGAGCAGGAGCAGGGCTCCTCTCCCAGGAGCAGAGGCCCAGAAGAAAGATTGCCGCAAGGCAGCCGGGAGCAGGACTTCCCTGGCCACCGCGTTCTGGTCTGGGTGTGCTCATTAAGGCATGTTGTAATATTTTTCTAAATGTAAAAATAGCCGTTTTGAAACAAATTTTAAAATTTTGCTTAGAAAACCTCCTGGAGGAAGTTTTATTTTATGTAAAACTAATTGCTTAGCTTGACCTTTTTTCATGAACAATTTCTTTCCCCTAGAACCTAATTATCTGTCTTGTTGACTATTTTTTTGTTAAAATTGTCATATTCTTATACCAATCTTTCAAAAACTGTAGTTCTTCGGCAGTTTAAATGCTGAACTGGAATTGAAGCCTTATGGAGAATGTGAAGCAAGCCATTGGGAGATAAGGGAATTTGGTTGTTTCTTTCTAGCATCTCTCTCTAGGCAATGATGAATCATTAAGGCCTTCACCTCTGAAAGATACTGGGGAGATTGTGAGAAATAGTGAATATAAAAGAAATCACAGATCGGTAAACAGCAAAAGAATAACACGTTGCCCAATCACAGCCTCTACCCTTGATGCTAGCAAAGGAGACTGGGCCTCAAAGTGAACTTACACCACTGCAACGGAATGTTACTTATGAAAACTTCAGCAGCTGAATTCCGACTGTATTTATGTTCTCAGTGATTTTGGGTAATTGCTTTGGACTGGGTTTGGACATAAAAACTGATTAACTTTCATCCAATGTTGGTCTTCTCAGGAAACCTGAGTCTGCAGTATGAGCTGTTTTGGATCCAAATTGTCCTCCAGAAGATAACCGAATTCAACCTTTTACTCTGCGGACAGGGACGTGTTTCAAGAAAAGTTTCATTCTTTCATACTATGATCTTGGATTTATCATCCTGTTTTTCATAGATTAGGATCTGAATCTAACAGCTCAGGACAGAGGCTTAAAAAATCCCATGCCAGGATCACTTCCCATTGAGTTGACTATATTGCTTCCACTGGAGTCCAGCATGAGTGAGTTCTCCTCCATGTGTTTTATCCCAGCATCAGTTTATTTTCAGTGAGGGTGGTGCAGCTTAAGACAGTCAGTAGAGCACTCCGCAGGGCAAGCCAGGGCTGACGTGCGGAAAGCCACAGGGTGTTCTGTAGCCTCCCATACAAAGATGTCATTAATTACCCAGCAACTGTGGCAGCCGAATAGCCAGAGCTAGTGCACGCACTTAAGCGTGCCTCTAGCTTCACTCATAGAGCAAATTTCTTCACTAACAGCTGTTTGGTTGCCTTCAGGGCTTCCACCTTCTTCAATTTGGCACTTAATCAGAAATCTGAGCTGTTGGGAGAGAGTGGGAAAGGCCGGGAAGGTGCCTGCTGTGGGCTGAGAGGGCTGGAGAGCTGGTAACCCCCTGGTGCTGCCACAGAGCGGCTGAGGGGGCCTGGGCAGGCCCGCAGACACCGTGGCCTAGCGGCCGCGGGCGGTCACCCGCTGAGGAGACCAGCTCCGTGCGGGCACGTTCCACAGCAGAGCAGAGGGTGGCAGGGTACAGGGGGGTTTTCTAAACCAGGGAAAAGCCAGGGACATGGAGAGAGTCGCCAGCAGCCAGCAGCTGTCTCTGAGTGGCTGAGGAAGCTCGGGAGGGCCCAGAGGCAATGGTGGGAGAGTTAAAGGCGGTGCAACTGCTGCCAGTGGTTGTGGAAAGGGCTCCTCCTGCAGGAGCAGAGGCCCAGACGAAAGATTGCTGCAAGGCAGCCAAGAGCAGGACTTTCCTGGCCACCGCGTTCCCATCCTGGGTCTGCTCTAGATCCGGCAGCAGCGGAGTCATCGTCCAGCTCAGCTGCTGTGCGAGGAGCTGCACGAGCCTGTGCGTGGCCGCATGCAGCTCTTCACCCGGCTGCGGTCACTCATGAACTCCACAGGGCAAAATGGGATTGAAATGCAGGAATCCACGGGGTGTCCTACTCAAGGATCAGGAAGCAGTCTGAGTCACCTAGAGACACCCCAAAAATCAGCTCAGTCTTCAGGGATACCTGCCCATTCTTCAGCTTGAGCTTGCAGGAGTGTGTAGTAGGCAGCACTGTCAGTTGACAGCAGTGTGACAGAGGCATGAGCTGCCATGCGTCTTTCACCAACAACTGGAACCAGGAGGCGGTTTTCTCGATGTCTAAGTACGAGTTGGTGCAAAGGGTGTTGAGGAGGCTGGGGCCCTGATGTTTCAGTTCATCCTTGCTGTGGTGGAGGAAGCACAGTACGTCCTCCACCAACCACTCTCTCATGCACATGCACTGTAGCTGCACACGGAGGCAGGAGTTGCTGGTCAGCATCTCCTTCGTGGTGCCTTGCTCCAAGCAGAAGGCATGCCCGGGGGGAGGCTGTAGGGGCACGAGCAGGCGGTAGACGACATTGTCCTCCTGGGCACTCCACCCTTCATAGACACAGCCCACCCCAATGGCTGGCTGCAGCAATAGGTTGAAGTTATTCCTGGAAAGTCTGTGGCAGGCACTAAGAAGCTCATCTACCAGCTCCTCCACAACCTTGCACTTGTCATCCATGTACCGCACTGGCCACTGGATGTGATGGAACACGCATCTGGCCAGAGATGAGATGTCACCAGAGTTGTCATCACTGTCTTCTTCCAACTCTTCTTCCTCCTCCTCCTCCTTCTCCTCTTCGTCCTCCTCCACCTCTTCCTCCTCATAGCAGATGCTCCCCAGATTACACCTTCTTTGTCTGGTCCTCCAGCAGAGGCACAGGAGCAGGAGTAGGGCTCCTACCCCAAGAGCAAAGGCCCAGAAGAACCATTGCTTCAGGGTGGCCAGGAGCAGGAGATTCCTGGTCACCATGTTCTGATCCTGGGCCATCTCATGATCCAGCAGGATCTGAGTCATCTTTCAGCTCCGCTGCTGTGCGAGGTGCTGCATGAGCCTGTGCGTGGCTGCATGCAGCTCTTCACACAGCTGCAGTGAGTTCTGCACAATTCTCAGCGAAAGTAGGGCAAGGGAGACAATGGCAGCTGAGACCTGCAGAAGAGGGAAGAGAACGGGTCTCAGTGGGGCTGGGCAGGAGGGAGATGGTTGTTGGGGGTGTGAGGCGGGATCTGCAGGGACCTGGGGAAAGGTAGGAGAGGGGGCCAGGGAGCTGGGAGGCACCCATCCGCAGCAGTGGCTGCGTGCCCTGCCCAAGGTGCTCCCCTGAGCGGCTGAACGCTCCCTCCAGGGTGAAAGCCCTCCTCAGGGGCTGGCATTCCCCCCGGCCCCTGTCCCCTTCAGCCTCCCCCTGGTGTGCGTACTCACCGCTCGCCCACGCTGCACTGCCACAGCCCTGCCCTCTGTTGCTCTTTTGCCTACTCCAGGCATTGTGACACATCCCCTGTGATGTCAGAGGCACCAGAGCCACATCACCGTTGCCGAGGGACCCAACGAGTGAAGGTGCCCCACTGGACCTGTTGTTTGTGCACAGAGAAGGGCTGGTGGGTGATGTGGTGGTTGGAGGCCATCTTGGGCGTAGCAATCATGAAATGAGAGAGTGGTCAATTCTTGGAGAATTAAGGAGTGTCGTTAGCAGAACTGCGACCTTGGGCAGTACTGCGGGGCAGACCTTGGCCTGTTTAGGGACCTGGTTGAGAGAGTCCCTTGGGAGGCAGTCCTGAAAGGCAAAGGAGCCCGGGGAAGCTGGACGTTCTTCAAGAAGGAATCTTGAAGGAGCTGGGGCTGCCCTGCTGGCAGCTGCTTCCTGGCTTAACCGCTCCTTTTTCTGATCCTCCGGCAGAGGCACAGGAGCAGGAGCAGGGCTCCTCTCCCAGGAGCAGAGGCCCAGAAGAAAGATTGCCGCAAGGCAGCCGGGAGCAGGACTTCCCTGGCCACCGCGTTCTGGTCTGGGTGTGCTCATTAAGGCATGTTGTAATATTTTTCTAAATGTAAAAATAGCCGTTTTGAAACAAATTTTAAAATTTTGCTTAGAAAACCTCCTGGAGGAAGTTTTATTTTATGTAAAACTAATTGCTTAGCTTGACCTTTTTTCATGAACAATTTCTTTCCCCTAGAACCTAATTATCTGTCTTGTTGACTATTTTTTTGTTAAAATTGTCATATTCTTATACCAATCTTTCAAAAACTGTAGTTCTTCGGCAGTTTAAATGCTGAACTGGAATTGAAGCCTTATGGAGAATGTGAAGCAAGCCATTGGGAGATAAGGGAATTTGGTTGTTTCTTTCTAGCATCTCTCTCTAGGCAATGATGAATCATTAAGGCCTTCACCTCTGAAAGATACTGGGGAGATTGTGAGAAATAGTGAATATAAAAGAAATCACAGATCGGTAAACAGCAAAAGAATAACACGTTGCCCAATCACAGCCTCTACCCTTGATGCTAGCAAAGGAGACTGGGCCTCAAAGTGAACTTACACCACTGCAACGGAATGTTACTTATGAAAACTTCAGCAGCTGAATTCCGACTGTATTTATGTTCTCAGTGATTTTGGGTAATTGCTTTGGACTGGGTTTGGACATAAAAACTGATTAACTTTCATCCAATGTTGGTCTTCTCAGGAAACCTGAGTCTGCAGTATGAGCTGTTTTGGATCCAAATTGTCCTCCAGAAGATAACCGAATTCAACCTTTTACTCTGCGGACAGGGACGTGTTTCAAGAAAAGTTTCATTCTTTCATACTATGATCTTGGATTTATCATCCTGTTTTTCATAGATTAGGATCTGAATCTAACAGCTCAGGACAGAGGCTTAAAAAATCCCATGCCAGGATCACTTCCCATTGAGTTGACTATATTGCTTCCACTGGAGTCCAGCATGAGTGAGTTCTCCTCCATGTGTTTCGTCAGGAGACGACTCCTTTATTCACTTGGAGTCCCTGTCTTCTTCATATGTGGATGCAGTACTCACCATGCAGATCCACTAAAAAATGAAGTCCTCTATGTGCGAAAGCCACATTTTGGGAGATGAACAGCCAGTAAGCAGCTTGTGTGTTGGCTTTAAGTGCCGCCAACAAAGAAGAACAATCAGCACGAAGAAATAAAAGAAATAAAATCCCAAACCAAGGTTTTGTTTGTGTACAGAATTTTTTGTACAATACATTTCAACCTTCATACGCCGTCATGCAATAGCAGGGCAGCTCTGTCCTTATTTATCCCACTGTATATAATATCTTGCCCCACAGAGATCTGCCTATGAACCTTCTACCTGATTTATAGCAACCCCAGGTTGCTCCATTTCCTGAACTGAAGCACGTACATGTGTACCATAAAGCTATAATGCTACTGAGGTGTACTTACAAGAAAGGTAACGACCAAGATGAGGACTGAAAAGGAACACGAGAAAGACTCTGCGAGCAAACTTTGAATACATAGTCTTTTTATGTACGCAGTGGATCTCCTTCCTGCTCAGACTGCTGTATATCAAGAGCAGCTCCACCGACAACAGTGCAACAGCTACTGCAAGAAGAGCCTAACTGGGAGAAAAATAATGTGTTTATGAGTTTCTATTCCTGGTAGTTTTTACTGTGAAATGTGATTGAAACAAGGAAGAAGCACTGCTTTCTACCTCTGTTCTTCCTGAAAACAGTGAAGCACAGCATATAACAGGAGTGAGATAAAATCACTCAGCCAAAACAACTACTGACCATTTGAAAAGGGAATAGCATTTGCTGTGTTTTATAATATCCCAGCTAAGATGAAGGAAAAGATAGCAGACTGCAGAAATATACCCTGTATTATATAAAAGAACCAAGAGATTAAAGGCTGACCGTGATCTCGTTTGCCCAAGATTTAAATTGATGACTCTCATAAATATCAGTGGCCTTAAATGTATTTACAATGGCAGAGAGGAATATTTGGTCGTAAAATCTGAGGTCTGACATTGTGTTAAAGAGGAAAACTAAAAGCTCTTCAATATTCTGCAACATGATCATCTTTCCATTTGATCTTGACAAGTTATTCGATTACTTGGTGCCTCAATTTTCCCAGTAGTAAACTGGACATAAGACTTTTGAGAGTGTCATAGTGCCACGGACAAACTCAATACTTGTGAAATGATCCGAGTGCACAAATGAGAGGTCCTAAAAATAGATTTTTTTATTGACATTCTCTGCATGCAGCGTCAAGATACCAAAGTTTTCCCTCCATGTGCCAGTTAAATAGAAGTATTTAAAAATCTTTTTCCCACTTGAGAGCATTTTTTGCTTCCTGAAGGGCCCCACAACCTCCAGTCACCAACTGAAATTACATGGAGTTGTTCACTGGCATTTCCAGTCTAACTAGTGAAAATCAATTGCTGAATTTAGCTACAGCATGGTCAGTAAATAGATATTCTGATCCAATTTCAAGGTCAGTGCACATCAAGCTTAATTAAAATGGTGTGGTGTGTCACCCATTGTTATTGAACTGTCTAAAATATTCAAGAGGCCTCTGAGGACTCCAGCATGCAGTGGAGCTATAGAAAAAACAGAAAGAAACTTCTTTATTTATACTTTCAAATCCATGAGGAAAGACTAAGAGGACCTAGAGATCTCTTATTACTGCTTCCATTTCTATTACTCGTCAGTTGTTAGAAGTAATTTGTCCAGGGAGTTTGTTGAGTAGGTTAAACTGGCTAAAACCAGCACTGTGGCTGAAGGAAGGGTCCACTTTTCCCCAGCCTGTGCCCTCCAACGTGCCGCCTCCTGCAAGCGTGAGCCACTGTGCTGAGCCTTATGGGGAGCCTGGCCTAAGCGAAAACAAAACTAAAACAGAATTCCTACGCTTTGGCTTCGTGTCGAGTGTATAATTGGTTGAATCGGCTTCAAAATATCAAGACTAATTTTCATCTCTTGCACATTTTTAAGCCATGCAACATCATTAAATTTTATAAAACTGCGTATTTTCATTGGTAGAAGAGAGACCAGCATCTGCAGGCATTGTGTAATTGAATTACAGGAGAACTAAGAATTTTTTTTAGCTATTCTATGAAATGACCTCCTGAAGCACATAAAAAAGAAAGTACCAGGAAGGTATAAATTAAGGTGAAAGACACAGTGGGAGTCAATTCTTTTCTCCCGCCTCCCTAGTTACACCCACTGAATGCAATACTAATATGAGTCTCACTACTTTCCCCTTGCTCCCACTGCCTTCAGTGAGATCTGCGTTTGGCCTATTATCTGACTCACTTGTATTGGATGTGAGATGACATCATTTAAGTAGTTGTTTGGCCCAATGGGACTCACTTTTTCCACCCACTGGCTTTGTACGCAAGGGCAGAATTGACTTTCCTCTGTATCAGCGTGTCAAAAACATTCAGAGGGCAACGTTATTCCTTTTCTTAATTAATAAGAATATGAGCAACTCTTCCTTTGTGAAATAGTCATTGAAAATTTGCTTATAAATATTCATAAGTGTTAACAAATAAATTTTATCCTTACGTACAACGGTGACACTTAAGGAAATGAGAATACACACGCACACACACAGAGCTACGTTGTATTACAAACCACTGCTATTATGACATGCTCCAAATAAAATTTTTTTCAGAAGTCTTGAACACAGATCATGCCAGTAAGATGTCTCCTTTAGACACATCAATGGTTGTTTGTGGCGTAATAGCACTACCGTGCTTTAATAATTGAACTACTCCCAGCGTAAGCCCTTGAACTGTGTTTATTTCCTCAGTGTTTATGCAGTGATGTATCACACATTCTTAACAGCAGACGAAATGCTTGTAATGACATTCCTAATGCTGGAAATCAGAGCATTTTTGCCTGTTGTAGATTGAAAATTGTCTCCATTTTCCACAGCATTTTAGTACTATAACAGACTTTCACTGGAAAAAAAAGTTTTTATTTTAATGGTAGCTGCATGAGATGCTGGCTGAAACTATGAACCGTTCAGATTACTTTCCGTGCTCTCTTTCCTAAAATAGAGTAACTAGACGATGACAGTTCATCCTGAGGCTCTCTCACAGCTGGTTTCTGGGCTGGCTGTTCACCAAGCCCAGCCCCACTTTGCTGCCCTGCATTTGGGGGATTCACTTGGGTCCTCGGTTTGGCCAGCGGCTCCCCTCCCTCTCCCGGGTCAGACGCAGACATTCTCCTCTTTCTGCGTTTGTATGTCTTCAAACAGTTCCTAACATGACCCTGGGTTGGGTTATTCCTTTGACAACATAACTCTGTGTTTCACAAAGCTGGATGGTTCATCAGCCCTGAATGCCTGGTGGCCAGCAGAGGAGGTGGGGAGTCCTCTTCTCCCAGAGCTCTTTCTGCTTGTGCTGCTCAGTCAGGGAATTAAAGCAAGGACGAGCGCCTTGCGCCCCAGCTTCTCTATCTTGAAAATGGATATATAACCTTTTGTATCTCATCGGATGAGTCATCTGAGATTTCAAAGGATACGCAAAGGTGTCAGATACCCACGTGCTGCTGATGCTTACAGGATGCTGGGTGCTGTGAATCAATCCTGGTCCTTACAAACATCTTTCAGATGAAGGCTGTTACAGGTGCCCTTGCTTTTTCCTCTTTCCATTTCCAGCACTTTCCCTAAAGTGCTTTTGAGCTGCAGAAGCCAGAGCAATTGAGGGATTAAAATGACTGTATTTGAAAAAGAGCAGAGAAATGTGGTCCCAGGCCTGGCCTAAGTGAGAAGTTGTTTGTCCTGCTTTTCAACTCATGAGGCCAAATCTGGGATTCTGTGTACCCCTTCCATTTACAAAATGAGACGGCACACTGCTGTGGAGAAGGTACAGGACGAAGAACTTGCGGCCCCCAGTTAATGAGAGTGTTCCCTGCGAGCTCCCAGGCACTCAGGAGGCTTGGTGGGGATGCAAGATCCGACTTCTGAGGGGAAGCGGGTCTATAGCCTGGTCAGTGAAGCATTAACTCAACGTGACGGACCAGGCAGAACGGGGACGGCATGCTGAACTGAAGCGGGGATCACTCACTAGCGGTTTTGAAAGGGAATGTATTCACAGGAGAGTAATTAATCTTACTTAGTAAGGATTTTCAGAGAAAGCTCATAGGAGGGCTGTGAGCAGAGGAAAGGGGAAGGAGCACTTCAGAGGGACTTTGTGTATTGGCTGGTTTTATATTCACCATCCAGCTTCACTAGGGAGCAAGAGGAAATGTCTGGATTTTAGGCTGGTATTCTGTGAGCTACCGTTAAGAGGCACACCAAAGGTTGTCAGGCACCTACATGAGCAGTCCTGATGGCATCCCTCTGTACGTAAGCAATCACTGATGTAAAAGCTTTGCTGTGGGGTTTTATTATCTCAGCAGATTAATTTTTAGTGTCTGACAAATGAATCATCAGATAAAGCTGTGGCAATTGCCTACCTTAGCAGGCAGTTATTTCCCACACCTTTGGCTTTCTGACATCCACTGCAGGGTCACTTCTGAGCTACAGAGGTATGCCACTGTCACTGCAACCAGATCCACAGCTGAAAATCAGCATGGCAAAGGATTTGCCACTACAGAAAGTCTGAAATTACCACCTGTGGGGTCTTTCTCGGAAGATCAGCCACAAAAGGCAAGGGAACACCACCAAGTGAATTGCTGCAGAGGGGACCCGTATACTTAGCTATGAATGAGATCTTCGCTGCGATCTGTAAGTCCTAATCTAGGCTCAGTGTGCAACAGAGTGATGAAGATGCTCAGAGTGATTGATATGGAGGCTAAGCGTGGCCAAAATATATCACAGATACTAAATGACACAAAATTCACAGAGTGGTATCATGAAGACTGGAATTCATCACAGTGTATTGTGGGATGGCACCATGCTCTGCGGTGGCTTTCTTTCTGCTTACTTAGCATTTCTCCCCGTGCGTGTCCTCATGCACACCTTGTGAGACAGCAGCCATAAAGCAGCTTCTTTGCTGCAGTACTGCATCATTTCTTTGAGTTCAGCTAAGAATTTCCTCACCAAAGGAGATGAATGGAGGGCTGGGAACATGTCCTTATAGATGTTTTCTGCACAGTCACGTTCATGCCCCAGCACCTCTCGGGCATTTGTGATTGCAGTTCTGAACACTTGACAGCAACAGAAGTATGAGCTGTAGGAAAGGAAAGAGCCAAGGATAAAGATTCGCTTATGTTGATAGGAGGAAATAATCACATTACAAGGGGAAGAAGAGAAGAGAAGAGAAGAGAAGAGAAGAGAAGAGAAGAGAAGAGAAGAGAGAAGAGAAGAGAAGAGAAGAGAAGAGAAGAGAAGAGAAGAGAAGAGAAGAGAAGAGAAGAGAAGAGAAGAGAAGAGAAGAGAAGAGAAGAGAAGAGATGAGGGGAGGGGAGGGAGGGGAGGGGAGGGGAGGGGAGGGGGAGGGGAGGGGAGAGGAGAGGAGAGGAGAGGAGAGGAGAGGAGAGGAGAGGAGAGGAGAGGAGAGGAGAGGAGAGGAGAGGAGAGGAGAGGAGAGGAGAGGAGAGGAGAGGAGAGGAGAGGAGAGGAGAGGAGAGGAGAGGAGAGGAGAGGAGAGGCGAGGCGAGGCGAGGCAGTTAAAAATTGCAGCCTGGCTTCTCTATTGTTCAGTGTCCTTACCTTTTCTGGGGTGCTGGTTTTGAGCTCTTGCATGGGACGGTATCTCTCAGTTAACTCCCACACCAAACTGCACCAGGCAGAGGACATAAAATAAAAAACTCTGTCAGATCCTTGAGGTCGATGGTGGTCTACCACAGTCCTTGAATAAATTGCTCTGAAAACTTCAGGCTCTGTCCCTCTTGTGTTCTTTCCTCAAGTTCATGGATAGAGGGTGCAGAGGACATTGTGTGTCTGTGTGGAGTCTTCTCTGTCCAGACCTGGAGACACAAGATGCTGAAGACGGGACAATGGTTCTGATGCTAATCACAAAATCAAGACATGCCATCGCTGCTTCTTCAGCCACCACCAAAAAAAGGTGTTCTATTTTTTAACCAGCTGCACAGGCACAGCCTGAAAGAGGATTAGTTGCTATGGAAGGACAAGTAGGCACCGAAAGGCCTGTGGTTCAAAGCTGTGGAGGACTCTGTACCAAGGTTTGTGCCAAGGTGCCACATAGTTGACCTGGAGGCACCAATCCACGTGGTGGGAAGAGGTGACTTTTCCCAGACTGTCACGGAGATGTGTATAACAAGTCCCACACTGTAATTCCTGTTCTGAAGTCCAGCAGCCCCGCGTAAATATCCATGAGCCCAAGAAATAAGACAGATATCATCAAACAGTGAAAACTCACTTTAAAGAGAGCTGTTGAGTCAATAAACCTATTCCCCTCACCCCCCTGCTTTCCATGTACTTAGCCAACACCAGCTGTGGCCCAATTAAACTCAACTGCTTACAGAAATGGATCTGTTACAAACAAGTACACAATGGATTATGATTGTAATCACTTAAGAGGTCACAGCAGCTCAGTGCCTGTGTTTCCTGATTTCTGTGTGAGACATAGGACCGAAGTCCTGACCCACTTTGAGTAGCTACAAACCCTCCAGCCCCTTGTTGTTTGTTAGGATGGTAAAATACAACTCGCTTGTGGTGTCAGCAACCAACCTGGCACCCTTCCTCCACATATTGACTCTCTTAAATTAGTGCAAGAGGTAGACACTGCCATCAGATTGCCAGGAGTGCAGGAGAGCAGCAAACAATGAGATTCCTACTTGCAATATCCATATGGTCATAACTCCAGGCTACCAACACAAGCAAACTAAGCCACGAAATGGTGGAAACACCCTGGTGCTGGTGCGGATGGGAAAAGAACCTGCAACCCCAAAGATCCTACAAGGTAAAATGCTCGTGATGGTTTTCTTTGCGCAGCTTCAATCAGTGTCTCCCACAGCGGGGTCAGACGTGTGCCTCTGCTGCGACCAGCACCCTGCGCCGAGCACGATGCCTCCTCCATGGGGACACCGCTCCCTCTCCAAAACAGCTCGGGGACTTCAGGCTTTACGCCTAGGGGAATAATTCTCCTGGTGTGCAAGGCATTTTACAATGGCATTTTATATTTTGCTGTTTGAGATACGCAATCATTTTCTGTCATGACTCTATCAATCCTGCCAGCTAAGAGAGATGATTACAGGCACCGGGTGCAGCCCTTTTTCTTCTTTTGAGTTCTTTTCTGAAGATCTGTCTTTACTGGGCCTCCCTGAAGGCATTAGCCTATAATCTATAATGCCATCTGCTTTGCTGGGCTATAAGCCAGGTCACTTTATTAAATCAGCATGGAGTAATTTACAGCATTGTTTTTCCCGAGTGACAGAACTGTATCGGGGAAGCAGAGACAGAGATGCTTTTGTGCTAGAGCAGAATAGCACGTGCATTTCAGTTCTCATGTATTTCAGCAACAAAGGCAAAAAAATGGGATTCCCCCTCTCTTGGAGTATTTTTCCTTCCTGTTTGGTTTCTGGATGATATTGTGATCTTCAGAATTGCTGCTGAATGAGAAATGCTGTGGCAGGACTAGATTCTGGAAACGGAAAGACCATTGGCATTTTTAGGACATAGGGCTGAGGTGAGGATGAGGGTGTGAGAAGCTACAGCACAAGGGAGCAGGAGACATTCATTAAATGTATGAACCAGATAAAATCTCTCTTTTATTAGAAACCTGTTCCAAGGAGAAATCTGCTTCTCCTCTGCGCCTGATCCTTTTAGCTAAACTTGTGGCTGCTGCTGCTTTGGCTGGAAAAGAAAATCTAAAGTGACTGCTAGAGCGCCACAGTTTGTATACGACAGCGCCACTTGAAGCTGTCTTGCTCAGCTGCCTGAAAGGCTGTAAGAAAATAGCTACATGGTGTAGCCATCCCAGTTCTTGCTTTACATACATATAAAAGAAAAAAACAAATATCATCTTTTAGTTGGAACGGCAGCTAACACCTTCACTATAAAAAAAAGTACTTGAAAGAGTTAAAAATTGCTTCCAGAGTCTTGTAAAGGTATAATTAAATCTTCTGTCGTTTTTTAATTTATTAAATTAATCTCAATATTTACTAGGGCTCTGGGCATAGAGAGGCTAGAATATATAATTGTGCTTGTTAGCGGTGTGAATATTGAGCATTAGGCAGAAAGTGAGCGATGTTAAAAGAAGCAATACATGATAAAAGATAATCCGTCAAATGTAAACAACGCTACTGCTACTACTGCTACTACTGCTACTGCTACTACTACTGCTACTACTGCTACTACTGCTACTACTGCTACTACCAAAGAGGATGCCTGCATGCTGTCACAGTTATTGTATCGCAGAACAGAGTTGGAAAGGTACATAAGTTAATTTTGCCAAATATTGTTTACTATTAGTCTATATTATTGAGTATAATATACACTAAACTACTTGGAATCCATTTAAGGAAAGTCCAGGCAACACCTCTCTAGGATTTACAATGACAAATCAGATGAAAAAAATCCAACTAACAACAGCCAGGACAGTGTCTAAAACTAATGAACCCCTTGTAAGCAAAGGATCTTTAACAACACGTTGTAAGGACCCCCAGGTTTACAAGATAGGAATAAAACACCTTTCGTGCTTTTCTGAGTGACATAGGTCATGAATGCACATTACCTGGGTCACGAATGCAAAATATCCAGATTATTCCCGAGAATTTTAATCCTGCAAGAGTAGATTTCATCCTCTGATGAGATTTAAAAAATGAAAAACACTACTAACAACAACAAAAAAGGAAGTGTTGGAGAACCAACCTTGGTATGAACTGGTGTGATTCTACTGGAATTACAGTCTAATGGAACGTGGTTTTGCAATTTTTCCTAATTTACCTTGGACTATTTAGGTTCATTGGCTTGGGAAACTCAGGAAAATTGTCATCTTTTGGAAAACTCCAATCTTACCTCTTCAAATGGACCAGAAATCATCTGAAAGGATCGTTTGCCATTGCTTTTGTGTGTAGCAGCTTCTGAATAGGAAGTTGAAGGGATTCTGAGTCATAGCAATTTTCTATCTCTTCCATTCTTTTAATTTTTAAAGGATCTTGTTAGAACATTTTTAGGTTATGATAATATAGGCTAGTGTTGTAACACATTCAGAGCCTCAGGACATCAGGACCTTGAGAATTAAGGGTGAAGAGAGGCATATCCAAAACCTGGTTTTGTTTTCCATGTATCTGAGACCTTGTGAAAACACCACCTCGTAATATAACTTATCCCCAAATAATGTCAGTACTGTTAGATTAATTACCGTGTTCAAATATCCACCATAATTTTGTTAAAAGCTAACAAAACCAGCTCGGAGAAATGTGACAATAACATTATACTGCAATCTGATCACCTGCTGTCATTAAGTGTGAAGGCAATTCTTCAGCTTCAACTGAATCTACAGCCAGTCGGAAAACTCTCTTCCTGCATTTTTTAATATTCCTGTCTTCCTTCACTTTGGCTGGACAACTTAAAGGCAAATTGTTGTATTAAGGGCAGCAATGACAAATGAAAACGTCCTTGTTAAATTAAAAACTGTTAAGTAACCTTAAAGTAAATCTTTTAAATTTTCAGATCCATTGACGTTTGGGGTTTTCAGCATCTTCCGAGTAAGTGATATCCAAAGGCTTAAGTCTCTGGAGATTAACTGAACAGAAGAAAACAGATGACATCACCCTGAGAATTTTGGATGCACAAGCTAAGACATTTAATTAAAGTGGGTAGAAAAGGAGAAAGACTGGAAAGAACTCTTCTATTTTAATGGAATACAATCTAATAATATTTATTAATAACATTAGAACTGTTTTTCTAAGTATATGCTTACGATGGAATTTGGTTTCAGGGCTACAATAAGAGAGTTGTATTTTGCCCAGAGCAGAGTTCATTCTCTTTTAAACCCTATTAAAGTCATACAGATGCATCCATCAGCTATTATACCGAGAGAATGTGATGACAGGATACATCTTAAGAAAAGGAATAGCCAAAGGGTGGCAAAGAGAGGTAGGATTAGTACAGATTATGGTACTCATTTGTCTGCATGAGGGACATGCGCTGAGTTGGAAGATTTTTAAATTAAATTGAACTTCAGATGATCTCCATGTCTGAGTCTCTGAATAATCCTCATCTTCAGGTGCTTTTACAAAAGGAGGAGGAGCAGTTCCCCAGGGTCACTTACCTTGTGAAAGCCACCCTGCACAATAAGAAACTCCTCTACCACTCACGGCAGTTGGCAGGGTTTTCCCAAGGCTGTCTTATTTCCAGTTCTTGAGTATCTAATTATTTTCCCAAGTTTTTTCCTCTATAAGAATTCGAAACCTCAACACTCAGGATTAAAACAGTGATAGGTCAGAGCCTTTTCAGAAAAGGAGGTTTCTGCCTGGTTCCTTGGACTGTAAATTCATATTTCTAAAGTTATAATTGAGTCAGTGAAGGTTTTGGATTGAAAGAGTCAAGAGTATCGAAGTTCAAAATGAAAAGTGTCATCAGCGGCCAAAAGGCTGATGAAAAACGGTCTGGCTAAAATACAGAGTAAAATCGTTATCCTCAAAAGGAATGCGTGCTGTGGGTTAAGGCCACTGAGTCGTTGCATTGAGAGGCTCATAGCCTTCTCCCGAAAGGCTGCAGACTTGCGAAAGGGGGGCAGTCTGTAGTGGAAATGTGCGAAGAAATCAAAAGGGCGAGTCCTATCCAAGAACAATGACAGTAAGGTGCTGAGCCAAGCATGGCCAGGGCTGCTCTGAACTGTTGGTTGGACAGAAGAGTACAAATGGTAAAAGACATTTTCCTATATATTTTACTAAAAATATTTTAAACAAATGAACAAACAAAAAAATTGTACTTCTCATGTGATTTTAGTGTAAGTTTCCTTTTCGGTAAGAATGCCTTTTTTTCAGAAGCTATTTTTTAATTTGCAACACTGGCAAAATAGGTCCCTTCCAACCTCAGCAATTCTACGATTCTATGAAAATGCTCTGTAGAAATCAGCACCTTGAAATCAGATTTGCAGAAATGATGTTTAAAGGGAGGGAAGATAAAAACCACATTATTTGTCCATGAAAAAAATCTCGCATCTTTAGTAACAGAAAAGCTCACTTAATTCAAAGAAAAACAGTCATATATGAAACAAACCTCTTTGGACTGGAGGAGAGAGGCCCTTGAGAGATCAAATAGCCTCTTAGACTTCCATAGCCTGAAGAGCTCTGTTCTTTCCAAGGGAAATGAAGCCCAGGAAGACTGCGGCTGCAGTGGTTGTTTCACATTGCCCCCGAAACACGGGAATATGCTTCCCAATAGATTCCTTGGGAGGGTGAGAGCTTGGTGTCTGCTGCTCATAGCTGCTGAGACTGAGACGGCCTCTTGCACTAGCTGCTCCCTGCGGTGCAGTGCGTGCTGATGAGGAAGGCCTCATTACACCCCTCTTTGCCTGCGTACCGACAAATTCGTGGTACCTTCCGTCCAGGCAGATGCAGCGCGGGCCCCTGTTTGCTTCTGGCTAGCGGACAAAAAATACAAATAGGAAGCTGTGCTCATATATAACAGGGTGCAGGTAATATTAGCTCAAGTAACGAGTCAGCCTCCCTTTGTATTGTGGGAAAGGGGAAGAGATGCCTTCATTAGAAGCTGTTCAAACACGGTAACAAAATTGAACAGTATATAGCCCCTTCTGGGGGGCACAATGTTGAACTGCAGGATATTTGACATGAACAAGCCTCTGAACAAGCTGTGGTGCTTTATCTGGGCAAAGCCTCAGAGAAATGTTCTTCTGCACCCCTGGCCTTCAGCTCTTGTAACCTGCTGAGTTTCTTTAATGCTTTTTTGCCTGGACGGGGGTGAGTGTGGGGGATGAGACAGTGCGGCCTTATGATGCTGTTTGGAGTAATTTGTGCTTTGGGTTTGTGGCTGAAAACATGAAAAAGTACAGAAGAGGGCTTAGAGGGAATATGCGGAGCTCTGGGAAATGCACCCTGAGTAGGAGACTAAGGGCAAAATCGACTCGGTTATCTAGATGGAGACAAAAAAGGGAGTAGATGAGTGTACAGCCTGTTTGGGAAAGGTAATTCTCACAGTAATACTTTAGCAGGAGAAGAACCAATAGTTGGAATATTGGAAAAATGTAGCCAGGGATACAGAGTTCCTTTTCATGTGAGACTCTTCACATAATACTATGCCTTAGATGAATCAGAAGTCATCGTGCAAAGCTGAAATTACCAGGAAAGATGTTTTGCCTGGGCTATGCAAAAAATCAGAATAGATGGTCATAACAGTGACTTCCAGTCTTGAAACCTGTAGTCCTTTTCTTTCGTGTGAAGTGAAAAAGAGCAGATGGATAGGAAGACCTGAGAATTATACCTGTGCGTTTGATCATCTAAAAGTGATTGCGAGATCTGGAGCTGCAAAGGCATGGCCAGATGCTGAATTCTCGATTAGCAAAGGAAAGCACGACTTCTTAAAAAATTCTATACAGAGCTCAGTCACAGCTCATCATTAATACAGTCATTCTCTTTCCCATTCTTCTTCATAACTCCTGGGGAAGGTGCCCGAAAATAAAAGCACATTTAAAATGGCTTGTTTGAGCACAGAGTGATCTCGCGACATC
This sequence comes from Larus michahellis, assembly GCF_964199755.1. Classification (NCBI taxonomy): domain Eukaryota; kingdom Metazoa; phylum Chordata; class Aves; order Charadriiformes; family Laridae; genus Larus; species Larus michahellis. The sequence goes on from NC_133906.1 coordinate 22,126,047, forward strand.
TCAGATCACACAGGAATTTATCGTGGCGTCTCCCAGTCTGGTTTCATTGCCTGAACCAGAAGTCCAAGCTTCCTCTCTGCTTAATGGCACCGTGCGGTCCTTTCTCTTTGCCTTTAGAGGAAATAGGGAGATGAACAATTTAATTACTCAGTTTGAGCCCATCTGAGTTCAAATACCAAACGCTGAGGGCCTGGATGGATACTTGGAACAAAAAGGACAGGAAATACACTTTGTGCAAAACATACAAGAAGAAAAAAGAGCATTTACCTTGCATTGGGTCCAACAAATTACCGGTGGTGCTGTGATTTCACACAGTTCTATGGTGAGCTGTGCATTAACAGTGACATTTCAAGGAGCAGAACACAAACTACGTGATATTTACATCCTGGGGTTTTCCTGCAGTGTTACCTCCAGTGGTGCAATGATCCTTTGCAGCTGAGAGGGAGTTCATTAGTGGCAGAAGAAATTGCTGCTGAAGCAAATGAAGTAGTTAGATAGATACCCAGCCATTTGTTGGTAGCATATTGAAGGGTTTCTCTGAAAGCTATGAAGCTCGATTGCTTTGCATTGCCTGGGCTGCTTTAGTGCAAGAAGCACCTTGACCTCATCCTGCGCATCTCTTGGGCCTGAGTTTTCAAATTTTTGTAATCCGTGAAATGTCCTGTTACCATTCATGTGGAAAGGCGACGTCACACTGAGCAGTCTGGAGCAGTAGACATGCCCGATGCCCTCTTCCTTCAACAGACACAGACAGAAATAGAGGGGAAGGGAAGAGACAGATGCTTGCAGCTCTTTGACAGCCAGTCCCTTGGAAGATGCCGTGTTCTATATATAGTACCTGCATACAGTTTTCAGCTGCTCACACCTTGCAGCAGCAAAGAGGAGGAGAAGCTCTGGATTCAGTTCAGCTGCAGCTCTCTGAGAAGGAAAAAAAAAGGGAGGGAGTTTTGTTTCTGAAGAACAAAGTTCCCTCAAGCACCACTGGCGGGGAGCACTGTCTGGAGCAGGGACGCTTGCAGGGCATCATGAGACATGGGTGATTTCTTTACCCGCTGGTACCTTCCATGGGACTGGACCAACCCACACCAGCTCATTTGGATTCTTATTTTTAGAACACTGAAAAGATGCCAAAACATCACTGCTCGGGTGCAGGGGCTGTGCAGATCACAAAGGACATGGCTTGTGTTAAGATTTTCCCATGTAAAACATACCGTGATGGATTTTCTTTGTATCCTAATCTGTTTTCTTTCCCATTCATGGACGTGTCAGCACAGCCCCAGCCTTGTGCAGTCCAGGCAGCTCACCCAGAGATTCATCTGTCGGGCCTCATCGTAAGGCAAGCTTCATCTACCTCCCTAGCTCTTCCTTTAGCAAGGCTCTTGTAGGAACGGGAAAGTGAAAAACATTGTGCAAAAGCCGGGTCCACTTCTGTGTTAGAGACCCTCAAAGACAGACACACACAAGGAACTTTGGGACTTTTACCTTCTGAACTTTTAAAATACGAAAACCTTCAGAGGTTGATCCATAAATAGTCCCTTGTCAGTTAGTCAGCTGTGAATATTTCTGCTGTTATTATACAGATCTTCCAAGCTCAAGTCAGTGGCTGAAAAAATACTAAGCACAATGACTTTTATTCCATTGTTATTCAATACACATCTCAGGAGAGGTGACTAAGAGGTGAATGAGAGATTTCAAAGTATCTTAACTCTCTAATTTTGCACACAAAAAATAACTTTGGTGCAGAACATCATTTAAGATCTGGCTGTAACTGTTAGAGGGAATAATTCTCTAGTAAATTTGGCCCTTTTTCCTCCTAGGGTGAATTTACCAAAAAGTAACAACAAACCAATAAATATGTTTGTTAACTACAACTACTCTAACCCTATGCAAGCACATTTCAGTTTATCCTTGAGATATTTATTATGAAGAATAACATGCTCAGTCAATATACAAACTGTAGAGCTGTGGGAAGTTGATGAATTCTTCGTTGCCCCTCAGGGAGTGACTAGTTCTGATTGTTAACACAAATTTAAAAATTCATATACAGGTAGACACATCACTACAGGTAAGCGTTTCTTCCAAACATCTACAAATTAAGTTTAATTCATTAGTATTATCCGTAGGATATATTTGCACCATGTATTTGTGTTCTGGGCAAATATAGGTAAAGTACTTTGGGATCTAAAGTATTTAAAAGGTTATTTTGCTGTGTTGATTTTCATAAGATCCTCTCTTTCTCTGTATCAGAACCGTGCACTTAGCTCAGACACTTCTATGGGCGATACAATGCAGTCGTGCAGACTGTTTCTCCATGTATTTGTCAATGTTTAAGTAATTTTGACTAGGCTGTGTGCTACAGTAAGTGTTGTTACCATAAGTAGACAGTAATTTAATTCAGTCTGCAGTGCTGTCAGAGATTCCATCCCTCTGTGACAAAAGAAGGGCATAAATCACTCTACCAGTGTCCATAGAAGAACGATTTCATGCCAAATGCACAAATATTAATTCCTTTAACACCTCCTGTAGGCCACCTTCTTCTTGCAGATTATTTTTTGCATGTAAGAGCATACTTCATTTTACAAGCTTTCAGCTGAAATCTACACAGCATTTTCTTGTGAATATTTACTCTTGGATATCTTATCGAATGTCCGCTTTTGATGGGTAGACTCAATTTTGATACATTAGGTATAAAGAACAAAAAAATGCTACAGTTACTGCATGAATAAAACCCTTTTAATTTTCTCAGATCTCTTTGTTTAAGCCATCGACATTTTATATTCATAGAAGAACTCAAAAGTGCCTCGCCTCTCCTCTCCTCTCCTCTCCTCTCCTCTCCTCTCCTCTCCTCTCCTCTCCTCTCCTCTCCTCTCCTCTCCTCTCCTCTCCTCGCCTCTCCTCTCCTCTCCTCTCCTCGCCTCTCCTCTCCTCTCCTCATATTGGGATGTATATGTCCTCTCTTTAATATATTAATATCCAGCTTTTATTCTGAACAAGCCAAAGACAGATTTAGCTGCCAGTTTTGGGTGGTGTTAGTGTTGTAAGAAGCGTGTGTGACCAGAGTGAATGTGTTTCTGGGTCAGTGGCACTTTAGCACTTGAACAGTACGAAATCAGGAGCTCAACCTGGGAAGGGGCTTCAGGGTCTCCACAAGCACTCCCACATGTCAATGTGAGCTGAAAAATGTTTATTTTGTATCAGACGGCATGGAAGAAGCTCAGATATTTCAACCTAGGTGCTTAATACCATGACCCCACAGGAGGTTTGTCTACCAAGGTTGACTCACTGCCTTGCACTCGCAGCGCTCGCCCTCAGGCTCTCTGTGTGTGACATTTCTGGGCCTACTGGTGTTCATTCCCCCACACTGTAGGACCCACCAGGATCCTAGGCTCAAAATTTTATCCCATTTTTGGGACTATAACAGTTGACTAGCCGTGGGTATGGGCATTCCAGGTCCTGTGCTGGTCTCCTAAGTCAAAGGCAGAAGTTTCACCCGCAACCTTCCCTGGGAGCAGGGAGGCAGTTTGCCTGGTATAAACGTGTAAGAAGAAGCTGGGATGAGTGGTGGGTCTCCAACAGTACAAGGAAAGTCTGCCATCAGATACAATCAGTCAAGGCATCAGAAGCATCGGGATCTTATAATTTTAACAGGTACTAAAATGAAGTTGACAATGTGAATTGTTGGCACCTCCTCTTATGGTGCCTACTGGCCTGGCCATGTGCCTTGCACAGAGCAGGTGCTGGAGACCACGTCATGGCAGTGGTCATGGACAGACGCAAAGGATATGTGGACACTGAGCCATGATGTGCTCCCAGTGGTAGCAGCATGGATACTACAGACACAGTACTCCAGGGGTGCTGAGTCTGGGCAGCATCGAGGAGACCCTGGTACACCCTAGCTGACCCAGGAGCCAAGAATTGCTCCTCGCGCTGCTGTGCAGGCTACCACCAGGGAAAATCTGTCTCTCACTGATTTTAGTGCAAGCCCAGCGTCACTGACAATCTTTCGTGGCTACTGGTTAGGTGTCAGAAGGTGAATTGTCAGCAGTCTCACTCCAGAATATGGTATAGCTGCAGCATTTTATTTCCCAGCAATACATATGGACACACAGTTTATTCCTTCATTCCTTTTATATTCTTGCCCCTTTTTTCAACCCTGAAGTTTTTAATGAATAGTTTCAGAATTCGTTTTCCCTGAAGGCTTAATGTCCTGCTGGTTTTAGGATTAGGAAGAGGTGATCTTAATTTGGGACTCCCGTTTCATTACTACAATGCTACTGTATTTATTAATGGTGGGGAGTAGAGTGAGGGAGGCTGAACATTATAAATAGCATCTTAAAGGATTATTTTGTTCACCTTGGTGTACAATAAAACTTTAATGGCAGTGAATTTTTTTCTCCCTAGCTTCTAGCTTTTCACATAATTTAGGGAATTAGTTTTTCTTCTGGACCTTATTTTTCTCCTGGCACATGCTGTATTTCTCAGAAAGCTGTAAGAAAGAGTATTACGGATAATAAATGTCCTCAGGGTCCCATCGCAGGAAAATGCTTCAGGAACTGAAAAGCCAACTATGATGATGGCCTTCATTGCAATAGTCTGGGTGGTAACACTTGGGCTTTTGTTACAATTCTGATGTATTTTTCATTTCAATATAGATATCACTTTGCTTGCACCAGTGTTAATTTAAGTCTTTTACTTTGATCAAGGGAGCTCATCCTTACAACACGGTGTTTATATCCACTCAAGAGGAGTTCCTGAGGTTTCAGATTTTTTCAGGATGGCAGAAAGTAACCAGGCTGGGAGAAGTGGCTTCCCAGATATGTAGTTACATGAGAGAGAATGAAGCTTCCTTTAACAACCACAAATTATTTCCTTTTCAAAATCTTTCGCAAAAAAAAAAAAAAGGCTTTGTGTTTTGCTTGATACATATTTTTATTTTCCATTGTTTTAATTGCTTTTGGAAAGTGAACCTCACAAACAGAGGCACTGTTGGAAACAAAAGGCAGTGATTTGTCGCTGACAGTTCATCATTAATTAGCATCTTATTTGGTCTGAAAGATTGAGGGGAGAGTAATCAAAGAAGACTGAAATGAAAAACCCAAAGTGAATGTCGAAAAATACATCACAACACCCACGCAGAGCCGAGACAGCAGCAGGCAAGACGCATCCCGCGATTACGCAGGCGAGGAGCGTGCAGCCAGCGGCCACGCAGACAGATGCAGACAGACAAGTCTATTTTAGGCCTGAGCCCTGGAAGTTGGAGGCAACAGGTCTGCCTTCGCACGCGGCCGCAGGCGCCACGTTGCTGCTGTGGCCGGGGCAGCCCCGGGGAATTCAGCCATGCAGAGGTTCACGAGCCAGAATAACGCCAGGCTTTGTCAACCCCTTGTTACGCATTTCCATGAGGAGACGGGGACAATTGAAACAAAGGCAACCTCCACGACCAAACAAGTATTTGACTTGTCAGCTGAAAGTGGTTCATTTTGTAAGAAAGGGTTCATTCCGTAGGAAGAGTTTGCCAAGGTTATGAAGGTTATCGGTCTGTGGTTATTTTACGATGAGAATAAAGTCATTATACACGGTGCCTGCGATTGAGCGTATGCAGGTCTAAAAGGAGGAGACCAGGAATGGGGTTTGCAAAAGGGAGATAAGGTGTGTGTTGTAGGGGCTGCTGCTGCTGGGAGGGGGCAGCAGGGTGACCTCGCAGTAAATCCGAATCTGCCCGAGACACTGGTGAGCAAGGTATTATCCCATCAGCGGTAAGGGCTCTACGCCTCAACAATTTACAGCAACAGGCAGCTTAGGGAAAAGGCAAGAGAATCGCCCCTCTTTGACGAACGGATAACTGGGAGCAAAATTAAGCATCTTGCACAGACTCAGCACTTGAGCAGGGCCCAGGCCTTCACCAGGAATCAAACTTGCCCTTGCTTTCACGTGTCTGTGGCCCTGGGAAGGTGTTTCTGTCTTATTAGCTGGAGCTGATGCAGTGTCAAGGAGCAGACATACTGTTCTGTCTCCCAGGGAGATTTGTTTTTCTCATGCTAGTTTTTCTGTTAAGACGAAAGAACAGTCACTTGCTAATGAAATCATATGATTCTTGTTTGGATGCAGAGGAATATAATAAAAGAGTCCAAAGTAAATGCTGTGAACCAAAGTGGAAGCCTAGAGGTAATCTAATTATCCAAGGTTTGGCCAAATATGAAATCAGTGAAGACGGAATTTAGCAGGTTCTGAATTATCACTCGAACAGCAGCTAGAAAAACAGTACGACACCATCTCTTGCTGTCTTTGATGAGCTATCGCATTGAAATATCAGAAATAAGGTCATCATGGAAAGTTAAACGCAGAGCCTCTCAAAGCTAAACATGTTGCATCAGAATATCTGTTTGAGAATAATAAACTCCAAGGTACGCAAAGACACTTGTTTCCCAGTTTTTGACCTACAAGCGTATTTTGAGCTAAATGCATTTTCCCTTGCGCGTGTCTCTAGGACTGAGTAGTAAAAATTTATCCCTTACTAAAGGGTTTTGAGATCGTGAAGTTGGACAAGGTGGGAGGCCCCGGTCTAACGTAATGAACACATCTCATACACACTGACAGGATCAGGCCCTTTACAAAAGTAATCAAAGAGCGGAAAAGAAGGCTGAAAGGGATGTAATAACAGGTCCTGTTGGTCATCTCTTTGGAAAACAAAGATTATGGCAGGATAGAGCTTATAGACACCATCTCAAAAAGACAATGGCGTAATGGTGTCCTCAAAAGTCCCATAATCTCTCAGAAAAACTACCCCACTGCTTTATGACCCTCCTTTCTTTTAAGAAGATGTGCACTCCAGAGCCACTGTTGTCAGTACTACAGTGGAGTACTTCTGCTGGAGATGGAGCTCCCCAGAAGGTTGGTGCACTCCTCAGCTTGAGGAAATTCTGGTGTCAGCCACGTCGCATGACAGGAGTGGGCATGCTGCTAGGGCAGAGAAAGATAGAGAAGGGGAAGGTCATGGGGAAGGGTGGAGGCATCACGGGGCAGAGGGAGGCTTACCTGTAACCGTGCTTCCAGGATTACTTAGCTTCTTGTTTTCTTTTTTGATCTCAAGCATTAACATTGTCTAAACGGTCCCAGAATAGGGCAGTTTCTGGGTAGGGGCACCTGAACCAGTTATCCACTCACCTAGAGAGTGTGACACCAGAGCCCGTTACAGCAGCTCCACAATCAGACAGTATCAGCTATCTAGCTTCTTCCTGACCACAGCAAGCTAGAAGTTCATTAGGTTCACGTCTTCTGTATATCCCGGAAAAAGCGCTCAAATTGGTCTCTAACCCAAAGTCCCACACAGTGGCTGCATCAAAGCTGGGAGCCAGCTCTCCAAAGCACTAATCACGCATCTTAACCACAAAAACATTCTTTCTGGTGTGAGAATAAGCATTTCCCCTTATACAGAGGTGGATTTAAGAATCACCAGGGTGACTCTATAGTACTAACAAAGTTGCTATGGTAATTTCATAATTAAACATCACTGTAAATTGCCAGCCATGATCCTCACACAAATGAATATTTTTTGGAATTGCGTTTTCATTTTGGGAGCCTTTAATTTATGCCTTAGCATTATCGCTCCTGCTGTAAGAAGGATTTACGTGGCACACAGAGTGAGAACTATTGCCGCAGGTACCTGCCTCACTCGTTTGTGATGAATGAACGACACCGGGGTCCCTGGATCCATCACAGCGGGAAAGTGCGTGGTACAGTGCTCTGGGTTTCGTGGTGTGACCAGGGAAGGGAAGTCTCCATTCTTGTTCAAAAGCAGAATTAACCACCTGCATCCCTTTCCGTGCTGCTGCTGACCACCCTGACTAGGGAACTAGAAAATTACGTGTGTCCACAGCCTGGGAGGCTGAAGTGTGTTGCAGCTGCGCCTCATGGGCCTGGGTGTCTGAGCTTCGATGTTCACTACTTTCCAAATGCGACCTCTTGCTCGGGGACCTAAGCTGTGACGAACAGCGCTCTGATTAGCTGCACCACGCAGACAAAAAGATGAAACCACCTTGAACTCCTTTCAATAGTTTTGACGATTGCTGCTTCGCTTCTCTTACATCCCACCACTCTTAACTGGTACCAGTCATGAATAACTTGCCTTTGTTTTCATGTCTCTTATCCCCTCTTTGTCTTTCATTTGTCATTTCAGCCAGAAATTAGCTCCTGCTCTCCCTCCGGCTGCGGTGTCCGTCTCTCTAGATCACATCACATTTCAGTCAAGTACTTCCCCGCTCTCTTCCATGTGGCCCTTCGTGCTTCAGAAGAACTCACCAGCTCCCACAGAACTACATCACCATTTTAAAGTCTTCCAGTTGCCGGGATGTTCTAAGAAAATTTACTAGATTCGATGCCAAGATTACTGTATATCCCACAGCACTGGCTTCACCATCTCCTTGCACAACCTTAACCGTGCCTATTATCTGTTAAGAGAAAGGGCCATCCTTTTGTCCTGTTTGTACAGAATAAAGGGTCTGACCCTTGCTGTAGGAGCGCACCTCTTGGCTCGTGCTTCGAACGCTCTATAGATCCACACGCGTTGGATCCCTTACACCCAGCCGAACCTTGGTTTCTGGTGCCTGGTGATGCTGTTCCCTGTAATCGCTTCTAGCTCTCATGACACTTGCCGCATTACCTCTCCGGAAACTTCAGATATAGAGGTAAAGCCTGCTGCTTGCCGTGCTTTGTTGTTGCAGCCACAAATGCTCTCGTGAATAATAGCAGTCTTTCTGAGCAAGAAACTCAAGAATGTACACAAAGGAAAGAACGAGATTTTTCCTACAGAGAAGTTACAAAAGGTATGAGAAGAAAGCAATTTTGCATGAACTGACTTCTACGCAAATGTCTCACTTAAATTAGGAATAAAGGAGTTGCTGAATGGATGAGTTTATGGAAAACCTAAGCCTGACATCCTTCTGCCTTTATAATATTAGCAAGAAGAAACTGCTTAAAATGCAAGCAATTTCTAAAAGGCCGAAAAGAAGGGAGTGTTTTCTTCCGGTTTAATAAACTATTTTGTATTACCACTCTTTATTGGCACTATTGTTTACTGTCCTACCTTACAGCACTTAAAACTCTTCTGCAAACCTCATACAGTTTGTATAAGAGATTTGCTGGAGCCACGAGACCTTCAATAACCTCCCTGCTTGGGGGTGAGGTTTCGGCGTGGGCTTTCTGTTCATTCCATGAGGGAAATGCAGTCAGAAATGCTGAGCTCGAGTTGAGTTTCAAATTGAAGTTTGCCTTTTTTCTTCCATCAGACTCGTAGTTAGGAGTATTTAAAACCAATATGAGTATGAGCAGAAGTGCCTCTGGATATAAGCAGGCTTAGTAGGGAGCTGGTTCGAGCAGACACCAAGACTCAGTATTGTCTAACGCAACTATTACGTACGATTCTGCGTGTAAAGGCAGCGGTAAAGAGTGTTAATGTTAAAAAGCAGATCAAACTGTGTGCGGATCACTCCCACGCTGAGATCCCAAGTCGTGCAAGAACTGTGAGATTCAGCTGCTTTACCTCTGAATGCCTAAAACCAAACAAGAAAACTTTGTCAGCATCAGAAGAAAGCATCATCAGAGTGTTTGAAGTGACAGACATAGCTTTTGCATTATACTGTGTAGCTGCACGACGTGAACGTGTACTGTATACAAAGGCTTTGCAGTAATTGAACGTTCGAGTCCCACACCCTAGCCGCTTTATTAGTGATAACAGATAAATAAATCAGAACTGCTTGGGGGAGACTTTGGAGAATTGTGGAAATCAACTAACATTTCCCTGAGAAGAATGGCTGAAATAGCTCTGTCTCGTTTCTGTGTGTGTAATATTACGTACGAAACATAGATATGTATGTTTAGAAGCCCCCTCCCGTGATACTTAAAGCATAACACCACGTATGTGGTACTCCTGCCACGGCTTATACCTGTCAGCCCCAGGGTACCAATTGAGATGGCACACGCAGGATCACGTTTTCGTTGAATTAAATCTGACATAACTGTAAAAATATGATGGCAAAACCCTGCTCTGGTGCAGGTCATCCTTATTCCCTGTGGCAGTATCAAACCTACTTCTACATGACCTGAGGAAAGTCACTGAGGCTGAGGAAGGGAAGAAAAAGATCTCGTTTCTCCCTTTAGCTGCATGACATAATTGTGCTGGTAGTCGCTGACTTAATGCAAAAGTCCTTGAGTTTATCTCCGGCGTACCACTTAGTAACCTAGGGCCACTTCACTGTCCGCCTGTATAGAAGGCTGGGAAGAAGGATGGAAGTAGAAGAGCCCGTGTGTCCCCAGACAGGGGTGTTTGGTGCTGCACCTGCTGACGGCACCCAGTGCCGGGGCTCCCCTTTCTCTCTTGCAGGCACCTGGGGAACCCGCAGCCTCGGGGGATGCGTTTTGCCCCCGGCCGTGGGCCGGCTGCACCTGGTCGGCAGGACGGGACCTCAGGCCCTGTGGAGGAGCGGGGAACATCTCGGGTGCCCTGCTGCAGACAGCTGCAGGCAGCTTAAAACACACCGCTCCCAAGCAGACACATCCATAACATTCACAGCATTTCTAATTAAGTCAGGGATGGAATTAAATTTTGCCTCAAAGCTTGTTTCGTAATAACTCTCCAACTGGCAGCAATGCACCTTCCTAAATTTTCTACCATCTGAAAAAAGAAACAGTTGGTAAATAGCATGACCTTCGCGTATTTTCAGTGGCTCACAATCCCGTACCGGAAACATGCAAGGGTTAAGCAAATTTGATCCTGCCTGCCTCCTGCTGCGATGCAGTTTCTCTAATCAAGTATAATTAAAAAAGAAAAAAAGAAACAGCAATACAATACCGTACACATAGAAATAGTAATCACCGTGGCAGCAAAGTCACTTTTACCCAGGGGTGTGTGTCACAGGCGGCACTAAACACAAGCGGTTTGTTGCTCACATGAGTAATTTTGTTCATGGAAACAGTCCACTGTTTTTTCTGGGATTACCTGCCTGGGAAAGGGTTCGCGGAGTGAAGTCTGTGAACGCTGGTTCACATCTGGTTCTGTCACAAATGTAACATTCGCATTGTCGTTATTATGTTAGACCACGTGACATTAAGATTTTAATTTATTTGCCGCTTTTTATTGAGGTGACGTTTGCCAGATGAGCTGCAGAAAAACCTGTGGTTGTTGGTAATATTTGGTTCTGGTTCCAGATGAATTCCCACACAGGCAAAAAAAAAGAAGAGCTCCGATGAACACAAATGCGACTGAATATTTTTGGTATCATTTATTTTTCTTCAGATTTGCTAATAATATCTAATTACAATACTAAATATTTTAATTTAGTCGTGGCATTAATCATCACCTTCATTCTCATCTCACGTCAGCTGTGACATTCAAAGAATGCTCATGACTTCAGTGGAACAATTCCAGATCTACACTGACGCTCCCAAGTAAAATAGCTCTTCTTTAATAAGACCGTAAAATACAGTTCTCTTTCCCCGTTAAGACCCGGTGGATGGGGTCCTTAAGAAGGGGAAAATTAAATTGGTTTTAGGACATGTCATTTCTGAAACTTTCCCTTGTTTTCCAGCTACGTGTGCTACCCAAAAACCTCGGTGCTCAGTATTTACTAATAACGATTTCTTTGTTTCACGGGTTGGACTGTCAGCCTGCTTTTTCTCTTTGCTAGGGCTGACCAGGGAAATTGTTACACAGAAAGCAAAAGGTTAAAAATAAAGGATAATAAAGCAAAAAATTAAAATTTCTAGAAGTATATTTAAAATTAAGATTTCTAGAGCTATATTTCTGTTTAATAGAATAGGAAAACTGCCTGCTATATATTTAAATTTTTCCATCAGGGTAGCTGTTTTGCTCTTTAAAAGAAATGAGATAAATTAAGCAGTTTTAATTAAGCTCATTGCATTTTCATATTCCTGCTTCTCACCCACACTGTGGTGGAAGGTCTGAAAAGTAATTGCGGAGGAACACCGCATTGCAAGAACAAATTCTAATTATTGCAAAGGAAAGTTAAAATATTTTATTTTCAATTGTACTTAATTCTTTTTCCCTTTCTGTTTAATTTGGAGAGTAATTTCTCACTCCTGTTCATCTCTGTTTTTCCCCCGAGGCAGCTTATGTTGGTAGATGGCACGTAGTTAGGGGATGATAACAGCAAAGCGAAAACAAACGCCGGGGAGCTGACAAGAGCAGCGCTGCCAATATTGATCGAGAGATCGCCCCCAGGACGAACAGTCCCGTTCTCCACGGCTTGGAGGGCACGGGCAGCGCTCTGCGAGCATCCCATCCCTGCTGTTTGCGTGAGCGGGCGTCTGCCCTTGCTCGCCGGCTGCAGCCCTGAAACCGCGCTATCTACACCAATTCCATGCCCCTGCGTATGGACGGGGATTTCTGCAGGGAGCCGCTCCTGTTGGAGGGGGCTGAGCTGGAGAGAGAGGAGGGATGGGGCAAGGCTGGTACCCACCAGTGGTGGTGGCTCGGCTCGTCGCCGCATCCCAGCCGCTGCCGGGCCGAGCCCAGCACATTCCTGATCCCCGGCTCCTGTCCTCGTTCTGCCGTTCTTCCCGGAGTAAATCTCCCAGGGTGTCACCTGTCCCAGGCCCTGTGCGTGGTCACCGTGCGCACCCTCAATGGTAGCTCTTCATCAAAGTGTCTCTTCTGGAATGCCAGCAGAGCCGCAGAAATTAAAGCCCCTCAGATGTATGGTTTGCTACTGGCATTTTACAGGCATTTAGCTCCAGGGATAAATGCCTAGAAACTAATCTGACTTTCATTTAATTTTGGCTTTATTTATGAGGTATTTTGTAATAAGGTTGTATTATTACAAAATATTATTACAGATAATCTTTATTATTACTACAGCCTGTAAATAAGGCTGGCTGTAGTAATATTTCATTTCATAGCTCCTGTAACACTGTGAAAGAGTAACCGAAGTCAGGATAGATGGTCGCCAGTGACTGACAGCTGCGCTTTTTAGTGGAGCTACCAAAGGAAAAGGGCACTGTCTGTCAGTCTGCCGATAAAGCAAAGGAAACTAATAGAGGGACTCAGATTCCTTCTCTTCTCTGTACAATGGGTTCAACATGCCGGGAAAGCTGACGGAATCAGGACATGGACTCTTGCAGGTCATGGTGCTGAAGAAATCATTCCTTTGTCTTGCCCCATATACCTCTTGGCTGATCTTTTGGGGTTTTGTTTGGGTTTTTTTCACATAAAAATGTGCTTTTATGGAGAAGTCCTCCCAGATCAATATACAGGTGTTTAATTGAGTCATTTTTGCAGAAAGGTCAGAAAAATCTGCCAACGAATAATGGCAAAGAGCTTGAGGTGATGTACCTTTTTGCAATGATGAATAAGCCTTGCTTGGAAACGTCAACGAATCTACGCAGACAACAGCGTAGCGTTGCCAAGAGTTCAGTGGGAGCAGCTTAAATAGCGAGTGAGGCCAGTGCTGGGCTCTGCGAAAGCATTCCTCCCCTGCGAGAGGGCTGCACGGCTCTGCCTGTCAGACTGGCGTCGTTCCCTGTTGCACTCCCTTTGACTCAGCTTCTCCTCCTTTATTAGCATGTTTCCTGCTCAGATACGCCAGATAACGTCATTGCCGTGCACATTTGGCAATGCGTCGCGTAAGGGATGTGGTCTCACGTCACTAAGATAAAGAGGCCCATGAGAATACCAGAGGGGTTTTATCTTCTCTGTGAGAAGAAACTCCAAAGCTTGCAAAGGTCGCTGCACTTACCTGCGCTTCTTCCTTTTTATCAAAGGGAGGAATAGTTATTTTTTTATGTCTCTACATGTAGAAGACTTTCTTTAAGTCTAGTACACAAATATAAACTAGTTAAACCCCACCTAAAGTAGGAAAAAGCCCCCTGCTTTGGTGACATTAACTCTCCGAGGCAGAGCATTTGAGGTAAACTAACGGTTCTGCGTGCCGGGGGTACCTTGGTTGGCACCTGCAGCAGCGGGCACCCCGTGAACCGTCAGCGTGTCTCAAGGCTGGGCTGTCTGCTGGACTTGGGCCTTCCTTGGGTAGCTCAATAGTCCAAGGAAAATCTGCAACCAGAAGGAGAGCTCAGGAAAGAGCACGAGCCGTAACCAGTTTGTCAGTTTGTGTCACAACAACGCAATTTATTCAACGAGGCATCCGGGGCTTTAATACGTGCTTGACTGGCAGTTCCAATCACGGTGTTTCTGTAGTGGCCAGCGAGCAGAAATCGGGTGGTGTGAGGAGCCCAGAGCGTTGGCAAGTTTTGCAGCAAGCTGCGTTTGCGTTAGCCAGTGTCAGCAGGTCTCCGGGAGGAGGCATCAGACATCCCCCTTGTGTTCTTCTCCCTGTGCTTGCAGTTAGCTGGGAGGGGAGCACAGATGTTTTGCAAAGAACTATCAAATTTAAAGATGCAAAATGTTTAGGGTGGCTCTAATTAATTTTCTGCATCAGTTTAAATGACATTTTTATATTGTAGCACTGTGCAGGACGTTCTGAAGTGACTGGACCAAAATTGCCCAGTGAATTTTCCTGCATGAAATGAATTTGGCTCCTTCTGATGAGCATGTGTACGGAGGACATCATTTTATTGAGTCCCCAGACAAAAAAATATTTTCCAGAAGACATTACTGGGATTTCTGGTGCGTTTGTTTGTTGTTTATTGCTGTTGTAATGTCTCCTAATTTATTCTCATCCTGCTAGTGGAAGACAGAGTATTTTCACAGGCGCCGTGGCATCTGTGGAGTTCACAGAAATGCGTTAGCCGCATCTAATCTGCTTGACCAGAACGAACCAGAAAAGAAGTGCCTTAATCTTGCGTTAGCCCAGTGCTTGGTTTTGGCTGGCGAGGGGCTGGCGAGGCGGGCTGCGCGGCTCGCCCCAGCTCAGCTCAGGGCTCAGGAGCACGACCTGTCCCGGGAGCCCCCACTCCCACGGGGAGTCGCCGTTTCGGGCAGCCCGGCCGTGGGTGGCATTAGAGCAGCATCAAAGATGTCCCCGTTCCATCCCCACGGCGGAAGTGCCCTGACAGACATCGACGGCACCGCGTCTCCGTAGCGCGTAGGAAGCCATAAACTGAGAAGCGCTCGCCTGTCCCACGCTGGTGTCGTACTCCCCTCGGGGCGCTGGCGTTCAGCTGGGACTGGCAGAAATGCAACCGAGGAAGCTTTAAGCCCGTGTTCCTAGCAAAGGCTGGCTATAGGAAGTAATTATTTTGCGTGACTAACAAAAAATTATTATGTTGATCTACAAGTGTTTTTTTTTTTCCCCTTAGCAGCCTGGCTGGTTGCAGAAGAGGTGATCCTTTGTAAGTTGGAGCATTTGGGTTGCATTGAAACGGCATCTTGACAGGCGAGTCTGATGCTGAGAGCGTAATAATTTATATTGGCCTGGGAATAGTACAGTAATTGTTGCGAGAAGACTCAAATGTGCAACGTGGTTAGCTCATTACAGGGTTTTTAACTGGCAGCTTGCAGTCCCGTGGGAATCCGTGGACTACTTTTAGAACACCAGCAGAGGTTAAGTAAAGGAAAGAAGCGGCACACTAAGGTCTGCTGGGCCAGATTCCACATCTTCAGAGGTCCGAGATGCTGTGGCCTACAAAAATAAGATTTCACGCTATAATAAAGGACTTGTGTTCTTCAGAAGTTTTTAGGAAAATATATCCATAAAGTTGGTAGAGTGATTACAGACTGTTTAAATATTCTTAGTCACATTCCAGGCATTTATAAATTGAATTTTGTAGCTATTCTAAGTCAATATTCGATATTCGAAGGGTGCTGTATCTATCCCGCAAGGCAGTGCGATAACCCTTTCTACAGTAAGCTCCCACGGTGTAATGCAAACGTGACAAAGCGACATCTTTTTGCCACAAAGCCGGGGGAGGAGGTGGGAGCAAGAGGAGGGTACCAGCACGCTCTTGGCAATCTAGTTTTTAATCCAAACAGAAATCCAGGGGTTAATGGAGGAGGTTTGTATAAATAGCACAGATACATGCGCTTGTTCTTAAAATGCCACAAAGTTTCACTTGAGGTGATCCTTGAAAATGAAGAGAAAAATAGCAGCGGCTGTTTTGCCTGGAGCTGGAAAGTCAGTGTTCCGAAAGAAAGTGTCAGGGAAAACGAGGGGGGGGAAAAGAGGGAGGTGGAGAGAGGGAAAACTGCAGTCCAGCTGCCTTGGAGCCTGCAAATTCTCCCAGAGCCAGCGCCGCGCGCGGCTACCAAAAGAAAAAAAGAAAGCTTTGCAGCGGATTGTTAGCAGAATGCGTTTCCGCGTGTGCGGATGCGGCGGGAAGGCGCTTGCCCGGTGAAGGCAGCCTTGCCCGGCCAGCCTGAGGGGCCTGCGGAGCAGCTCACAGCAGCCACGCTTGGCTGCCCCGCGAGGTCGTGGGGTGAAGGATGCTGCCAGAATGGCCAGTGCAAAGACCCTCGCAGCTGGGGTCTGCTTCGAGCCAAATGCACTGCTAAGGATGCTAAATTTAGGTTCTGGAATGCAGGAGAAAGCCAGGCGTGAGAATTGCTGCCTGCGGGTCACTGCTCGGCGGAGGCCGTGCGGTCTGAGCTGCAAATGGCAGGACAACCTGCTGGACTTTGGTTTTGAGCCGTTGGGTGGAAACGCAGGAGTTAGCAGGGGCTGACGGCGCTGGGGTTAAGCTGTGCTGCAGTCGGGCATCAGCTGGTGCCGCTTGTCACGGGGAGAGAGACAGCGAGAGTCTGAGCCGGCACCGCAACAGGCGCTCCAGACGTTCCTCTGCGTACGGGCTCGATGAAGAGGGTACGGTGGTTTCTTCCAAGGCAAGAGGACGCTATTAAGCCTTGCGTATTATGGGGGAAGGAAAATATTTATCGCCATCTTTGTTTCTCTTCACTCCATCAAAATAAGGTGAAAGTTGTGCTTTTGTCAGAGGTTAGGATGCCTGCACTCATTCTGAGGATGAAAAACCTGCTCAGCGGTTACTAGTACATCAGCAGGAAGAATGCAAGGCTGAAAGCTTTTACAGCAGAAATCTTTGCAGCAGCTTTTTGTTTTCAAGTTAATCTATGTTAAAGACCTTGAATAAAAGAAGTCTTCTCCGCAGTGCTCACTTTCCTGCGCACTAGAGTTAAATCAGCAAGTTGATTTTTTCACCGGTCCTTGCTTTACCTGTCGGCAACGACCCAGCGCTCCCTACGCCCCGGCTGTGCTGAGCAGCGCGGCCGGGTTTACATTTGCAGAGCGCCCTTTGTGGTCGGGTGTCTTTAAAAGGAGAAATGACAGTGTAGGGAGTCAGGAATACTTGTTCAGGAGCACAGGAATACGGAGCGTCACAGCCTGTAAATTATGGCCTGTAAAAACACAGCAAGGCTTTTGTCCTCAGCCTCGGTACAGATTGAAATGCCAAAAGTTGGGCTTTCGGCTGACACTTTCCTAGCAACTTCTGGGAATTACTGCTGGACCTGAACTTTTCTGAGTTAAGGCAACAATAGTTAGCTTCGCTGGAAGAAGAATAGACACAGACCGCCAGAAGAGAAGACCGCACAATTTTAGCCTTTTGCCCTTTAGTGGGTCAGGCGCGATGGATACTGAGAAATGTGGAGAGAGCGGCTGTAACACTGCAGCAACAAATCCGTGCTCAGAGACTTCCCGGAAGCTCCCAGAAAAGTCCCAATGGCACCGTGATTTTGAGAATCCTTCCCTGGCGGAGCCGGAGGCCCCAGACAAAACCCTGCGGGGCAGCATCTCAGGCGGTCGCTGCTATTTGCCCAGTAGCTGTGTATTCCAGAGGACACCGCGGCTGGATTTTCTCCTAACCCCAAGGCTTCCCTTCAAACGTGCCCAACTCCAGCATCCTTAAAACGCACTAGTATTCCTTGGGACTTGGGAAGTCTGCGCTGACAGGCATCCACGATTGGTGTTAGGGACACACCTTTCGTGGCGGTGTGCGTGGAGGTCTGGACAAATCCTTGGAGCTCTCAGGCTGCCAACCCGAAACCAGATTTGTGTTTTGCATCAGATTTGGAGTTGTGGGTGTTTCTTTTTTGGCCACACAGACCCTCTGAGGCTGCGTTCCACCATTCTGAGATTTGGCTCTAGACTCAGTAGCGCAAACAACTGCTCAAACCAGCCCGGGACAAAGGTTCAAGAGAAGTATTGTAGCTGACAAGCACAATGTGGGAAGAGTCCAGAATGACTAAAGAGCGATGTGCCAATGAATCGCTGGTTTTCGTGAATGCCCCAAACCAGAAGAATCCCAAATGACGTCTGTGAGTACAATCATTTGACCCAGCCCACAGACACAGATGGTATTCAGAAACACTTGCCAAACTGTTCAGAAGGCAGATGGAGATGAAATTAAATGATATCAGCTAACTCGCTCTGAGCGCTGCTGCTGAAAGTTGGCTTTGCATATCCTCCAATTCAAACCAACGGACTCTCGGTCTTTGTAAACATTTGTAAAACAAACTGCTCAGAAATTAAGGCAATCCTTCATTTTTACAGGTAACTGTAGCAACATTACCTGTATGCTGATGGCTTTGGGTGCTTTTCCAGAGTTTCTTGCCTTAGCCAGGAGCTGCTCAGTGAAATACCATCGCAGCGGTTATTCTATTGCTTAGTGCCATAGTGGCGACAATAAATATCGCCACTAAAAGTAAGTGGTTTATTTAAGAAAAAACGGAGGGGAAAGCCCAGTCTAAAACGTAAAGCATGTCTCTTTTGCACTTCAGGGAGAATTTAGGACAATTTTAAGTGTGCTACAGGCTCATACGTTGCATCCCACCCAGCAGCATCTCTCCGATGAAGTCTCATGATAAAAGTCCCAGCTTCTCTTTTGTTTTGTTCAGGACGCTCTTAATGGAAATGAATGTCCCATTTTCAGGACTAACTCAAATTCTTTTACTTGAGGACTTTGCACAATACCTTCTGGGGTCCCTGGACAGGAGAGGATGGGAGCTCAGTTATCAGCTGCTTAATTGCCCTAATGCTGCTGTCACCCCGCTCTGGCCCTGTGGGAGGTGGCAGCCTGTGGAGAAGGCTGTTCTCTCGGACAAGCACCCGCTGCCCTGGCAGCAAAAGGGGTCTCTGACGACTGGCCACCCTCATACAGCACTGTGTAGACATCCCGGCTCAAAAGGAGCCAAAGAGATTCGGAACAGTATTTAAAGCGATATCGGGGAGAAGCTGTTGGGTGAAGCAACCCCCCCCAGACCTACAGAAGAGGACAGAAATGGCAATTCTTTTTCTCTAGAAATGCCCCTTTCTGAAGCACAGTCCTCGCTGCCAGAGATTTTAACTTGCAAGGCCGCCATCATCCCCTGCGTGGTGCAGCCATGTGTTTGCTGAGCCAAGCTTAACGATTTCTACAGGAGTTCGCTAGGGAAGGGCTAATGTGCTTGGTGATGCACATTTTCTGTCTTAAGTATCACTTGAACTTGCCCAGTTTCTGCTCCCAGACTTTGCATTTCACCCTTCCTCTCTCTTGCCGTACACTTTCCTATACCAGGCATCTTTATTTTATGTAATGTTTAAGCATTATGTTGGAAAGCAGATCTTGGAATCGCAACCTCTAGGGGGTCAGGAGCAGGCCAGCTAGCAGCAGAGCGGGACCAACCCATTTCCAAACAGCCTGGGAACAAGGCGGGTGTCCTTTGGCTGAAGAACTGAGTTGCTTCTCTGTGCTTCAATGCCAGGTATTTAGGCGTTAGTTGTCCCCACAGATCTGTTCGAAATGATGATCAAACCACCTCTCTCTTGCCTTTGTTCCACTTATTTAACTTCATACTAAAAGTCAGAATTACAAATCAAGAGTAGTTTTTTTGCAGAAGTACTCCCAAACTGTCAACATCATCTTAAAGCTATGGGCCGTGGCAATGGATTATCTTCCAATGGTGGTCTCGGTGAAATCATAGATGGGGGTAATACCACCGTGTCAGTGTCCTCCATGCGCCCGTTCCTCCAGTCTCCCTTGGCCACTGCGTGATGTGTGAGTTCATCTATTCCACTCTTGGCTTGTCACTACTTTCCAGCAAACAGCCTATGTTTGCTAAAGAACACTGTAGCTAAGAAGGGTCTTCCGCTGAAGCCACAATGTGGGAACAGCAGGACATTTTCTTTTAGTTTGTGGGTGCAACTTTACTTGCTCGCACACTCCTGCCCACGAAGCCAAATTTCCCCGATACAAACCAATGGGGTTTGGTATCAGGGTGACACTCTCTGATTTGCGCAGCTACAAATGTTTTTTTCTGGAACTGGTCCATGACAAATAAAAGGAGAAAGGGGAGGAGACTGGAAGAGAATTTGAGAAGTTTTTTCTCTGCAGTGGTCCACAGCAGCAGTTTCCTTGTATCTGTTTCTGAGCCACCAAGAGCTCACAGTGCGTCTTCTCTATCCTGTTCTTGTTTTCCCGGTACGATGAGCCAACTGTAGCTGTCAACTGCTGTGTGTACAGAAAGGATGCATTTGGCCCGTTACACGTACTTACAATGAGAAAACCAGCTCATAAGCAGCCCTGTCAATTCGTGAAGCACAGACGGAAAGAGGACAAGGGGCTTATTACAGTTCTGTCCTGTCCCTTTCCGTGCCGGGCCACGTGAACCTTCCCCACACGGTTGTGATAGGTGGGCATATACTTCAACGCGGGCTGGGAAATCCTCACTGTCGGCCGCTTTTATCTTTTTCCCTGGCCTGTGATTTTCCTCCCCTTAGGCAGCGCTAGGCGCAGCAGAGCTGTCAGATGCCTTTCTCAGAGCGGGGTTACCCCTTGGCGTCCGAGCGGGCCGAGCCGTGAGTGCAAGCTCTGGTTCCTTGGCTTATCGGTGCCTTCCCTGAGTCTGCGGCTCTGCCCCCTGGGCAGAGAGCTCCCGCCCGGGCACCCAGCCCAGCACTCCTCAGCTGCGGATTTATTCAGCCCGGATGAAAACTCATCCTAGCTGCTCTCCTCTGCCCGTTACGTATGAGTTTATTCACCCCGTTGGTTTTGTGCCTTTTCCGTTTCAGCGTCTCGGCTCTGAAGTGGGTCGTACAACTTCCATTAAAAGTATGAAGAAACTCTCACTCTCAGCAGCGCCGTAAATCACAGATTTAATCTCAGTTGATTACAAAACCAAAAAGAGGGAATCGATCATAGTTAGCAGATTTACCTGGGTTTGTGTAATATTTATCTAAGAACAAATACTTCTGCTCTGACATCAGTATATTGCTTTGAATTTATTTTGATTAAAAAGCTCTGTAGTAATTAACAAGTCCGATGGAGACTGCACCTTCATTATTTTTTTTTCTGGAGATTTATTCGTCCCCTTCTTTTATTCATAGTCTTCAAGACCTGGCCAGGCTTTTGAATAATTTGTATTCATTAGGATGCAATGATATAGGATCAGTAGGGAACATCAAGAAGAATCACTGACATGAATTTTCATCAGTTTTAATAAATGTTGAATGCATTTTTCTTGTGTTTTTTTTTGTTTTGTTTTTTAAATATAACTGTATGTCAGAGCTTGCATATTTGTGAAGGAGTTAGGTGACTGGAAAAGGAAAAAGAGATTTTCTCCTCTGTGTATTTCTGTCTATTCAAGTATTACAGTTTATTTTCTTCTTTTCTGCTTAGGACCCAAGGTATGTACTTGGTACTTTTAAATGGAGCCTAGCTCCTCATCTCTAGACAGAGAGATAGCAGGATTAATTCAAGTGAAGTCCCTGAGAAAGAATCACAGAATTTGAAATCTTAAAAAGTCTGTAGCTAATTATACACCATTTGTGGTTTCCTTTTTTAAATACACCAAGGGTCAAGAAGCATATTGCCATAAAATGTGGAGACGTGAATAACTCTTCTTATTCTCTTTTCTTTGCAGAGGGCTTCCTTATCTGTGCAGAACGATCAGTGATAAATTTATTTCACTGAACAGCACAATAAATTGGTAGAAGGGAAGGAAATCATATTCATCAAATCGTCTCCAGTGTGCGCGTAGACACAGCGTAGAACTTTACCCAAGTGCCACGTACTTCATGTTTGCTGAAAAATCTTTGTTCTGATAAAATTGAAAACAAGTTAAAAGCTAGAGCAGGATTTAAGACGGGATGCGGTGTTGGAGGTAGACACAGTGCAAGCCTGCCGTCCACCAACGAGATTTCCACTGGCTCTGAACCAGCCCGTGCCCCCGCCGCGGGAGGCGGCCGCGCAGGAGCGCTGGAGGGGCGTCCTCCGAGGGACGCCTCGCAACTGCAGGAGAACAAGGGACGCCTCGCAACTGCAGAACGAAGGCGGCAAAGGGCTTCAGGCAAAACACTTTCCTCTCTGGCTGTCTCAGCACCTGCCCCGCATCCTCCTGCCTGTGAAGCTGCTCACCCTAATGACCCAGCCGACGGCCCTTGGAAATCGCTGCAATAGGGACGGAAACCACCAATATTCCCAGACACGGCCTGGGCTCAGAAAAAATGCACAGCCCGAATAGGCATTTTTTCTTTAGTTTTATTCTCTTTGTACTGTTTCAATGACCTTTTCTTCTTCAGAAATACTCTTTTCCTCTTTTAACAGTGGACATGTGAAGGGCAGTTTCACGCTGCCTAGAGTCTGCAAGGGCCAAAATAAGTGCCGTATTGATAGCTTTAAAAAAAGGAAGCTGTAGCTGCAGTTTACCTTATTTCTATGTTTATTTCTCTGTAGTTTTCACTCGAGTCCTATAGCTTATGCCGTTCTTAAGTGGGACAAATCCATTTCAATTGATAATCTAAAGATAGTATATAAAAATATAAACTGTGACCTGACAACCTTCATAAATTTTCAAATAAATTTGCTTTGAAACAGGCAGGAGCGTGAATGTTAGATATTTCCTGGACCATAATTAAGGTCTGGAACAAACTAATTAAAAATTTCAAAAAGATTACAGAGAAAATTAGTAGTTTTACAGGGTTTTTCACCCACTCAGCTGTACAAGTACTCAGATGTTTTCCCTGCAGCGCTCTCTGATGCTTTAATCTGCAGCACCAGTGAGCAGAGCATTTCGGATCGGGCAAACGCGGAGTTCCTTTCTGTGGTCAGATGTCGCTGTTTAGTGACGCTTACTGACATCTAACAGACTCCAAAGACTGCGGCTGGATATTAATATACAAATCCCATGCGATTTCAAATTTTCCTCTATGATTTTTAATACTTTTAATATTTTTCATATTTTGTTTTCTTGTATTACTTCCCTTAAAATAGTCATAACAAAACAAAATCATGACAAAACAAGGGTCTCAGAAACCAGATCATGCAAAAACACTCAACCTCGTCAGTCAGTATAAAAACGCGGAAGAATCGGTGCAGCTCTTTTCACTTAGCCGTGGTTCACGTGACATGCCTGGGCTCTGCTCTGTGCAGCAGGCGTTATCACAAGCCCTGAGCTACTTCAGAGCCCAGCGTTTGTGGGGCTGCGCTAAGCCCAGCCCAGTACTGCTGGTAACCTAAAAGAAATAAAGAACACATACTAATCATCTAAATTCCACTACGTGGGAAATTCAAAGGCTCTGCTGTGCCACCGTATGAGCTATTACAGGAAGAGGAAGAAGATGAGTGCTCGAGACTATCGGTGCTGCTACTGTACAGAGAACAGCACCTTTGTGCGGTGTATTTACATGTAATTTCAATATTTGTTTTCACAGAAGTATTTTTGTGGACTATAGCAAGGTTAAAGAATTCAAAATAATACCAATAAACGCAATGGCAGAATGGTAGAAACCATCATCGCGCGGTAACGTATGCGCGCTGCGTTTTACACAAGGCAGCCCTTGTTCTCTCTTGGCCATTATCTAGGGCAATAACTCTAGGGCTGGAAGACCTCACTGATTCATCTAAAAATAGGGTATCCACTATGTCAATGCAATTATCAGTTGTTTCAACACGCAGAGCTCTACCCTAACCTTACAGCCGGAGAGCTTTGTTTAAATACGTCGCTCTCTGAGCGCACACAATACCATTATCAGCTTTCATTCGACCAGAGTGGCCATCCATTGACGTGTGGAACTTGCTAATGGGGATTTTACCCGCGGTCCGGTTGTCGATAATTACGCCCTTTTGACCAACACATATTAAGTGGATTATGCTGTTAAATACTTGTTCCCAAGTGTCCTGGATGAAAATCATATTGCCTTTTGGGGCTGAACAGTAAAAAAAAAAAAAAAAAAAAATCTGAAATAGTTACCGTCATTGAAAGCTGTAACCAAAAGATTCAAATCATCTGCAAGCTGATCTAATGCAGCCCGTGCCGTTCCTGATTATTCTCTTTGTCCGTATATTGCACCAGTCTAGTCAAATTTCACTATCACCACCACTTCCAGCAGACGTTAACACAACAGCGCTCGCCTCCTCTCCCTCCTCCCACCGACAGCGCGCGAGCGACAGCCGCGGTACAACTCTCCTGGGAAGTGACTTTCCAGAGGCACAATGACCAAAGCAGCTCTTAAAAAAGGTGTGTGAGCCTGGCTGTATTCTGGTAAGGCTTCAGGCTTGAGCAGGAGCTGGGGGGTGGCAGGTAGGAGAGCAAGGAGCGTCCTTGGGCCGCAACAGGCTGTGAGACTGGATGTGCTCAGGGAAGAGCAGGACGCCACTCAGCAGGGAGCAGTTCCAGAGGGGATCCTGGATGTTGATCACAAGCCGGACTGGAGTAAATAACATTCTTTGGCTGTGGAAAAGGCTGAGCACCGCCCTGAGAGCTCTGAACCGAAGCAATGCCACGAAGGCAGAGTGCTGCTGTCAGTTCGGGGCACGGTGTTTCACAGAAACACGTATGTGCTGGAGGGACTCCAGGAAAGATGCAACAGGGTGAATGAAGGACATGGCCTAGGAGCAAAGACCAAATCGTGTCATGGTAGATTTAGGGTCAGTCGTGTCAGCACAGGGAGACCCCAGGACCCCATTTCAGGCTGTCCTGCCCCAAGGCTTGGACTCCCGTTGCCTATTGTGAGAACTTTTATACATGAGACGAGGAGGAGTGGAATAATTCACACGCCATAGCTTCTGCAGACAGCGTAAGAAGTAATGGGCTTATATCACGGGAAAGTAGGCGAAGGCTGGACATGACGCAAGCTTTCTGAACAGAACGTTGGTGAAGATTGCCTGGGAGACAAGTTTTTAGAAAAGATACAGAGATCACGGTCTTTCAGCATACAAGTATTGTTACTTGTATATTTCTATTTTACCTTTAAAAATCTATATGTTATATAATTATGTAATAAACCAAATCAAAGTTGATTCATTTATATTTATAAAATACAAATATATCAACTGTAAACATGGTACTTGTTACTCTGGTACAGCAAGTTGAACCCCTTGCATCCTTTCAGACCTAACTGTCTCTGATTTTTCTATCAATCATCTTTATGACGCCGTCTCTCCCACGGGTACCTTAAGAAGATGCGTATGTTAAGCCTCTGATACCTTCCTCAGTTTCTTTGATTTGCTTCTAACTCACGATCATTAACATCTGCTATGAATCTTTCTTTGCTCAGAGGAACTCAGGCAAGTTGCTAAAAGCAAACATGTTTAACTGGTGCCCGAAGGAGCTGGCAGAGTTTATGCAGAGTCTATAAACTGGTGTTATATGAGCCCTCGCCGGATGTAGAAATATCCTTACTTTGCCCTTATGCCGTAGTCCAGCTCTTTCAAAGTCCGTTAAATCCAGCGAGTCTTGACATCAGTCATGAATGTTTCTGAAACCCATAATGTGAAATTTTGTTAGCACAGAAAATGCAGATCAGTAGAATAACCTTTTTTTAAGGTTGTGGTCTGCATCTGAGTATTTCATACACTTAGATCAACTGAATGATATAAAAATATTTTTATTTTATCCCAAAAAATATGGGAGAAGTTGAGTTGACTACAAGTAATTTTCCGCTTTGGTTTTGCCTGGCTATATATCTCAAGGCCAGCTGGTTCCCAGGTACTCTTATAAATCAGGAGCAGCTGACCTACACGCAGTCCTACCCATGTAAAAGGCTGAAGAACTAGGTCAACACAATTTAGAAATTTTTCACAAGTGCTCTCTCAAACGTAGCAGGTGTAATGGAGCGGGGAGCCTGCCTCAATCGCTGCCGTGCTCTACCCCCTGCCTGATAATGTTTTTGTATGCCAGCAACCTTTTTCTTCATGAAAAGAAATAGGATGACAATAATAAAGGAGAAGCCAAATAGCACCACTGCTGGCTGTGGTTGCTCCCGGGGCAGCTCCCTCGCTGACTTGCAGTGTATTGAAAAATCATACGTAGCTCGAACGGACGTGTTATACCTGCTGGAAGGTACATTCCCAGTGCAAATGGCGTTACAGACGTTGTAGAATTAACATGTGCAGCCTGTAGGAATGCTTTATTATATATACTATACCTAAATACAGATAAGACTCCATGTATATTTATTTTCTATATAGAAAATGTAATTTTATTTAGTATGAGGAACTGGGTTACAGGATCTGGCTGAGATATCATTTCTTTGTAGTTCAGTAAGGGTGTACATAAATTGGGTCGTATGGATTTGAAGTTATAAGGTGCTTTACGATCTCTAGGTAAAGCTGGTAGAAAAATGCAAAATATAGCTTCATGCGTAACTTCTCATTACACACACGTTCTCTCAGTCATCACACTCCAGCCAGCCTTGTACCTTATTCTAAACACGCAAACCAGGATTCCTGCCAATCTCAATTCATTTATCAGCTGAGACTAAATGTAAAATAACACCAACAGAACCAAAACAGTTTTTGATGCCAGGGTACAATAAGTGCATTCATTACCGGTGCCACAGAGAGCTGTGTGAATACAAAACAGGCTCAGATCACACTCATCTTCTGCATCCGAGGGATGATGAAAATAGATGTTTTGTTCTTAAAAGTACATCCAAAGCCCACTTATCTTCATACACTTGCTGTCCTCCTGTTGCCGCCTAGAATCTCGAACCTCCAACGTGACTCTTTTGTCTAAACTCTCTTATGCTGATGCACATTTTCTGTCCGGACAGAATTTCAGGCCGCTGGGGACAGACACCGGGCAAGGTCGGGGCAGGTTTGGGGGATGGCTGGGGTGTGGGAGCGGGGCTGAGAGGGCTGTGGATGCCTGGGATGTTCCCGGGGGTGCAAGTGGTACCCAGGATTTCTCTCTTTCCCGCAAATGACCTTTACCTCCTTCAGTTTGATCTTGGTGCGCCGGCCCCCCCTCGTTTCTCCTCAGCCATTAGGATGTGCCCCCCTGCCCCGTCCGGATGAGGATTTCCCCAACATTTCACGCTGGAACGGGGCACGGTCACTGTGCAACGCTGGAAAGGTGAACGGCTTTCCAACACATTGCTTTGACCGCTGCTTTTTATGAAGCTGGCCCTGTATTTGGATGTGATTTAAACACCGTCCTTGAGCTTCATTAGAAGATAGATAGTTTATAGTAAATTTTGTCTTTAGTTCTTAATAGTACTAAAAACAAGACTGTAGAAAATAAGAGTCAGATTCTCATTGCCTCGATCAAAGTAAAGGCTGAATCTTTCCCAAAAATCATGGATGCTTCATTGCAGGGGAGTGTAAGGGAAAATGTCACTTGGGGAAAGCACATTTGAAAACACAGGCTTACTTTTATGTTCTTATCCTGATTATCTGACACATGAAGTATCTGAGTGGTAACAACTGGGAAATTATTTTTTTGAGAGTCTCATTTAATGGTTTTTAATCTGTGCTACTACCAGCACTGAAAAAACAGCACTGAGCTTTCCGACTCTTTACAAACTACTCGGTGCTTCAGAGCCCTGACAATGTGCTGTCCCGGAGGAGTTTAATTGGGAATTAAACAGCTGGGACACCAAAAGAAAAAGCCACTCCTGTAGCACCCTGTCCTTTACAAATTCACATTAAAATATCTGCTTATTAAAACCACTCAAGATACTCAGAACTCCTCCCGTATTTGTCTTTGTCAGCTATGGCAAGCTGATCTCGCCTTAACAGCCTAAACCTTGGCAAAACCCTTCCTGACGTAACCACGTGTGGGGGTAAAAACCAGAAAATCGCCTACTTTAGCCACAGGGCGATGAGAGCCGGGAAGGCAGTGGAGGGAAAAGCAGTTCAGGTGTTGTGCTGGAGAAGCTGAGCGCTGGTCCCGGCGGTGGGTCCTGTCTGTGGGGGCCGCGGCGCAGGCGGCTGGCGCGGGGGGCGCAGAGCGGGATTACGCGCGGTTTATTAACTTGCCTGGAGGTGCGAGACCTGAAAACACGGGCTCTCGCACCTCCTGCTCTGTTGATCACACATCCCGCACACACGATTAAGCGTATAAAAGAGCAAAAGGGCTGGCGGGTAGCACGCGGCATTTCTCCTGTTCCTTGTGCCCGAGCGGAGCTCTGGCAGCTGATGCTGCCGTGAGGAGCTGAAAACCATCCCTGCAGTAATCCACTCCCAAATCATCACAGCTCCTCTGCCGCAGGGAGGGGGCTGGGGCGGGTATTCACTCTTAACATAAAAGAGCATTTAACTTTCAATTTAAATTGGAAGAAATTGGATTAGTGAGTCACACAAGCAGGATCTTGCTATTGTCAGAGGTAGCTTTGCTGTGTTGCCTGCTCTTAACTTGGTCCCTTTGAAGAGAGACGGAGCCTCCCAGCAGTTTGCTGTTTTAATCCCCACAATTTGTCGGTTGACTGCCTGGTTTTGGTTATGGATTTGGTACAGATGTTAAAAGCTTTCAACAAACAAAATTAAGATCATTAGCGGAACAAGTTGTTCCACCTTGAAGAAAAGCTCCCTGAGATTTGTTTGTGGAACGCACAGAAGATTAAGTGTTTCCCGGTTGATCTTGGTAGTGATAAAATATCTGCAGGCTTTATGGAGGCCAACGGTTTCATTTACTAGTGAATCACTGCTGTCTGTCTATAAGGAACATGGGATGTTTGCTGGTAGGTGTGTCTTCTACATACACACTGCTTAAGCTACTTGTGAGCTTGGCGTAGATGCTTTTTCTCAGTGAATGAGAAAAATTTATCTCTGGATAGCTGGTGATTTGGGCTAAAATTGTTATTCAGTTTGCATCATTCATATTTCTAGTAAAAGATTCCTCAGCCAGCACGCGAGTGCTTTTTCATTTTGTGCATTACACCCACCCATTCGGTGGCGCTCCAGTCGCCAGAGAGACTACAGCCCTCGACCCAGCTCCTGCGCCCGCCGTTGTTGGTGTGTTCTGAACAGTCCCGTTAAGCCTAACAGGACAATCAGGATTTCGGGAGTAGGAGACAGGCAATATCTATGCTCTCTGTGTGTGCGCAAAGACATCCATACATGTGGAAAGCAATTCAGATCAGCAAGTGAATGCATATGGGGAATTGTTTCCTGATAATACAGTTGCCAAATTTCTGTAGCTGGGGTTTGTCCCCTTTCCCAGCTTTCCTTTCCCCTCGGCAGCAGAGCTCCCGTCAGCCTGGAGGGGGGTGGGGACGAGGGCATCTGGAGACCTTATGGACGGGTTCAACAAGAACGGGTCTGTAAGGAAACATACGTAAAACGTGCTACGTCAGGTTTTATGATACTCGCCCAAAGGCAGCCTCTGGCTATAATAGCCTGTGGCTTCAAAGGTGCCAATTACAAGTGTATTTTAAAAATGAGTTTGTAATTTTATTTTTATAAAATCCTATCCAGGCAATCCTGGACGCTTTCCAGTAGCACGGCAACAGCTTTCAGTGTTCCTGCAAATGTCCCTACAAATGTCTTTTACCAGCCATCTACAGCTCTCAAAAAATCCTGGGAACAAGCAGTTTCAGAGAGAAGCGACACAGGCGTCACTGGTTTTCACATCACGTTCCTCTCGCACAGGAGTTTTAAGGGATTTACTTTGTTTAACATTACAGAAAGATTTTCGTAGTGCGCCAAGTGTGGAGTTTATTTCTGAGCAACCACAATAATGTCGGTACTTTTAAATTATTTTAGGTTTGCTTAACCTTGGCGGGAAGGTGAAAGGAGAAGGCAATGTTATTCATGCTTAGCTACGCCGATAGTCAGGTAACGAAAATTTATTTGCCTTCTCCCCATTCAAGATGTCCCCAGCTGCCTCCGTCAGCTCTCCCTCGTTCCTTCTTCATCTTTTATCCTCAGTTTTAAATCTTACTCTGAATGACAACATTCGCTTTCTCCACTACTCAGCAATATCGGCTTTCCCCCAAAGACTTCCCTGAGGCTGATTTGTACAGGCTGCAATCGCCTCTTTTTTTCTTTTTTAATGACTTACATTGAACAATATCCTCACTAATGACATTTCCCCAGCAATGATGCACCAGGGAAAAGCACGGAACGAGAAGTAGGAATGATGAATACAGCCTAAATGGATGGAGAAGGAAGTGCTAGAATTTGCTCCTGCATCACTCCATAAAACCTACAACTGCTGTCTCTTTCCATCTACCATAAAGATGGAGCACCGTGCTGCCACATCCTTAGACGGATATATCAGGTGCACCATCGCATAATACATTTTTGCATCCTTACAAACAAAACACGTGCCTAAGCTTGCAATACGTGTTCTGTGTCGGTCTAGATAGCCTGTTAAAAAAGCCTCAGCTAAAAGGAAAAAGACTGAAATAATCTTGAGATGAAAATGCAATAAATAACTGAATGAGAATAAATAACTGAATAAATAACTGAATGAGAACAGGTGATACACAGAGGCAACGTCATTCCAGTTCGGCAAAACTAGTTAAAAAACAACCTCCAGTGAGCCCGAACCCCAGCTGCTTCTCCTCTGCTCCCAGAGCTGCACCCGGCTGCGTCCCTGCCTGGGTGGACGAGTTCCTTCTCTCCTCTGCCCCGTTGCTCAGGGGGAGCCTCTGAAGCCCCGGCTCTTTCTAAAGGCAGCGAGACGGGCACGCTTCGTGCCCGGTCTCTGAATGCACGTGCGCCTTGGCTGCTGCTGGTGTTTGTGTCATAGCCCAGCCTCTGAAAAACAGACTCACGCTCTCCTCTGTCCCCTTGCCCCTTACCAGGATACGACAACTGCCGCTTGCACCTGCCACAATTATAACGCCGCAGTCGATCTATCAACAGAATGAGCTTTAGTTCAAGCTGTGAGCTCTTTGGTGCATTTCTGACCATCTTTGCTGTAATGACCTGTAGTTTTAAACTTCTTTCCTGAGAAGGAAGCTGTGAGAAGACTGTCCCCATCGAGCTCTCTGGAGCTGGTACACAAAGCGTCCCCGTCCTTGCTCGCGGTCAGGCTGCAGAGCTCCTCGGGGTGGAAGGCACTGCAGATGCTGACAGCCAGGGACTGAGCAGGAGGTGCAAACAATCTACTTTCTCTCTACTTGTGATACTTGCTTGTTGTAGCTGGAATTTAATGCATTTGAATACACTGACAGCAGGAATTATGCTGAACTATCTCATGCTTGCGCTGGAGAATTTCCGGGTTACTTAGCGATGTTGCATAAGGTAATAGACAATGTCATTTTTACTCGGCCATCACAAGGGGCCTTATAGAGTGTGTTATTATTGCCTTTTCATCTTCACTTCTCAAATAACATGTATATCTCAAAGCTATGAAAACCTCTTCAGGATCCGTCTAACCCAGGAACGTAAGGGAGGCAAACCGGCGAGGAAACCGGCCGGGACCCCGCAGGTTCCCCTCTGAGAACTGGAGACTGCCTGGGCTGCAGGGGCATGGGCGAAATGACTGAATGGGTGATTTGCTTGGCATCGGAATTAGATCTAAATCTGGGAATTCATCTCCCAGTCCTCAAAGGTTAGAGTACATTTTACTTCTGGATTTGCCTTCTTTTTGTCTGTGGTCCCGTCCTCTTTATAGAGGTTAGAAGGAACTGTGTCATGGAGGGAAGGGACAAGTGAATAAAATCAGAGGAATGTCCCTCGTGAACAGGATGTTTTCAGAGGCATGAGCTAAGATAGACTGGAGGATCAGTCCTTAATAAAAATTGTAGCTTGAACTTTGAGTATCAGTAACTGAAGGAGATGAAGAAGCGGCTTTGCGTTTGCATTTCACAAACTTCCTTTTCTAAATGAGGTGTCGAGACGACGAATTTCACAAGAAGATTCAGGTAATGAAACACTGGCACACTCCAGGCTGAAAGTTATTTCCCTGGAGGGTTTTAAGATTTCAGAAACAATCCTAAGATTTGTCTGAAATTAGTTTTTCTAGGATTTCCCCGGAAAGCAACAATACAGAGGCTTGATTTTCAAATTTAGAGCATCTAACCACCTCTGACCCATTCCTTTGACTTGGTTCTGACATTTAAAGAAATTAATTTGCTTTCAATTTGAAAAGGGTGGGAGCATGGGATACTAAGTTTGCAGTCAATGAAACCCTAAGGAAAAAATAGAAAAATAAAACTTTTTTTTACAGCAGGCTTCTCTATAGAGTCATAAACAATAATTAGCTTCTACTTATCACTTATTCGCTTGACCTCAAAGTGTGCTATGAAGAGGAATGTGTGATTATCACTCTAACCCAGAGGGTGACTGAGGCACAGGGAGGCAACGTGGCTGCTGGAGATGGTGCAAAAGTCAGCCCGGGGAACACGGGTAAACCGCATCCTTGGTGGAGGCCAGCCTGTCGGCGACAGGCCTACAGTCTCTTTGGAGCAGCTCCCTGGGTGAGAAACTCCCCTTCTGCCACACTGCAGACTGGATAAAAGAGCCCAACAACGAACAGCCCAACGGGGCTCAACCGACGCCAGCCGAGCCCCACAGCTTTTTGTTTACATAGCTGCAAGGTTACGTCCCACGCAGGCATGGCCACTGGCTACAATGCACCCTTCCTGCCCAAGGAGAGGCTCATTTTCGGGATAGAGTGTTAAAGGGATTCCACATGAGTAATTTTCTTAAGCCCTACTGATAATCAGGCTCACCTCAGTTTCATTAACTCTAGCCATCTATTGATAGGAAGACCTCTCTCCTCTCTCCTGCAGTCTGTCTTTTGCAATTGCAGCCATCCTTTACAAAGCTTAGAATTGATTACGCTAAATATTATGTTAGCGAACACTGGGCTGACAACCCTGTGACGCTGGCAGGCCAATATTGTTTGATTCCGCTTGAGAGTCTATTTCAGGAACTCATTGAACTGTTTTGGGACTACATCACACGCACAGCAAAAATTTACAGCAGCACACAGCAGTCAGAAAGCATTTCTAAATATTTATGCATATACACTGGGACACACAAACACACACACAATCAAGCCTGCAGGTTCCTGCTGTGCAACCGCTTTGCCTTCAAAGGATTGCGAGAATCAGGGTAAAGTGACCCCTCTGCAAACGATGGCCTCCTTTCGCCAGGTTGGTTAGTCGTGTGTTGGCTTGACAGAACACAGATGATTATGACCTGGGTACAGTTGCTGTCAAGTTTTGACCAGGCAAAGCAGGACGCTGTGGTTGAGAACACTGAAAGAACCCCCAACACCTTGCCTCATGCACGTAGCCCACATTTCCAACCACCAAAGGCATTCTCAGAATAGGAAATCCTTTGGGAACATTTCTGCTCTTTCAGCAGAGGACTCTTCGGAGTTAACAGGCATCAATTTCAGCCCCAAGAGCCAGTCAAAACATCAAAGCTGCATACCGCCATTGCAGAGCTCATCTAGCAACAGCTGGAGAGGTCTTTAAGTACAGCTGGGCTACGTGCTTTGTTCTGTCTTCACTTACCTAATATGTAAAACACCTGGGTACTAAGTGAAAGTAAAGCTCTGGGTGGAAGGAGGAGGACTTAGAGGAGACCTCTCATCTGATAAATGCCTGTTTTCAACTGCCCAGAGTGATTTCAGTGTTAACTCTTACTTAAGGATAGATTTTTCTGGCTTCAGAAACGTGACTGCCTGATGGGCAGTAACGGGAAGCTGAATGAGACGGGCGTACCTGAGAAGCTATCGTCACCAGGTTAGTTCCTGTTGCTGTATGTTATGAGCCGGAATCGTTCTTCTGAGCTCCTTCTAAATGTTTCAGGTTGCCTATGGGTTAATATGACCGTGTGCATGTCTACCCATCCGCCTATACCTCCCATGCATGTTTTATTTCTTGAATAGTGAACAAACGTCAAACGTCAGAAGACACATTGAAATGTTTGATTGAAATCTTAACTCATTTTGTATTATTGGAGCCAAGAGAAAAGACAGGTGTTTACTCATTTTGTTGTGATGATGCAAAGCCTTTGATTGCGCTTTCCCAGGCACAAACTGCCACTGGGGATGAGGAAGGCTGCTCCTCCTGCCTGAGCAGAAGCGTTTGTGGCAGTGTAGGAAGTGACCTGTCGCGCAGAGATTCTGGTTCACTTCAATGCTCTGTTCTAATACGAAACCCCCAGTTACTTCAGGGTGGGTATCTTCATTTTCTCTGTTAGTCCTTCTTGTCTCATTAACTCTGTGCGTGGCGGCTAGCCTGCCTGTCCATAAGAATGTAAACAGAAGACATAAAGCCAAGCGTGACTGAAAGAATAGGCATGGTGTTAAATTCTGTAATTTTCTTGCTGCCTGTTTCTCTTCTTGATTCCTAAAACCATTTCTCTCTTCAGCCAGGATTTTAACGAGAAAATGGCTCTCTAATTTGCACGAGACAGTTTTACTACAGTCTTCTTAAGACCTTTTAAAGAAGCAGAGGTTTGCTGGAGGCAATATTAATGAGGGACACATGCGAGCGGTTAGAGCCTTGATTTAAAAGCTCCCCAGAATTTGTCTGGAAATAATGTGGAGATAGCAAGAAATACTAAATTAATAATTTAAACGGGCATATTGAAAAGCTGAGGGCTGTCTTGTGGTGCTGGTGTTTAATGGAGGCAAGTAAAAGTAAACAGAGTGCTCACGGTTGTTTTTTTCAGTATTTTAATTTTGGTTTGTTTGTTTGTTTTTTTTTAATCTACTGCCTTTTCACTTGTGAATAGTGATAAATTGTTATCACTATTTATTTTTCTGAACCTTAAGAGTAAAGAGAGTGCCATAGCTAAGATAATACGGACCTAAAGTGGCCTTTGGGTGGATGTGGGGGCACGGGCAGGGAGGGAGCCGCTGTGCATCCCAGCGGCATCCCGAGGGACCGCCCGCAGGGAACACCCGCCCCCAGGGCAGCTGCAGCCGGGGCCCTTTTCCGACCGGCAATCACCGTGATGTGAGTACGGCTACATAATCTGCAAATGCAAAAATCTGCAATCAACAAAATTAACATAAGCTCCATGCCAAGCCATAATTAATGATGATAACAAAAAATAGGCATCAGCTTGGAAATGCAAGTGCTCACCACTTCCAGAAAAGGTGAGTGGAAGAGAAATACGCGGTTTTAGGGGTTGCTGGTCGCAATATCAGAATTTGGAAACGCAAGTGTGAAAGGTGTATGAAGCGGTTCTGCAGACTGGCTCACAAAGCTCTGGAAAACCTGCTTCAGTTTCTTCTGCGTTCCTTCCTGTGGGTTGAAAGGGCGCCATTGCTGCGCTGGTGGAGTCACTCCAGATGACTTCTGGTTGAACTGGGAGCAGAAAAGCCTAAGTTTCTAATTACTGGGTATTAAATGTGCGTGAACTTACTTCTTCCTACAAGGTCGTGTGGTTCCAGCTCCGCTCTGTGCTTTATTCCCCCCTCCGCGTTCCCAAGCGGAGTCTCCGAGGGCTTCCTGCTGGTGTGCTGTGGTGGGAGGTTGTTTTGAAGCGAGGCTGTACAGGAGCTTCGTATTCTGAAATCCTGCTTTCTCGTTACAAAATATCTTAGTCTTTTTCATAGAGTAGCTGAAAATAAAGTAAAAATGAGCTGGCAATGAGAACTGGCATAAAGATAACTCTGAACTATTATGGCGTGAACACCGAGACTAATGGAAGTTATGTCTAATGGAAGCCAGAAGCTACAGCTCGGTGCAGTAGCCAGAATTTTGAGTGTGCAATAATGGTAAAAAATAAAAAATCCTTTACCCATTCAGGGAGTACCCAATGACCTGGACTGCCAGGACTAAGAGAAGAGTCCTTGTTTGGTTGATTTTAATCCTTGCTAGTACGATCGATGATACTATTCTTAGTCATAGAAATGTGTCATCCTATTTTAAGCTTGAGTAAGCTGCGTGCCTCCATAGCAGCTTGCGCTTGTGAGTTCCAGAGAGCGGTTGCTGAAACCTGCCTCATGACTCCACTGTTGTTGTTTTATAATATTGAAATAGCAGATGCTGCAAACACAATAGATACATTGGCTAGACATTTTGGTACATTCCTGTTCATCATTTAATGAATTTAATAAATATCAAGTGTACGCTAAGGACATCACTTGTCATCTTGTTAATCAATGTAAAACAGAAGCAAGATTTTAAAGAAAACCCTGAAGCAGAGAGGATTAGATCTCCAAGACAGGACTCGATGCAACCCCCTTGCAAAAATTCAGTCTTAAACTCATCTGTACATGGGACACTTGCTTTATTCACTCAAGAAACTAAGGCTGCACGCTGTTTGCACATCCTCCTCCTCTCTGTCATAGTGCTCTCGGTTGTGCTTTCACTTCGAAGTCGTCACCATGCCAGAGGATGTGACAATTAGGTAGGAAAGAAGCTGAAACTTCCTTCAGTCTGCTGGCGTGTCTGTGGGAAGGCTGGTAAATTAACCCATGCAATTGAGGGAAGACAAGAAAACAGTAATAAACAATTAAGAAAGGAAAAAGATTGATGTGTGGAGAAGCGCTAGCTCCCCAGTTGGATGTGATGTGATACCACCGTCTGTTTGTCTCTGCGGAGCTTAGATGGGAATAGCTGAAGTGTCCCCGTGGTGCAGCACAGAGAGAACGTGGAGAGCAAGAGGAGCCACCACCCTCTGCTGACTGACTGCCCCGATGCAGCTGGATGGAACGTTGACACGCTCTTCTGCTCTTCCATTCACATCATTCTTCTAATTTGCAGTTAGTCATTGTGAAAGGTGTCAGAATAACACCACAAGAACAAGAAATCTCCTGTTTAATTACAGGAATTTTACAGGTTGAAAAGTGCCATTTCGAGCTGTCCTTCAGATCCAGCTTTAAGACCATCTGGAGGGTTAACGCTGTATTTAGGTCGTAGCTGTCTGCTTGCAAGCACAGGTGTGAGGTGGGGAAGGGTGAGGTAAGGGAATATTTCTGACAAGTCTCAGACACCTAATTTGGAAAGTACTCTTAGAAATATCACAAAGCAGATCCTTGACCTTGCAACCATGGACCCGTTAGCCTGTCAACAAGAGGCATCCCAAGCAAATCCAAGAGGCTTTGCTCCTGGGCCCAGGATTCATGCTCTCGTTTTGAGAAGCAAGGAATACTACCAGCTTAAGCTCAAATCTATGAACTTTAAATGCTTTGGGGTTTCCATGCTGATTTCCTCAGCGAGCTCCTCGTGGTAGCTCCACAGAACCTTCACTGCAAGCAAGTGGAGGCATCTACTCACTGTGTCTTTCCAATGGTAGCCATGCTCATTGTCTCCAGAAGGTGAGCTGGGAACTGTTCATGACCTGCTAATTTCATATAGCATAAATAAAGAAAAGTTCTCAGACTGAAGCGGGAACAGACTACAGAGATGGAGTGTTCTGGTGTGTAACTAGCTCTTGGTCATCCCCCTGTAATAAACATCATGGCATGCTCTACTAGCCAAGGGCAGGTTCTTATCAACAGTAAGGGACAAACCTACATGCACCAAAATAAAGCTGTCAGATTGAAAGTCTTTAATGTTTTTGGCATGTCTAATTTGATCGAGAATGGAAGTTCATAGCTCTTGGGGCCTGTGCTTGCAGGAGTAACTGTATCTCTGCGCGTGTGAAAAACTGTATTCCACTTTGGAAAGTCAAAGCTGCTCCCTGCCAGCCTTCGAGCCCCACCATGCAGCTGGAATTAGCAGCTCCAGGGCTGTTTGAGAGACACTCCAGCAATATTCCTTCTGTCGCTCTCTAGACAAGAGGGGCTCTTGAGAGAGGCTCCTGCTCTTCCAGAACCAGAATGGCACAGGAGGTGATGGGTCTCCTTTATGCTGAGAAAAGCAGCAAATTCTTTGGGTGAGAATTAGTTTCAGCGTGAGAGTCTTTCGTGTCTTAAAAAGCAATCCCAAGTAGTCAGGCCAAATTTATACA
Source organism: Larus michahellis (assembly GCF_964199755.1). Lineage (NCBI taxonomy): Eukaryota > Metazoa > Chordata > Aves > Charadriiformes > Laridae > Larus > Larus michahellis. The sequence continues at coordinate 22,164,039 of NC_133906.1, forward strand.
AGCAGTGAGGTAGCCAATACTGCTAATAAATGCCCAGTGTATTCAAATCAGTGGGAGCAACCAGGAAACCTCTCTGCGTCTTTAGGCAGTTAAGGGGTTTAAGTGCATAAATTCATCCCTAACGGGTATAACACGAAGATAGTTTTCTTGAAGACTTCGAGCATATCTACATTTCCCATAGAAACCCAAACTCTTCAGCTTCTAGTGAGAGATCTATAAACACAAGAAATGTCTCATTATAACAAACCAAGTATCTTTTATAAATAGAAAAATAACTTCACCTGGGACTGAAATTGAAGGAAATAACCACGCTGTTTCAAGCAACCTTTATTATTACTAGCTTATAGCTTCACGACTACTTTTGTACTTGTACCTTCTGCAGCTCGGGAGCACATAATTGTCATTCCTTTTCAATTGTTCCTGCTTCAGCTCTATGATTTTCCATGAGTGATATTTCTCTATTAGATTGGTGGCTTAGAACATTCCAGATCTCACTCAGGTTAGCACCTGCCTTATTTGACTACCTACTTTTCTCCACAAATTCTATTCTAGCCCTTCTGCTCGATGATACTTAAACGTCCTGTGGGAGCCCCACCAGATTGTGCTTCACTATCCAAAAGGAGACAGAAGTGTACATTTCCATGATCCTTCTCAAATACGTTTTTTTAAAATGTTTTCCCTCCATCTGTCAATTGATTGCCTTTTATGGTGAATTTTTTTACCACCTGATTCCTTTTTGTTTATCCTAATAGGATAAAAGCTTTTTAAGGTAGCTCTCAATTCAATGATGGATAATGGCTAAACTGGTTATTACAAAAATTATTTAATAGGTATTGCCTGTTTCTTTCTCTTTATGGTTTATCTACACAGGAAAGCCATTGCACAGCAAGGTAGAACATGAATTTAAAGCGAAGTAACTATTTCACATTAGCTTCCCACAAGGATACTGTCATCCTGCACACAGGTTTCTCTCAATCCACTTCCAAAATTGGCTAAGAAAACTTGCATAATTGTATTCTTGCTGTGAAATGTTGTCCACATCGGGACTTAAATGTGAAACAGCTTTCCAAGCTCCTTCCCATGATGGCAAGAACTCGTGTGCTTTCCTGGTCCCCTCCGCAGCGGTACTGGCGTGCTGCTGGGTTTATAACCTATCTCTTCTCATAACGCCCCCAAGAGCGTTGGGAGGAAGGGGAGCGCCCAGCCTCTGTCCCCAGATCGCGCAAGAGGGCTGCAGTTGAGCGGAGAGAGGAATTCAGTTTTCCCAAGTCCAAAGGTGTCTTCATCGCTGCTGGGTCTTTCTTTTACTCCACGAAAGGCCTGTAGCTCCCAACCCTGTCTGCTAAATCATAATTCCATTTATTCTTCCCAAGAGGCGTGACTCAGCTGCGCAACAACACTGATGGATCTCATCAACTGAAGTTGTTGTTTCCTGGCAGTGACTGGCTGTGTGGCTTTGGGAGGGCTGTATGAATCCGTGTTCTCATTCACGTTCAGGGAAGGTAGAGAAAAGATCAGTGTGATGTATTTTGATTCAGATTCTCAGGGGTTTGATGCACTTGGGTATGTAAGTCCCATGGACTTTAAATAACTTGGAGAATCTTATTTAAACAACTACGATTGCTGTTGTTTAAAATCTTGGATAGCCTGTTGTAAATCAGCTTGTTTTCCCTGTGCATTTTCCTCTCTCAGAGGAGTTGCTTTTGCATAGAAAGAGGATTCTTTAAATAAAAGCAAAAAGTCTGGTTTCTGAATACAGAGAAACTCAGCAGCCAAAACTAATATTAGGACTAAACATTGCCCTTCCAACTCAATAATGGACTAAGTGAAAAAATCCATGGAATTTTACTGAATATTAGAATTAGATGGCATTTAAATTATGTATTGATCCATCTATCCCTTTGCCTCGCTCTAAGCAAGCGGAAGGTTCAAGATGCTTTTCATCTTGCTGCCGAAGATCTGATATCTAGAGCAAAGGGGACCCGTTCTGCTGCCTCTTACAGAGAGCTGACAACCCCGCAAGCAAAGATGAGGTTAGGGGTCAGACGTCAGTTTACCAAAAACGCTGAATTTCAAAATGCCGATGCATTTTTTTTTTTTTTAACTCTGAAACCTTTTATCTTAATTCTTTTCCTTTCATGGCACAAATGCAACGAGAAGAAGAATCTGAAGTAATCTTTTTCTTTTTATTTGAAACGGAGGCTGGTTGACGTTGTTTCCGTTCAGAGTTGTTTCCCTGTCTTGGTCGTGATTCACTGGTTCCTGGCTCAGGGTCTGTAACGCGCATGGAGCTTGTGGGTAGAAGCCTACCCATTGTAGACCAAAGAAGGCAAAGGTTGAATACATCAAGAGGGTTTTCCCCACAATTGCTGGTTGCTTGGGTTGGTTTTGGTTTTGTTTTAGTTTTTTTAGTTTTCCAAAGTTACTGCGAGTGTTTTCGTTAGCAGCATACTCTAACACGCAGTATATTGTATGTAGAGACTGCCCTGCTTGCGGACAAGATGCTATTGGTTACTTTAAATCCCTAGAAGCTTTCCCAGCCTGATATGTTACTAATAATAGGAATAACCATTCCTTTCAAATATTGCCATTAATGCCTGATTTTGTTTTGCATATTGGCACTAGGGATATTAGCAGTTGCCAGATCCTCAAGGCTTCATCCGCTGTTGGAGCTGCATAAAATGTGTCGGCAGCTCCTGCATGGTCAAAACCTCCTGTTGGCACATGCCATAGGCATCTGCGGGGGCTTTCCTGCCCCTGGATGGAAGTGGGAGCTCCTGCCCACGCGGAGGGTGCCTGGGCTGCCGGGAGCACCCTCCCGGTCCCGGCCGGCCCCAGCACCGCTGCGCCCCCGTTACAGATGCAGTTTTTATATTTAGTAATTGGCTCCCAAGCAGACACAGCTAACTGCAGCTCTTGCCTCCCGCTAACAGATTGGTTGAGGTTTTGTTTGGTTTTTTTGTTTGGTTTTGTTTTGGTAGGTTTTTTTTTTATTATAATACCTGAGGTCTCTAACTTTGGGTAATTAAGAATCCTGGATTATTTTTATTTTAACGCCGAAAGAAAGGGTTCAGTCTGTTTGTGATAATAGTGCTGACTGACATTGTTTCAAAGCAGATTTAGAGATAAGTTTGGTCCTGACATTTAGTCAGCAGGTGGGTGTTGTTTATTGCCTAGCAATTAGAACTTATATTAACATAATATCTCCTCAACTTCAAAAATTTCTGAGAGCTCTCCGTGAACAGATTCCCAAGAGCTCTCCCCTGCTCTCTTCCCTTTGTCTCTTCACTTTCCCACCTCCACACCCATCCACCCACCTGCCTTTAAATGTGCTGTTTCAAATTTAGAGTTCAAGAAACTTTGTTTAAGTCTAAATCATGAAAGTCATTTTCTTCTAGGGCAGAAGCAGCCCACAGCCCCTTTATTTTAAACCGAGTTAAAACCTTGCTTTTTGGTCTTCAGAAACTTTTTTCACTTTCAGTCTTTCTCTGTGAGCTCTCCACTACAGAAAATGAGTATTCGAGGAGGATGGGGCCAGTTCCCCATCTGGAAATGGTCCAGGTGCAACAAGTATTTTCCTCGCCACCCACATTGTCAGGGCTCCCTTTTCTCTCAGTATTTTCTCTGGTGTTTTTATCAGTTTATTATGGAGACACACTCATTAGTTTTATATTATATCTGCTTTTTATGAGATCGTCATATTCATTTTCACTTCTGTGCTGCTGGGTTGTCTGCAGGAGACTGTGAAAATGAGCTCGCTTGAGCTAAATATGCAATGAAGGCAGACAAATGTGAAAAATTAACTGACTAGAAAACCATGCATTGCTTTAAAGATAATTTGTAATTGATTTCAAACTCCAGTCAAAAGACACTGCTGTCCAAAGCCCAACGTTCACTACGGCTCTGTCACAGGCTTTGCTCACAAAGTTGGGTCAGGAAAACGGTAAGGATTTCTAGTGTAATAGAACAAAGATGAACGTCGTTCTCGTGCATTTTCCCCCGTGTATATCCACACGTGCACACACATCCTTAGAGCAAATTTTCATCCTTCCTTTCAACCATCTTTTTTATGCTTAAGCTCTGTCATTTTGGTATTAAGGAATAGCACGTGGTGACACTATTCTGTGGGGTTTTTTTCACCAACCCCTTGGAGTTCACTTTTTTCATCAAAGGAGACACCTTCCTCTCTTGTCTGGGAGGAGATAATTATGGGAGATAAGCACTGATCTTTCTTTTCAAACAACCAAAATTAGCGCTGGAACAAATCGGCTTTGGGGAGCAATCAGTGCCTTGCTCTGACCCTGAAGCAAACCCTGAAAGATCAAACGCCGGTTCCCTCCCCTGCAGCCATCGCCACAGCAGTCGTATGTGACTGGTTTCATAAATGCTGCCATCCTCACCACCGACGGCAGTCACTGTGCTCGTGAGCATGGACAAGCTTGTTTACCATCAGATGCAAAATTGCTGCTCAAACCCCGATCGTTAGGAAGAGGCTAATTGGATGGGAAAGTGATGAGGAAAAGATCAAATTCTTAAATCAAGTCAAATCCAATGAGACTGTTCTATCATATTAGTACCTCCCCCCCACTCCCCGGCAACAAAATTAAAGCAGCTTATCCCGAACGAGGGCAGCTAATTTGATGTGAAGGCTGCCAATGTACGCAGTTGCAGTGCTGCTTTGCATTAGGAGAGTGACAGGAAAGGGAGAGCCATCGCGGCGGCCGGTCCCTGGGAAGGGGGACGGCAGCATCGCGGCCGGTTCCTCTGCCAAAGTACAGGAGAGAGCGCCATTGCTCCCATGGCTGTGTGTGGTAGCAGGTAGGAGTGGTGGCTTTTTTTTTTTGTGGCAAACAGGAAAATGATCAGTTGGAACATGCACAGGCTTTTTTCAGCCTCAGCTGGAAATGAGAAAAATGGCTTCTATGCTCATTAAATAAAACGGCTCCCTTGAGGTCGGAGCCAGCTCGCTGTAACCAAAGCTCCCATACAAAGAGGTGACCACAGCCTTTATCCACCAGATAACAAGCTCAACAAGTACCTTTGCCATTTGGGCATGTTCAGTTCTCAGGAGAGCTTTACATGAATAAATGATTACCTCTTTAGTGACTATCCAGAATTAATGATCCCCCACCTCTTTTGACAAGCGCTTCTTTTGCTATAGGTTGTGACTTGCAGCTCCTCAGAGGATGGTTGCAATTGAGGACTCCTGCAGGCTTTTGCTTTCTCCTTTTTGGATATTCCAGTAGCTCTTCCTGTGGTTGAATAGCTGAAAATACATGTATAATTATCGTGAAGGCTAGCATTTTCAGAATAACAGCATAGAGCTGGGAGAAGAAATCCCAAATGAAAGGAAAACCATCATGTTAGATCAAAGTCATGATCAAAATGGAGACAAAACTTTCTGGAGGTAGAAAAGTAGGATTTAATTACTGTGCATATTGGGACACTTCTTGCTTCTAGTTTTAATTAGCACCACATTACAGTCTGAGGAAGCACCTTTGTTTAGATAATTCCATCATAAACTGAAAGTTCTGGGTGTTTACCATGTATGTCATCTTGTACGATTTCACCCACAGTTTTGTTGTCCTGAGAGATGCAAAGAGTTTGGGGAAAAGGCCCCGCATAGCCGTGGGTGGTTGGAATATCAAATGAATGTGACCCCTTAGTCCCTGGGTTTTTTACTTCCATCAATGTAATCTGATGAGGGGTTAGAATGTCAAACTGAAATGCAACTCATTTTTCTTGTGTTTTTGTAACTTGTATTGGAAAAGCAGAGGACTGGCTCCAGGGAAAAACTTTAAGATCAAATATGAACTTTCCCAAAATTGAAGGTGTTTGGATCTTTGGTACTGTGAGAGTTATTTCTGTCACAAAGCGTGACTGTCTCTTTTCTAAAATGACTTGATAGGTCATTAACATATCTTGAGTCTTGCTTTACTAGTATAATTCTTAAAACTTCAGTGCAAGTTTCAATGAGTAGCCACCTCTCTGCTCTTTCGGGGGTAAGAAGTAGCCTTCTAGTAAAGAGAAAAAGCGGAAAATATGACCTGAGACCTCAGCACGCTGCATACAAAATAAGAAATAGAAAGAGTCCCAAAGTCTCTAACTTTTCAGACATTCCCTTTGGAGGTGAGGAGGCAGAGAGGGAGGTGTGGTCAGCATTTTAACACTCCCAGTGCTGAAAAGAGAATAAGATTAAAGTTGGCCTGAGATTCAATGGGTGGAGAGGAGCTACTAACTCTGCTAACCAGGATATTCTTAGATGTACAAACGTAAAGGTTATGTGCAGCAAAAATTTCAACATTTTAGTTCCGCGGCTGGGAATGCCTGTCGCCTTTAGAAACACTCCGCTAGAGCAGGGGGATGGACCTTTGTCTGGGGATATTCTTCCCCCAAGTTATTAAACGGCTGTTGCCAAGCAGTCTGTATAGCACGGGAGCAAAAGCCGTATTTGACGGCCAGGTCTTACCACGGAGGAGGATGGAGAAAAGGCTGATTTGAGAACTTCATTAAACCCTGGTACATAAAGGTCGATTTTATGTAACACTTTCAAAAGTATCCTACAAGACTGCAGAAGCAAAATATTCAGAATAACATCTTTTATGTCCATTAGAGAACAGCTTAGCATCAAATGTATTCTTTCATGGCTAAACACGCTTGTTCTACAAATCTGGACCTAGGTCAGAGTTTCAATTGTATAATCTTTATCTTTGAGTTGTAAAACGTGGCTTTACATGTAAGCATGAAGTTTTAAAATTATTATTTTTAACACTACACTTAGTTGAGATGTTCTACTGATCTATGTCAGGAATGAAATTAACATATCTTGAAATGAATTTGCATAACCTGAAAAAAAGGTTTGCACAGCCTAATATAAATTTACATTCCTAATAAAGTATTAACATATCCCAAAATGGATTTTAAATAGTACCGCTATATTTTAAATCCTTCCTGTAGATTCCTAACAAACAGCTTTGATTTGCATGTCCTGACTTTGCTATGTAATATAAACCAGTCAATTATTAGTTTTATAAATCATCCTTTTCAGCCTCTGCTGCTGCCCCCTTTGCTCATACAGATGAGAATTAGCAGCGCAGAGAGGCAACCGTACGCTTTCCCTTTTGCACGTCGTGGGATCGAAGCTGAAGCCAGAGGCTTACAGTGGGAGGATGGTTCAGGAGATGCGTTACTAGACTCGGCTGCGAACTTGGGCGCAAAGCTTGGCCCAGCCTTTACACGCTCGAAGCCTGATCCTCAAACCCAGAGCACTTCTCTCTCTCCCACGTACTGGACAAAATCAGGGTGGGGACTTTGGGCTGCCCCTTAAGTGACCGTCCTGGATTTCGTTCTCTGTGAATACAAAATGTACGTTATTCTGCAGGATAAGGTTGGCTTTTTTTCTGAAGCCTGGAGAAATTTCTAGAAAGAGTTGAGTAGCAGCACGGTAGGACTGAAAATTCAGTAAAGGGTGTGATGCATTTCCCGGTGCTGGAGGTCCTGACATCTGAAAGCCAGCATCTCCGCAGAAGATGTTTGAATATCGCCATTGGAGTCTGTAGCCACTGGTGCATAAAGGCTCTGATTCAACAAGGTACTCAGCTTTAGAGTCCTACTGAAATCAACTGAATGATGTATGTGTTTGAAGTTATGCACGTGAAATCTTGCTGTAAAGGAGCTAAGAGCAATTCCCATTGAAATCTGCCATCAAGTTTACTCTTTTGCTGCAACCAAAACAGCGGCTTTTTAATATAAAACCAGGAGCGAGACCGCGCAGAGCCGTGTTGCCTTCAGCTGTCACACTTTTCTAGAAGAGGTGGTACAAGCTGGCAGTGAAATAAGGGGGTGAGGCAAGGGGAGACACAACTCTCACCCTTACTACGGGTTTCCCCAAATCCTTTCCGGGTGTTTTGATGGCCTCTCGTGGTTCAGCCCTGTGCTGGCAGCTGAAATACTGCCAAGAGACCCAGAGCCCTAAGCCAAACCCCGTGGCCGGGTGGGTAAAGCTGTTCCTGTGGCTGCAGGTGTGTTGGGAGGCTTTTAAAATAAAGTGGTGACTCTAGGAGTAGGAAAGCAGAAACCAGTATATGGTTTAATTTGCTTAGCAAATTCTGTCCATCACCCTCACGAGATTGTGCTAAAGTGAGTGACCAGCTTTAACCTCAAACCCGCGATGGGATGTCGGGCAGCTCGGAGCAGGAGTTTGTAATGTCTGGAAGGCCAAATGGACTCCTAGTGCCCACCTTTACAGGTGTCTGACTGGGTCAACCTGATTTTAATTTGCCTGTCACAAAAGGATCCTTTTTAGCACAGCGCATGCATGGATTACACGCATAAGAAAACAAAAATTCTGAGCCAGGTCTTCAGCGGTTGCAAGGCAGTGTAGCCCTGAAACCCGGGGAGCAGCACCAAGGGCACCGGGCGGGAGCCTGGTTCGGTGTTCCAGGTGCCGACTTGTGATTCTCCCCGACAAAGCGGCCCCGTGGTAGGAGCTTGCTCAGCCTTGCTCAGCCTTTCTGCCTTTATCTCTTTTGCTTTACTCATGAATCTGGTCAGTCAAACTACGAGCTAAAGCTCTGACTACTGTACTGCTGCTTTTCCTGCTGAAGGTCAAAGCAGAAAAATACAGTTTGGGATTTATTTTTTTTTTTGTATCCCTAAATGAGTTTGTTCTGCAAGCAGTTAAGCAAAATTCCCTTCTGACTGGTAAACTGTGTGGAAATACTGCGTGCAAATATTGTGCGGACACCACTGAAACAGTAAATATGGAATCTACGTGATACTATTTATAGCAATTATGGTTTTGGTGCATAATATTAGGTCCTTCTAAAGACCTTTGTTGGTCTGTATTACAAAATGCTACTGCCCTCTCCATATGGTAGGTTTTGCCTGGGGTTAAGAGCCAATAAAGCATCCTTTGTAGATGAGTCCACAGGAAAACGCACAGTAGGTAGTGCGACGATAAATATTCAGTAGATGATTACCTGTTAGTCCTGACATGCCCTCCCTTTTAAAACTCCTGGAATAAAACCCAAGGGCCTGATTTGAACGGGATTTAGCCTCCAGCTCTGAAAACCAGGGGCAGCCATTCTGAAGTGCTGACCAGGCAGGCGGGTTGCGCCGGTACCTCGTCCCTGGCGGCCAGGCAGGATTTCTTGTGTTGAAGAGAAAGCACATCCAGTTGAAAATGTCCCTCCTCGTTGCAGTGGAGAGTGGCCTAGGTAATGTTTTAAGGTCCCTTCCAACCCAAACTATTCCATGATTCTGTAAAAACCCAAAGTGGTCTCCCATAGATGGTGCCGTTAATGGTGCCTTACACTCGATGTTTTCTTGCATTCATGTCACAAACACAGGAAAAAAAGCAAGCTGAAGGGACGTTCCATTTCCAGTGCTCCATGGGGTAATGCACGTTTGACCTAGCGGTGAATGTATTTGGTGCATATTGCCTGTTCCAGAGTACAGCCAGCCCTGCAGTAACTCTATTAACTGTTGGAAGGCGTAGTGGTAGTGCAGACCATACCTTAGTAAGGTACAAGCAATGGTATCAGCCTCTCTGAAGCCTTAGGTGAAATAGGCACAGGGAACTAAAATTTTTCTGTCACTAAAATATATAGGTATAACACAAACTGTATCAAATCATTATTCAAAGTTGTTATATCATATTTTTATTGGACTGGATCATTTTGTATGTTATACTTGAGCATGTATCCCTGAGGACCGCCAATTTTATTTCTGCAATTGGGAGAGACGAATAAATCAATCTAAATTCCCTCTGTTTAGTTGAGTGTGGGAATCAAGCTGAACTCTCTGTTCCGTAAACAGGAGGAGGAAAGCAAACTGATGAATGAGAATGTTTAAAATGTGTTTATCTAAGCATTTGTCAAAGTCAAATCCAGTTCATAAGATAAATGAAATGGAGAAAAGATGTTAATGAAACTATACAAAACATACCCGCTATACCTAGTAGAAGAAAAAATTTCCCACTTTTTCCTTACTTGTAGGTAGATGCGGTAATTCTTCTAATTGCACCTACATCTTACAACACCTCTCTTGTTAATTCTTCATAGTAATATCTGCACATTCTTGATTTTTCACCTCCAGTTTTGAAACACTTTGTCGAATCACTGTATTCTGAGTCCCAAACTGAACCACGCTCTTATGTGGTTCATGACGTATTACACGAGTGGCAGAATTAGTGGTGTAACCACACTGATCTAGCTCAGGTAGACTGGTTGTTTCCTCCAGTAAAGGCTATAATGAGCTGTCAGAGAAAAGCCTGAGCTCTAACTTCTTGTTCCCTGCTCGAGGAGGCAACATCTGGTTGAGAAAAATTGATGATTATCAAGATTCAGCTCATCTTCCCATGCCTCCTCTTAATTTTCCTGAATGCCCTCCTCTTCTTTGGTGTTGGCTGTGGTGTGATTCTCACGTGTGTGTCGTTAACAGAGCAAAAGCCAAGTCCTAATGACAGCTGCCTCCGTGAGAGCCATCTCCGCCATCCTTGCCCGTCCCATGGACTGCGTTATGCACCAAGCCTGTCGTTTTGGCTAGGTATGATGAGAGTTGCCAGCAGATGTGTGTGTATATATATAGATTCAGAACACAGCACAGAGATTATTTAAGAAACTTCACCAGCTTTGAATTCAAAACTGTCATTTTATTTCTCTAGCAGACAATATAATTATTCCAGAAGAGTTAGGAAGCATAGAAATCCTTTACACAATGGGTGCCTATGTTAAAAATAATAAGAATTTGCAGAATGTATAAAACATGAGAAAGGTTTATACACAGAAATTGCAATTGAATACATTAAAATCAAAGACAGGCAGAGAATGAATTAATTTGTTTCAAATGACAGTATATAGTTTAGTCAAGTTCTATAATTTAATTTTAGCGAGCACTGTATTTCCCAATTATCTGTATACTAGCAAATCCATAAATAAAACATGAATTTTCTTTCTTGTATACCAAGTGTTCATACTCAAAAAAAATCCCCCAAACTGGGGGGGGATTTTTGGTAACTACAATGTAAATAAACCAACTATAAAGCAGTGGCAGCAGGCGATAATGACTTTATGTGAACAAAAACATTCTCATGAAGTTTTAAAGCACCTGATGATGAGCAATAAATTCTTACAGTTCCTCTGTAAAGATCACTCAGTTCGTGCATGAAAATTGGAGGTACACGGAGACGTGCCTTCTTGTGAGGCAAGGATCGTATTTAAATTTTTTGGTAGAGTTGGCGGTGATGTTTACTTGGACAAGGTGGATATTCCTCATAAATATTCCTCACTTTGTGGCTGAGCCACAAAACCTAGAGCTTAGACAACCCCTATCAAAGAACCCAGATTAATTAAGCTATGGATACCCATCTGGGCATGTACAAGCTAATGGAGAGGGGTCAGTCTAACATAAAAGGATCTATTGATCTCCTCTGGCAGCATCACAGTAAGAATTAGAACCGGCACTGATTTTTAGGTGCTGTCCTGTAGAAGCACCACGCTGGGAGCATCAGCAAGTCCGTTTAGGGAAAAACAAGCTGTTCTTGGCTTTCTGCAGTTCCAGAGGCAGTTTTTAAAGCAGTTGGAGGTCCAGGGGGGGTCTGAAGACTGTCAGAAAGCATGAACAGAGAGTTGTAGGTGGAAATAGCCTTTTGTAGCATGCTAAAAACTTCTCAGTTTCTGTTTGGTTTTTTTTTTTTCATTCTTAATAACAGTCAGGAAATAAACAACATGGTAAGGAGACCCAGAAATAGAAAGGAATATTGACCTAAAAGAATTAGTATAAATCACATAAACTTGACTGACTATCTATATATAAGTAAACTCTCTTTCTAGAGGGCACAGGCTTCAAGGTTTCCACACAGGCAGATGTGTAATGGGAAGTGAAGTCTTTATCCCATACCACTGCATTATTTTAATAAGTTCTCCTTACTTCTCAAACCTTGCTTCGTGACAGCTCCTATCTAGATCAGGGTAAGAGCCGTGAGCGTTCTTTCTTTCAGCTGCTGCAGCGAGCAGAGCGGGACAGGGATTTCGTTTTGTTCCCTGTCTGTGCGGCTCCCGGCCTCTGCGCAGAGCATCTGTGTCTCAGGACAGCTGTGCTCCCCTGGCGTGGGTAGATCTTACATTTCATTACCGACAGCTGCACAGAACTGAGAAACCCTCGAGGATCATCTAAATCTTAGAAGCCCTCCAGTTTGCTACAAAAACAGCAAATGCAACTGCCGTGATGCTGCGGTCTGACTTTGGCAGCTTTTCCCAATATTAGAGAATCTTTTCCCACACCATGTAGGCATCTGCACGAGGTTAACGGACTAGACCTTGACAGCACGTGTCCCTACTACTGACTGTTCATCATGGCCATGCAGTAAGTGAAGGAACCTGACTGAAATCAGTCTTGCCTCCTCCTCTAGAAGAACGAAATAACACGGAGGGGACTGAAGACGATTTTTGTTCTGCATTTGCACTCTGGTTTGTAGTATTCCACTCCAGTTATAGCACAGATCATTGTGATTAAAGCAGTCAGCAGTAGCTCAAAGCTACCACTGGTTATCTTTCTGCCCTGATAAGCGAAGATCTCCAAGTACGCAGGCTTTGGAAAAAAAAAACTCGCCTTGGGTCGCTTGCTTTGCTAGCAAGGACATTGCAGTATTTTTAACAATATGTTTTACTTTGAGAGGTCAGTGACTTTTGCCTGGGTATTTTTTGTTCTAAATATAACATTTATCTAAATGTTTAGAAAAAATCCAAAACATCAGCTGTCTTTACACAGCATTTTAAGTAACAGTTTCCTTGGTGTGTCCTCAATGCCCTGTAACTTGCATGGAAGAATCAGAATCAAAGCCAAGCAATTTTTTTTACCGTTCAGAGAAATAAGAACAGAATGACAAAAGGTTATTTTGAAGTACCCTTCGAGACATCTGGCTTTTAGGTGGACTCTCATAAGAGATTGCCTATCTAGATCGCCGGCTAATGGCGCTCGGGAGTGCTCAGCGCTGAGCTCATTGTGGTTTGTCCTGGGAACTGTACGGCCCCGGTTGTGTGTCTAGAGCCGTTATGCGCCGCGCAGTACCCCCCTACCCAAAAAGACAAAGGCTGGGGGGAAATTCTGTTACTGCAATTAAAGTAGGTCTCAATCAGAATGATAACCAAGATTCAAAAGCACCCAAAGGAAGGATTCCTTTATCATCCTCTCTGAAATGCTGCTTGGCTCGAGATGGTCTCTTTCTCTCCCTCTTTGACTCAAGCAAGTCGAAGTGCTCTGCAATACAACGGACTGTGCAGAGCTGTTTTCTCTGAAAACCTGATACTAACACATCCCTACAAGCGTCCGGCTCACTGAATAATCAAGAGCGGATAACTTTCTTCAATGACTTTTATTTGCTTTGTTTTATGGAGAAAAATAGATTTCTTCCCAAATGTATTTGCTACTTGAAATTACTGGATAATTTTAGCAAGATCTCTGCGTTCTCTATTTGTGAATGAGTAGTTCACTGTGCATATTTAGAATTCAAACTTGAAGCGGTTTTGCCTGCAGATGTAGAATTTGGTTGCAGACAGGACATTTCACATCTACGCAGCTTTGCTTTCTGATTCTGCAATGCTCGACAGCCCTCTCCCTTTACTCTCCACTTTTAGCACAAATGCCAGACAGACGTGGGGCATACGTTACACTGAAATTCCAGGAGTAATCTCCAAAATCACTGCTCTGTTTTTGCACCCACAGATGACATTCTTTTCACATTATATGTCATAATCATCATTGTTGTTTAGACAGATACACGGCATTACAAGTCTAACCGTACTTTCACCCAAGAGTTTTCACTCATAAACAGGGGACGAAAGGCAGCACCAACATGAGAATAGAGATCCGTGTACTTCAGCAGCCTTAAAGGTGTATTTTCCTTACAACACGGAAGAAACACCACGGGGTCTTTCTGAAGCATGCTTCTGTACATGTCGTTATTCACATTTATCCTGAAGCACGTACACCTCTCGTGCAACTTCCTATAACATACCAGGTATGGGATTACAGAGCTAGGGTGAGGTTTTCAAATGCAAGCAATGAACCAGAGCTGCCTTCACAGTTGGGTCATGATGAAGAGACACCCTGCAAAGGATCAGGAGCCTCCATGCTTGATGAAAATCAGGGACAGTATTTTTAAGAGGAAGAAAATGAGGCCCTAAGAGCCACTGACTGTGGGTTTCGATCTTGGCCATGGTCAGTGAGGCAGAGCTTCTGGAGGGGCCTACGCGTGAAGGTGGTGCCACACCAAGGGGGTCACTGCATGAACGTGGTCTTGACGATTATCAGCCCTTTGCATTGGGAAGCTTGATGTTAGAGCCACGGACAGGCTCATGGGTCTCACCGTACACGCTCGTGATGGTGTTCCTTGAACTGTGACTTGTGGACCGCAATGTTTGTTGGTTTTCAGTGGAGACGCACTTCCATTTTGCATTTTCATGTACATGGATAACTAAGTTGTTTTTCTATGTCACGTTAGATGTCATTTTTTGAGCATTAAAAATGGCTAAAAGGAAGAATTCTGCAATGTTGGAAAGTCCTTAATGGCAAAATCTTCTCTATTATGGTAGTACACAATACATAGGATTCTTTAGCATCTGGCTTTTTTAGGTTGTCAAGTTTCAGTAATGGAATTTCAGCAAACGATAAAGGCAGCACGGTCCATATATATTATTTCCTCCAAATTTTATGTCGTCTTGACAAAATAATAGCTAGCCACAACATTTTGATCTGGTTAAGTGCTCTTCTGTCTAGGGATATTTGCAGCAACGCTTTACAACAAAAAGTCAATTAGCTGTCAGTCATTTAGCTGTTTTCTTGTTTTGTAAGGTTTTTTGATAGCCTTCACTTTTTGTTTCGCTGTGAGGATTTCTTTAGCTGAAAGACACTAATCCCATGGTAATAACGATAATGTTCTTAACACTTCCAACTGCCAGCTTTGCTAGTCTTCCTTCAGGATAATCGGATCTTGGACTACAAACTTTTCCCATTTCATTTCTCTTGAGAATGACTTCCTGAAGCAGAATCGTGAAGAAACAGAAACGAACAGAGCGAATGCATCTGACTGAATGAGATAATCAATGTGAACATGATGTATTCGCAATCCATTATTAACAACCCCAGACTATTTTCTGTCATGATCTGTGATGTAAATACCATGAATCTCCAAAATTTCAAGAGGAGAGTCAAAACCCAATCTCTACAAACTGATTTAAAAGCTTTTAAAATGCGTCCTTCAAATGTAAATGTTTTTGTCTTCAGATGGATGTCTTTATGAGCTTACCAGCTACGCTTAGACTCAGAGGTAGCTCTACAGCGTTGAATTGATTATGGCAGTGTTTGGATCTTGCATCTCTTATCTTATTGCAGTTCGACTATCCTTAGTTTACATCTTAAAATGGTCTGATGGGTGCTCGATTATATTAAGATCTGTATTTAAAAGAACACTGAGTGGGACCTTTGCTGGAACTGGCTTTTTCTCATTTTTGGGTCTGTTTCAAGGACACAATTTATTGCTGCTTTTTTCCTTTGTTTGTTTTACTGGAAAATTCCTCCTAGAAAAATACTCTAAAATACTTGGGAAAAAAACCCTGGCATTTTACTTGAAAAATAAAATGTGAGCAGAGAGAAGAGATGTTATTTATTTTGCTGCTTTCTAGGACCTATGTGTTTAAACTGGGAGGACGGGGAATTCTTTTACCCATTCTTTGCTATTCTTGGGAGAAGGAGCTAGTGGCATTGCAAGGGGCGCAAGTTGACTTGTATCAGGAATAGCGTGGCCAGCAGGAGCAGGGAAGTGATGGTGCCTCTGTACTGGGCGCTGGTGAGGCCTCAGCTCGAGTGCTGTGTCCAGTTCTGGGCCCCGCGGTACAAGAGGGACGTTGAGGTGCTGGAGCGTGTCCAGAGGAGAGCGACCAGGCTGGTGAGGGGTCTGGAGACCAGGGCATATGAGGAGAGGCTGAGGGAGCTGGGCATGTTTAGCTTGGAGAAGAGGAGGCTGAGGGGAGACCTCATTGCCCTCCACAACTACCTGGAAGGAGGGTGCAGAGAGGTGGGGGTTGGCCTCTTCTCCCAGGGGAATAATGACAGGACCAGAGGAAATGGGCTGAAGCTGCGGCAGGGGAGGTTTAGAGTAGATATTAGGAAGAATTACTTTACTGAAAGAGTGGTCAGACACTGGACCAGCCTGCCCGGGGAGGGGGTTGAGTCACCAGCCCTAGAGGTGTTTAAGAAACGTCTAGATGTGGCACTTCAGGGCATGCTCCAGTGGCAGAGATTGGGGGGGGGGGTTGTGTGTGTATGGTTGGACTCGATGATCTCAAAGGTCCTTTCCAACCACGAAGATTCTATGATTCTATGAGTTCTTTCTCTGCACCCTTAGAGCTGGGGAGCAGCAGGTTGAGCCAATCTGGGGGGTGTCTTGCACAGCACAGACTGCCCCAGGCGAAGCTATGGGGGCTCTGTGGAAAGGAATTTTGGTGATTTTTTTTTTTCTTATCCAGTTGAGACCCTGCAGCTGAGGGAAAACGCTCCTGATCAAGTTTAACAACTGTTCCTGGGGATGAGTCCCAGGTACAAAGTGCCTCTATGGATCGTGTAGAGATGGCCAGAGGGGAAATGCCTGACTGCCTTTTAACAACTAATGTTTTCTGCGTTGGAATGTATTTGGCTTATCATGGAGATATTTCAGCTTTCTGAGGGTTTCAGGTAGTTAGCAGTAAATGCTGATGCTTGAAAGAGTGAAATATATGAGGAATATAAATTACCTTAGAAAAATACAGTTTAAAATGTTTTCCTTGCCATGGACAAGAAAATTTTCTTGAGCAAATGAGAGCTGCTCAGAAGTACAGTCATTTAATTAAATATAGTTAAGAATTGGAAACCAATTAATTTCTGGAGAAATGGAACTGTGAAGTATTTTTCATTAATTGCGATGTCATTAACTTACCATGCTCCTGCACCAATTGAATGTAGAATTTAAGCAAATTCAAATCCGTTGTGTCAGATTCAAGGCTCTTTCAAATGGATTAGGAAAGAATGAACTGTTATACTGAGATGACAAGTATAAGGCTTAAAATCTTTTTTTTTTTAAGTGCACAATTTGCACGTCAAATAGATGGATGTTCACAGAATCAATTTATTTCTGAGACCTTTGATCAAAGATTTGGGGGGAGCCATAAAGAGCGATTCTCTAGAAAATGTTTGCTGCTTTCTAATGAGAACTGGCGCCATTTGGGTACGTAGATGAAAGCACACCTAATCTTTTTTACTCCTCCTTCTTAATAATACCCTTCGATTCAGAAATTAGGCACAGCAGGAAGAAAGACCCTGTGCAGCACATCTCTGCACTAATAAAGCAAGCTGTCTAACTCCTGAAACGGGCAGGAATTTCTCACACAGGAAGTCACTCACCGGTGGGGGAACGGGACGAGAAGGCAGCTCAGTTAATTTTCACACAAAATTCAGGAGTAAAGATTTGGAACTGTGCCTGCGAAGGCTGGAATAATTTCCACAGCCTGGGATAAAACCAGCTCCAAGCAGTTTGACTCTGATGCGTAAGGAAAGATCACGATAGCAGATCCTTCGTTAGGGTTAGCAGAAAGAATCAGAAAAGGGAGCCAGGATTTCTTTTGCTCCTTCCCAGGTGATGCAGGACTGAAAAATCACAAGGAGGTGCACGAAGCAGTGAAAATGATGGATGTGGGAGCAAACCCTGCTGCATGCCAAAGTGCCCTCCCCCCCTCAGGGCAGAGCTGAGGCACATAACCCTGCGAAGGTCTCACCGCAGGAGACATCGGCGTGTCAACTCTGAGTTAAACGTGATCATGGCCTGCACAGCAGAAAGCACTCTTGGGTGGACAAGAATGATGTTTTATCGCTTCAACGTATTTCCTTCTCACTCTCACAGTAGCATGGAGTTCACTTGACAGAAAACCATTCCCGTAACAAAATGGGGAGAGGGGGATTTTTTTCTGCCCCGTTGGCAGGGGACTCTAGGCCCTGATTCAGCCTGACACGCGGGACGCCTCTCCCGGCCCCGAGCGCTGCCTTGCACAGAGCTGTAGCTCCCCGCTCGCCTGCTGGAATTCCCCTCTCGCCGCCTGTGCTGGCTTGATGCTCTGTCCCTTAGTGCATCTTTCCACCCTCCTACCGCAGCCCATCCCGGAACCGACAGGGTGTTCCGGGAAGAGTGCGTTCTTAGTTTATTATTACTACAATTAATATTTGAGGATGAGGACATTCTCTCGGAATGTCTGGAAGCACATGAGGTTTTGTCATGATAGGATTGAAAGGAGATTTATTTTTCCTCATGAAAGGAGATTTTTTTCTTTTTTTTTTTTCTTTTAATGTAATAAAATGGAGATACTGAAATAAAATAGATCCTTTATATTTGGTAGTGTTTCACGTTAATATTGCTGACATTTTGCTCCCTCTTTTCCAGGAAGCTGTTAGCTTTTATTATTCCTTTAATTGCATCAGATTATCCAGCAATACCCATCGCTGCGAACTACATGGCCTCAGAAGTTTTACAAGTTGTACTAATGTAGGAAAGCTAAGATAAATTAATGCAAGACAGACCTTGAAACGAAACCACTTGACCCCTACTGAAATTTGCTGCCAACACCATTTGGAGTTGTGCTTAATGTTTAAAATCACTGTATCATTTGAAATGACATTGTGAAGTGGTATAGTTGCTTTAAGACGTCGTTTAAAAATGAGGGTTACCATGCCGTTTGCTGCAAAGCCGTGAATCCCAGGAGAACCGAGTTGTTCCTCCAGATTAAATTAAAAGGCATTAATCTTTTCAGATGCAGTATCCCAGATACAAATTCTTCCTCTGTACAACTAGAAAAGTCAAAAAGGGGAAAAAATAAGCAAAGCTGTATTGCATGCCAGGAAGAAAAGACATGGGATGCATTTCTAGTTCAACCAATAAATCCTTCTCTACAAGGTATGATGTGCTTCTACAAACTGGGCGATAGCTCAGCCCTCCAGTGACAGCCGTCGGGTTATTCCTTGCATAACCAAACCTCTTCCTTGGGTATGGGGGCTGATGGGCATCACGCTGTGTCTTTGAGGCAATATCTATAAATAGGATACCCACTCTGCTGTTTTCAAGATTCAGACTTGGAAAACTTTCTTGTGTCTCCTCTTACAGGGCCTGGCATAAAAACGGAATGTATAAACGGATACAGATTGAATTGGTCCAAGCGTGATGGTGCGGGCAGATATCCTGGGTAAGTTCTCCCCCTTATTCAACTTGGCTTTCCATCAGGTTTGTGGTACTTCATAGTCATCCTTCTCTGTAAATCATCATCTTGTTCAGAGCAGATTATTGCTGTTGGGAATCTAAAGCAAAATACCAATGGATACGGCTTTGTGCTCCATCAATTTTTGCCTCCTCTTTCTCTTCCTTGGTCCCAGTTTTGATTTTATCTGCACTTTGCATGTTTGTGACAACACTGAAATAAAAGATAGAAAGGGTTTACAGTGTGTTTGTTGGTAAAATGAATACGTACTAAATTTAGCTTAATGTTTTTCTGCATGATACCCCTTGTCTTTTGTTGATATAATGTCTAGCTTGAAATTTAGTACAGCAGTAATGATTGCATTGCAGCCTGGGGCACAGTACTGAGGAAACAACGAACTGCAATGCTGAATCAAGTCAATTCCTTCACATTTGAGAGCAGATATACGGGCCTTTGTTATCATTAAATGAACTTCAGGGAGTTGGTGAAGATACGCAGAGACAAGCTTTGTGGAGCTCCTTGTATTTCATGTGAAAGGAGGATCCATCTCGCCCTGGCTGTGTACAGTGCGAGAGACTGTAGGGTGCGTCCAACTCGGCTGATAGTCAGCGCAAAATGGAGACAGCTAAATTTAGGCATCTCCATGTAGGTTTACGAGCAAGATGTCTAAATTCTTATTTTAGTCTATAAATGAAAATCTGCCAACACTGAAATCTCGCATCCAAGGTGGAGATTTGGGAGCTCTTCTGCTCTTCCTAAGGAACATGGGGACACCCCCATCTCCAAGGGGTGATGTGAACCTGCCCTCTCCTTTTTGTCTATGGACAGAGACGGCAGCAACTGTGTTCTGAAATGGCTAAATGCATTAAACTAAATAGAACATGTGGTAAGTTAATGAGTGCTAATCAAGGTTAATATGCTGAAATCGCTGAGATTCATCTTTTCAAGAGGAGGATAAGTCAGAGGGAAATCAAGCTGCATATGTCTGATAGCTGCACAAGATTGCTCTAGATGATTTAATGGGTCATTTTTATTGTTTATGCTCTGTGCATTCCCGTTCAGTAAGAAAAAGACTTGCCAGCATGAAATTAAATGAGGGGTCGTTGTGTCAACTAATATCTGAAACTGAATCTAAATACTGTTGAACTCGCCAAACGCGTGAAATACTCAGAATCAGGGGATATGGGGGCCCGGTGGCACCACACACCCACTGGTCCACAGACAAACGTAAACCCAACTTTGCATAATAACAGAGGATCTCTTTTTCTCATTCTCAGACATAACCTAATTTAAGAAATACTCTACATCTTGTATTAGTGGTGGACATAAATATCTGTGAAGTATTATATCTAAGGATCTGTTAGGAGAGGCAAGAAACTGGCAAGATGCAGTTTTGTTAAAGGAAAAACATCCAACAGTGATTTATGTGCAGTGGGGCAGCGCGTGAGAGGAGAAGACAAAAATTGATAGGTCTGCTCAGGAGTTTCAGCAGCAAAAGAAATAGGAAAGTAGAGGATGATGATGGGGTCAGAGAGAATCTCGGAAATGCAGTATTGTAGGGAAAGAAAAGAAGGTAAAAGCTGTATAACATACGTCAGGGTTGGTTTTTTTATTACATAGCGTTTATCTTCCACTGCAGGAGTTACACAGTTCGTTTTATATTTTTTTCATATGCATGGAATCTGAAAGGAGAAAAGTCTTTTGTTATTTAAAGAGCTTGTACAAGACCACTTTTATTGCTCAGACCTAATATCTCAGTTCAGCTATTTGTCAATGCAAATAATTCTAGATGTTCATTTTGGGGAAACTGACAGTGAAATGCTACCTTTATGCAATCAAATATATTCAGTAAGGCATAATTGGTAATCTTTTCTATGCCTATCACACCTGGTTGGGTATTTTTCTGAAATGTATTTCAGCAGGAAATGTTGATTTATCCATATTTGAAATTATATTCATCAAAAGAAAGGATCAGTTTTGACAATTTTCTCCACTCTTAATTTCTATAAAACTTTGAATTGTTTAAATATTCTAAGATTTTCTTAAATGAGGAAATCTGTTTTTCAATTTTTGAATCAACTTTTCATTTCAAAATGTAAGCTATTTATAAGGAAATAGGTTTTAAAACTGAAGATGTGTCGAAATAAAAACGAAAGCTTGACCTGAATCTACTTTTTTGTTCAGATTTTCAATTTACAACAGCTTTTTTACCATTACATTTTTTTCTGCTTCAAAAATTGTATAGCGGATGAGGGAAGCAGTTCTGAATGTGTGAAACCACATGCTTTAAAGAGAAGAGGCGCGTATCTGGACTCCTCAGACGTGACAAGCTTAGAATAGATGAGTTTTTCACCAGGATAGGTAATATTTTGGGGTATCTTTTTACTTCCTGTTTCTAAGCCATTAGAACAATTCAGATTTTTTTTTTTCTTTTTTTTTTTAATTTTCATATCCAGGAAGCTGAAAAGGTTTTTTGGGGGGGTTGGTTGTGGTTGATTGTTTTAGCAGTTGGTTGTGGTTGATTGTTTTAGCAGTTGCTGAACCTTTCTAATGGCCCGTTGGTTTCTGGAGCTTTAAGCAAGCAAGAAAAGCCCCAGACATCACGAAGCCCACCACAGAAATGCAGACGCGAGCCTTGCTCTCTTCCACTGCCCTTTGGTTGAGACAGTTAAATGTTTCCATGGAGAAAATGTTCTGACATACTGTGTTTTTTTCCATTTCCAGTCGGTCACCTGCAGACCATGATGACTTAGGGGAGAGCATCTGACGCCGTCACCCGTACAGCCTGGCTACGTCGACAGGTATCAGAGCGGAGCAGCTGCTGGAGCTGGCATGAATCGCGGAGCTGCTTCATTTCCCTTCTCAGGCTCTTGCTTGACTCATTTTTGGTTATGTAGCCTGGCTGCCTGTCCCTGGCTCTCTCCAGGCAGCTGAAGTTTCGTGATAAAAGCAACAAAATGCCCCCACTAGGGTCCAAATTGGACTTTCCTGACAAAAGAGACACCAGTGCTATCACTCAGACACCCGTCCCTGCCTCAAGCCCTTTGACTTTTTAGCAGGCTTCAACCCTCACCACTTTGGCAGACCCGCGATGCTCTGCGTTACTATAGGCACTATTTATGGGTTCTGCTAGTTTAAAAGAAATTGGTGAAAAGAGATTTTCAGGGACCCTTTCTTGTGGATGCTTTGGTATAAAGATACAGCTCACATTGAGCATGATGCTTTCTCAGAGATTTCTGCATCTAGTTGAGATTTCATTGAAATTTGGCACTTTTTGCAATCAAGATTCATCTAATGGTTAAATAATTTTTTAGATGGCACAATATTTCCCATTCCCTCTACTATTACAGATCATTTTGTTAACGTGGGTAGAACGAGCAGCTTTAACATCTAACATCGGCCCCTGGAGAGTTTTGATCATTCACGTTGGATATAGTTGAAAAGCAAATCTCCAGATAAAGGTTCTGTGACTCAGTAAACCTCTCCCAAAGTCCTCACTCCTCCAGTGCTTTTCTGCCTGGATGCTTTGATTTCCTAGTCTGGAACAGTCATAGGCATTATATCACAACTATGGATTGGACACCAAGATGAAATCTTTGCCTGACTTTTGGATATGTAACAATAAATATAGAAGTCTACATTTATACCTATTAAAAAAATTAGTCATACTTCAGACAAGAAAGAAATACAGAGCTAGCTGAAAAAAAGCACAAATCAAGTCCAAACAAAAGAGTCATTCCAGGCTTCATGTTATCTGCTTGTAGTATTACACTGAAAATCTAATTAACGTAATGGGACAACAACTTTCTCATTATTTTCCAGAGCTTTCAGTTGTACAAGAAGCAGGTTGATAATGCGTACACCGATGGCTGTCGCCATAATAAATTCACTCATATCGAAGCTCCCTTTTTGGGAATAAAAAGAGTGGAGCAATAATATTGATAAATGATAAAAATACACACTTATGGAGGTTTTCCTTGGATGATCTCCATGCCCTTAGAAGGAGGAGACTATTCATCATTATCCTTGTTTTTGCAGGTAGGGACACAAAGGACATGCCTGTGCTGTAGTGGCTGTGCGTAGCTAAGCTTGCCTCACATGAACCTATCCTGAGGGTAAATGCTGCAAATCGTTAGCTCACACGGGTCTCTGCACCCGGACTGTTACCAGCAGCTGCGCTACAGACAGCTGAAGATAATCCCACGTTTGGATAACTCTATGCCGTGTTTCAACCAAAGAAACGATGGAGTGGTGGCGTATGCAAAGCCCTGATTTGGAGCAAGAGACGCCCAGCATCCTCTTTCCTTTTGGGTTCTGAAGCGGGCTCTCTCTCCAGGTGGAATCACGACTTTTTTTTTTCCTAGAAAGATGGAGTCTTGTCAAAACATGCTCAGCTGTTTTTAGGTCATCTATTTTAGCTATTTCTTTCCCTGGAAATAAACTCAGAAAATTTCCCGTTGGAAACACCACTGATACTAATAGCATGTCCACTAAAAGTATCTTTGGTGAAACAGCATGTGAATTTGCCTTTCAAAACTCTCATAAGGTATTCCCATTGCGAAATTTTATGTCTCAACCTTGAAGGAGCAGTAGGCTGACCTTTCTTTAACCTATCCCTTGGGCAATGCTACTGTTTAAATACTGGTACTATATCCCTAGCAATGCCTATTCCGTCAGAAACTACTTGAACAAAACGTGGAACCTGAACTAACTTGAGCCTTCACACACTCACTGAGTATAGGAACATTCCTAATATTCCTCTGTAGGAATAGACTAGGATATAATAGACATTGTATGAATAATATTGTAACGATACAATGTTGTTACATGATTCCCAGGAAAGAGTGGGAAGAGGGAAACTGTCCTTTGTGGAATACAATTATTATGGTCTTCTCTTAGGTGGCATTTGGCTCCCTGGTTTACCTGGCCCATTTCTTTCTCCCCGTACAGCACAGAGACGGTGCCAAGGTGCTCCTTGCTCTTTTCCCATCTCACATCTGCATGGAGACGAACCGGGGGAAGCCGGGCTGTTCAGGAGCTACGCTGCAGCTACTTGGAACTGCATTTTTTTGGAGATATCGCATCACATATCACATCAAATGTGTCTTCAGCCTTACTGGGACAACTCGTCCTTACAACCAAAGGCAGCCTAGCTCCAGTCTGTTATTTTAAACACAGGCATAAATAGCTGCACTCACAGCCGCTCTGGTGTGCACAGTCCAGTCACTACGAATGTATGTTGCAGCAGGGTGACGATCCCAGAGCGTCCATTGTGACAGGGAAGGTGTTGACGAGAGCAATAGCAACCCAAAGGAACACATGGTTATTTTGGACTTTAGACAGCTTCCAGCAGCAGCCTGAAGGTCTCATTGCAGCAGGGTTTTATAGATTCACGTTCCCCTTATGCTTTGATCTTTTGCTTGCCCTTTGGATGCAACGTTTCGGTTTCATAGAGGGCGTTATCCTTTGTTTGGAGTGACAGACGCTGCCGGGTTTCCCCTGCGGCCATACCTTTCACTGCGTCGAGGGGTAGGTGCTTTGATTAACGTTTGTATATATAATTTGGTGGTTTCAGGGACCAAGTTTTTCCAAGACTAAAACAAGGAGGGGTTTTTTTTTAGCTCTTTTTCATGTAACAGTTGCCACAATCTAATGGGACTAAATTTGGTTTCCTTCTAAATAAATTTCACTGTCATTTAGCAAGACTGCAAAATTAACTAGATGCAGCAGTTCTGTGCTCCATAGCAGGAAGCCAAAAGCAAAGATATTTTAGATTAACAAATGAGGTGGAAATGACTTTTCCCCCAAGGACTTATTTCCCATGGGAAAACTAGTTTCTCAGAAAAAGGGGGCTCTAAAAATAGATTGTGTCAGAGTTCTGAGCCAGCCTGCGTCTTCCTCATCCTTCATGGAACAGCACGACACGCACGCGTGCTGCTGTCTCCAAGAAGACTCGGGCAACTCAGAAGCATTTTAACAGTTTAACAGCAGCAGCATCAGTGCAGGCGTGTAGGCATGTGAAGGTCACGCAGGTGTGCAATTTACTGGAGTGTTAATTAGGCTGAGCAATTATAAAGGGTAGAGAAATTCAGCTGGTGGAAAAAGCATTTTGCTTCTAGCAAAAGGACAGTGTAAACACTTTGCTTATCTACAGAGAATACAATGAATATTCTGTCTTTGCACTGCTCTGGCAGAGCTAGGAAAAGACGGATGAGATCTAATTAATGGAGAACATAATGGATTTTTGTCCACAGTTGACAGAAATGAAAGCTGTATCTTTTCAATATTTTAATCCTTATCTAAATGGACACTTACTGATGTCCACAACCTGCATTCCCTACCTTGCCTCCACTGCTAAATATCTTCAGGATTCGTAGAAGTGACTCCCTTCCTGCTGTTCAGGTTAGCGTTAGGGACGCACCAACGTGTTCAAACTCACAAAGTGATGAGCACGTCTGCTAAGCCGCTTGGGATTCAAGGACACCCGGTGAAGTTGTACCTTGCGAGCTGCAGCCCGCTTGCACTGACAGCCGTGATGAATGGGGAGGAAAACCACCAGAGTCTCAAAGTGGGGACTGATTCCGAGGAAGATCTGTGAGAAAGTGGTGCAAAGCCCTCAAGACTTGTTCTCCTGAGGACTTGGCTGCAAATGACAAAGAATGAGATGAACCGAACTCACGGTACTTTCATAACTGGAAAGGGGCAAAATGTCTCATGCGTTTATATAACTTTTGCTGTCCTGGGTTACGTCTGAAATAATAGGCTTGTATTTCTCCCCAATGATTATTTATCCAGAGCGCTGGTCAGGTGAGTCAGTCACCTAAACCACCAAAAACTCCCTCATTCACTGCACTGTTGTCACAGTCCTTCATATGGGCTAAGCATGTTCAGAGGAAATTCACATTCGATATTTCAGCTTCAGTCCCTCTGTATTTATAGTTCACCTAATGCTTATGAACAGGCAGGTGGCAGCTGTCATCTAACAGCTTCCTTCACTAGTTATTTATACAGCCTAAAAACGTTTATGGAATTAAATAATTCAATTGTATTATTACTTATTACTTTTCTCCATGTAAAACCTGGGAACTATGGTAATAAAACACTACTTTTAATAGTATCACCATATTAACAGAGATGGAAATTTTCTAAGATATGGACTATTTTTTTAAAAGGATTACGTCTTAAATTATAATGAGCGAGGAAACACTAAATGGTTAATCTACATAAAATTTTAAGAAGAAAGAATGTTTGAAATAGTAGTAGCGCTATTTTGTGGGGAAGTAAACAGACAGAGATAAACCAGAGAAAGATATTCTGACGTTTACCCATAATGCTACCCAAAGCCTGCTACCCAAAGACTCTTGGTGAAGTGATGAAGACCCAGAGCATTGTTGGTACTAGGGGAGGCTGTGGTAAAACAACCTGTCATGTAGGCTGAAGAACATCCCATGCCGACTTCCTTAGCTAAACAAAAGTTCTCTGAACTTCTGCTAGAACACCATTCCTCCTCTGAGACCAGGGAAGTCTGTCCTTCCTAATATATCTCTTATCGCTCCGGTCTGTTGCCTCTGTAGGACTTCGTCGTGCTGCCAGGAGGGAGCCTGTCTGTCCCTGGAAGCTGAACTGATGCTGAATTTCTATTTGCAAGACCTTTCTCTAGTACGTGGACGCAGATTTAGTAACAGCCATTACTTTAAGGGTATCGAACTACTGTAAGTATCTCAGCAGTTGAGCGTATGCCCTGGGAAAGGCTAACGTAGGCCACTGAGCACCGGACGCGTGTTTTGTTGGTGAATCACAGCAAAAAATAACTGTGAGAATCACAGGAGTTTAATAATTGAAAATCATAGAAAAATTATTTTACATCATTAAATCGACTGTGTTAGTGATACTCAGCATTAACAGCAATATACATGCAACTGAGACACTTATTAATAGATTAAGTACCTTGCTGAAAGTCTGTTTCTCCTCTCCAGTACATAATTCAAGAACAACCCAATGGAGACAGCACACAAGAATGGACCCCTGGGT
Source organism: Larus michahellis (assembly GCF_964199755.1). NCBI lineage: Eukaryota > Metazoa > Chordata > Aves > Charadriiformes > Laridae > Larus > Larus michahellis. Next base: position 22,191,344 of record NC_133906.1, read on the forward strand.
CGTCTTCATATCACAAGTATGTACTAATGCATTTTTTGGCAAAGTGACAGAATCAAAGAGAGAAAAGCTAGAGATGAGAGTGCTGTGGGTGAGAACACTTTGATGGACAAAAATGCCATTAATGTTAGAAAACGGTACATCTAGGATAGAATTTATATCAAAATTTTGTCAAAAGGCACTAGGAAATAAACAAACAAACAAACCAACCGTGGCAATCAAAAAGAAGTCAAAGTCATTCACCTCCAACCTTCAAACCTTAGTCATTGCTCTGCAGGTTGAGCTTGTCTCCTGATGCACCGATCTACTCTGTAATAAATACAGAAAATTCACCGTGTGTGTCAGGCATAGTAATATAAGCTACACCAGTCATGGAGGAGACTCACAGGTCCACCAGGCAGAGTGGGGCTTAGGCTTAACAAAAAGCCTGGGATCTGAATTAGCCTGACAGCCAAATAAATTTAGCTTTGTGTTGAATTTTAGGCTGGCCCTAAAAAGGGTTATGGAGCCAAGATGAACACACTCTCTGATTTTTGTGAAATTTTGGAGATGAGTGATGATGTTTATGCTCATGTCTATTGGAAGCAGGGCGGTTGGGAAATAATAGAGGAAAAAAACTCCTTTAAATAAAAGCAACATTCTCTGATATCTAGTAGACAAATACCAAAAGATGAAAGAAGATGAAACATAAAGATGTTGTTCCGGGCAATGGATTTAATCTTACATACCTTGGCTCCTCTGTGCCGTTTCAGGCATTATTAAAGTAAGAACGCATGTTCCAGCCTCAGTGTTGGTCTCCAAGGCATTTTGGAAAGTAAACAGGGAGCCTATGGAGGCACAATGCCCGAGAAAAACACAGCCCATCCGTCAGCGAGTGAGCACTTTTCACCTTGCCATTTAGTCCTGACAGTATATGGCCCCCAGGTGAGTAAGGGAAGTAATTGTCTGCTTTTGTCATCTCCAGATGACGCCGTACATCACCACAAATACTCCTTTGCTTTGGTCCCTTGGTAAGGAAGATGCCTCTGCTGCCTTTCTGAAGTACCTCAAGGTGAACAGAGTCAGTGTGCAAGGGGCAATGCTTTATTCACGTTTTTAAGCTACGCATTGCAAGACTTAGAAACCAAAGCACCATCTTTTTTTTTTGTTATTTCTTTACAGATATTATTCATGAATGAGAAGGTTGGTGGATAGTATCCAGGATGTCCCGTACGACCTCCCACGCTTATTCCCCAAACACGACTCCTTTAGGCTATGATCGTCTTGAGGAACAGAATGGCAGGAGAACTAAAGCATGTGCCTCCTATTACTTACTGGGATGATTCATACGATATTGCGTATGACACTGTAAAAAAATTTCTTCAAAGCATTCTGAAAGGGACAGGGATTTATTCTGAGGATTGAAAAAAAATTTCTTCCATTTGTTTCATTTCTAGAATGTTAAGAAATCTACAGTATATCCTCAGATCTGCTGGACTGCCACTGACACAAATAATTCCAACTGTGATCAAGGCACGCAACAAAGTACCTTCTTAGCTTAAACAACTGTGCTGACTTCCTGTGCAAATTAGGGAGCTCTCTATGCTAATTGCCAGCTCTGATCATTTGTTATCAAACTCATGCTATTTGTGCAGAAATGATGAATCAAGTGCATGTGGATCTGGGGCAGACGCTCGCAAATTCCTTCAAGAGAAGTAGAAGTTCTTTCTGAAATACAAACCACAGTAAATACAAAATTGGGTGACTGTTTAGTGGTTGTTAGCTCTAAAAATTGTATTTTCTTCCAGGCAAAATTATTTTCTCGCAACACTTCAATTTAGTCAGTAAAGCAAGTTTTAAAAAAGGGTTACTTTATGCAGCCATAAACCTTGTTATTGCATTATCCTATGAACTCGTATAACTGAAACATTCAGTTGACGGGTCATTCTGGGAAATGAGCTGAAAACCTGAAAAGTAAGTTTCAGCTACGTATTTAAATACAGCGATTATTACTGATGTACCATTTGTACTGAAGTACTTCCTGGGCTTCCAGTCACAGAGAAAGGCACCAAAAGGGTGTAACTTTGGTTCCACCTTAAGAATCGATGTGTGATTTTCGTTTGTCTCTATATACGTCTATATAACATTCACTGTACGTTTGTATGCACAAAGTCTGGGTATCTTTTGATAAAAAAGCAGTTACATACACGCTTGTTGGTGTTACAGGTAATTTTTGCCTAAAAGGAAAAAAAACACCTGCCAACTCTTCATGCATTCTCCTATCTTCCTATCCGTAATACGTATTTACTTGGATCAGATTTTTTCTCCAGTCACGTTACTTAATTGTCAGTTTGGTTTTGTTTTAGCTGGTGGCTGCTGTGGAAGGTGATGTTAGTAGTCATCGCCGGTACAGAGAGCTCTGAGAGGTGGTAATAGATTCACCAATGGCTGAAAAAGAGAGGCTAGCATAAGGACTGGCAAGTTTCTGCTATGCTGGTCATCTTATGGACAAGAAACTTCAAGAAACCCATCGTATATGACAGTAAAATCAAATCTTAAATCTTCTCTTTGTCTGAAGGCTGCAGAATGAACTTAGGTGACTTTCCATCCCTCAAATCTTCACTGTCAAGACTCATTGCATATTTCTTTGAATCACGTTCACTACTTTGATGGTAATATGGATTTTTTTTCCCTATGGTGAAGGTTCATTTAGTGAGTCATTTTGCTCTCCTACGTAAAATAGCTTCTACATCTTTTTTTTTTTTTTAAATGCATAGCTGATTAAATCACCAGTAATTGCTCCTCAGAAAGAACAGTATTTTAAATCTCTTAGACTTTCTGCCTTTCAAATCAAAGAGTTCAGTGAATCATTAGGCATTTCAATGTATTAACAATTTGGGTGGTTTGAAGAAAAAAAACCTCTCTTGTTTCCTGCTCTGTTAAAGTTACTTTTGTTCTTACTTATTATCTGCTCCAGAAAATTAGTGTTTCTAGCTCTCCCAGTGTGGCACGTATCGATGGTTGCATGTGCTATGTTCAAAATACAGCAGTGACTTCCATTTGTTAAAGCCGGGAACAGGTCCTTGAGCTCTGTGGGTGAAGCTGACCCTCACTTGCTGACCTGTGGAAAGCTACCCCACAAAGAATTACGTCTTGCTTTGCTGAAAACACCCACAGGGGTGGCAGTGACACATACAATAGCAATGAGAGTTTGGGTTTTTAGCCTATATGCCCTGAGCCTACACACACAAGCATACGCTGGCTGAATTGCCAATTAGAAAATAAAAACTGCTGCCAAGGGACTGATGTATTGAAGTGTTGTATTACCGGAAATCAAAAAAAAACACCTAAGAGAGTCGTTATTGTTATGTACCTTCAGACTAAATGGCTTTTATTTTAAGCCAAGCTGCTCACTTTGCCTAAAACGCCCTGCAGGATTGTTTGCATGAATCAAGCAAGCGAACTCCTTACAGGTCCTATTGATGTATCAGCTGAAGGTCCTCACCCTTAGAGAGACAAATCTTTGATTTGGTCAAACCTACTGATTCACTTTAAATCCAGCTCCGTTCATATCTTTACACTTAAAAAAGGGATAATCAAATTTCTTCCTGATGAGATGCAGCGTACATGCTGCAATGTGCTTAACATTCTTCATTGACTCCCGGAGGTAGAGTGGTCCCCACACCTTCCAGGGACTAAGGAGAAGGTTCAGTCTCAGCCCAGAAAAGCCAGCGTCTTTCATACCTTATTCAAGAAGTGGAGCTGCTCTTGGTAGTGTTCACAGCTGCCTGCTGTGATCGCTCAATTGCATGATACATCATTTCAATTGAAAAAGCAGTTTAATGCATTGATAGCGGTTTGCCCAGCTGGAAAAGTGTGTGTAGTACTTTGTACTTCATGGCAAGGAGCTGACATTTGTTTTCATTAGCCATACATCGTGGTGTTACATGAGGCAATTGTGCATAGTAAGTTTATATAATACCTCCCCTCAACTGGTGAGCCACAGATGATCTCCCCAGTAATCAATATTGACATTAAAACCATTTCTTTTCCTATGATAGTGGCATTTTATCTACATTTCACACAGAGGAAATGAAGGAGAAAATTAGCATACAGTTTTTGCAAGGAGAAATGTCCATGATTCACTAGTTGCCAAATTAAAGTTATGACCCAGTATCTGAATTCCTTATAAATGAAATTACTTTCTACTAATATGAGTAAATCAGTCAGTAAAAGGATAAGATATTCCACATCTTCCTGAATTGAGCGGCATTGTAATCACTGAGTACATGCATACTTGTTTTTGTCTTTTAGGGGACACCTCCAGACCAGCAGGTTGTGGACCTGGAAGAATGGACCAAGATGCCGTGTGGTGTGTGAAAGAGTCTACATTTCTTAGCACACCAGCAGCACAGCGCTGAGTCACTAAGAATGTCACCAGGCAAGTTCAGGTCAGTTACCGCAAGCTTCCATGGATATTTATGTAGGCAACCTTTGAGACTCGGGTATGGATGGGAGGTACGCTTGGAGCACGCTATGTTGTGGCTGCGCCTGAGATGGTTGCTGAAAGGCAATGTGACATAGTCCTTGTTTTCAAAGGAAACACTGAGGAATGGGGTACGTCTCAGCAGGATTGATGGTGGTTCTCATTAGTTTGTTGGTTCTAATCTACTTCTGAGTAATGTGTGGTAAAGACAAAGTACAGAAGAACCATGAGGAACTGTGCAGTTAGCCTGAATGTGTTGTTCCTCAGCTTATGAAGGAGTATATCTCCTCCTCGCTGTGGATTTCTACAGCATCCGTCTCTGTGGATAGTCATTATAACGGACAAGATCCTTGTTGAACAAGAACAGAGAACTGACTCCAGGCTGTTTGATTTGCTGCTTTAACTACCAGCTCATGGCTGGCTCATGGAGCCAGCACGCCTTGGAAGTTCTACCCAACATCCCACACCTGTCAGTGGCTGACTCAGTGATACCATTCTGCTTCTTAAACCCAGAGCTAAAACCAAGATCAGTTCTGTGACAAACGTCCACCAGTTGTTTTACTTCACTGCCGTCTCTGGCTATTGAGCACATTCCACACCTGCTTTTCAGCTATTCTGTACCTCTAGATTACTTCTAGCTCAGCTGGAAGGTGAGATGACACAGATCCCAAAGAAAAGTGGTAACTCCATAGGCAATGTCCTTGTGATATAACAGTAATTATTTTTTCTTGTTACAGTTTTGTAGTACTGGAATATTTCTTTTCTTTACTAACTCATTCTTTTCTTCTTCTCTTTTTCTATTCTTTCAATCTTAAGATTTGGTTCTTCCCTCTGTACATTCCTCTGCCTCCAGTTTCCCACCCACTATTCCTCCCTCAGGAGAAAAACTGGTGCTAAGCTAATTAGCAGCGCTGTACAATGCATGCAGAAGTACAAGGGTGTTGGTAGGCATTTTTCAGGTGTTGTTTACTCAGAGGCAGAAAGATGCCCAAATGACTTCCTCTGGGAATTAGGTGCTTTGCACCTAACGGCTCTGTTGCTAGGGCCCCTTTCAGACTGTTCCACTAATGCTGTCTTTGCTTCTTGCTGTAGTATTTGTGATGTGATAGGAAAAGATCTTAGCAACACTTTGACACCAGGTGGTCTGTGAATCTCTACTTTTTTCTGAAATTAGGTGAGACTCTAGAGCTGGCAAACTGGTAAGAGAAATATCATTAGTGGAAAATACTATTTCTTGGCCACTGAGGAAAAGGAATGCACTTAGCCAACTGCAGAGCTGACTCCTTCATGGTTAAATTTAATTTGGTCATTCTGATGACAGTAACTACCCCTTCAAAATTAATCTCCTAACTTGTACAGTAGGGTAGCAACTCAGGTGCTGTGTTGGATGCTGTAAAGTACCTTATCTTGCCTCCCGCTGTTGCTTCAGAAATCTCACTAGGTCTTAGATCATATCTGCTCCTCCTGGATAGACATCTCAAACACACCAGTGTACCCAAAGTGGTGCTGAGTGCTCCTGAATCGCTGCCTCGCCTTCTGTCGCGTGGCAGTGTCACTGCCTGTTTCTAGACCTTTGCTTCTGTTTGGGTTTAAAGTCTCTGCAAGACAAAAACGAATTATCAGCTACAGAACCGGAAAATATCTCACTTTTTTAAGCTTTTCTTGCCTTTACCTGCAGCGCTTGGATGCATTACTTGGCATGCTCCAATGAAGTTTCATTCATTCAGGACACGTCTACTAACCGAGTTCTCAGTTTTATCCACTTCACAGTCTACTGGTAGATTGAATCCATTTGGAATTTTTCAGCTTCCCATAGAAGCTGAGAGGGAGCATACAGAAGCTGGCCAAATACTCCATACCGTAGACATCATGCTCATTATGTAAATGGGGGTTGGCTGGGGGGTGGGAATCTGCAATCACTGCTTGGGATGGGCTGGGCAACCAATCGTGAGAGCGACTTGTGTTGTATCACTTTATTTTGTATATTTTTTACCGTTATTATTACTTTCCTCTTCCATTACCATTCTACTAAACTGCCTTTATCTCAACCTACGAGCTCTTTCCCCCGCTCCTTTTCTCCCTCTTCTCCCTACCCTACTGTGGGGGTGGAGGAGTGAGCGAGCAGCTGCGTGGTCCTCATTACTGGCTGGGGTTAAACCACAACAGATGCACTTCAAAGTGGCTTTGTTTCTCTTCTAAACGTGTAATCAGAATATTTAATAGCAGGATGCTGTTAAAGAATGGTCAACATGAAGACCCTAACTCACTTTGTGTTTAATTGCCCATGTGTCATTAGTGCAGGGTGAAAACCAGGTGTAGATGAAGTTAGAGGGGACAATTGCTATTGATTCCAAGGAGGAGGGGATTCATCAGCTTGGCTTTTCCTCCTGGTGATGGTTGTACCTCCGTTCATTAAGCAAACACTGTGAGGATAAAAATAGTGGCTTTCTCCACTCCCAGGAACCTCGGCCAGATTTTCATACCCAAGGTGTTCCTCTGGGGAATGACATCTACTTGTCAACACTCCCTCCCTGGTGATTGCACTCCTGGTGGCTCCATTGTCAAAAAAGGCTTTTTCATACACTTTGGTTCTGCTTTCTAAATTTGTTTTAATCTTCTTAGTTTGAATCAGTGCCTTTTAGTCAGTCGGGGAGTTTTTAATCGGGTTTTCCAAACTGTTACTCTAGAGCCGTATCTGGGGGGCTTTTTAGTAGCGGCATGGCTTTTATTATGTCTTAAATACTAAATTCAGGACATTGGCACTCAGATTACTCATTTTGCTCCCACTTTGAAAAACAAAAGCCCCTAACAAATCAACCCCCACCCCAAAAGGCCCGTTTGTGCTCCTCTCTGCAAGGAAACTACAGCAGTAGCAACATGCCCAAATGGCTAAATATGTATGGTCTTGACAACTGATTACAAATTAAGTGCTATTACTTGACACTGGGAGATTCATCTTTTCTTTCTAATCCCTTAGAGCCTGGAGGCTGGCAGAGGGGTGTGACGGAATAAGCACCCTATACTTAGCGGTGGTGATCACCCTATGGCCGTACTTGGCGGCTGACTCACCTGAGGCAAACAGCGGAGGAGACTGGCCTGATTCTGCTCTTCCCTGGATGGCTGTAAGAGCAAGTCTCACCACAGTTTGGTAGCGGATACTCATTGGCTTGAGAAAAACCTCTCTAAAACAGAGGTACTGGAGTCTTCAGGCTGTCACCAAGTTTGGAATCTAGCCCTTGTTCAATGCATCAAAAGGTAACGACCTTCCTTCTTCCTAGGGCTAATCATAGCCTCTCCTGTATCACTGCAACATAACTAAAATCTTGCTTTTGTGACAGTAAAAAAAGAAGAGTAAGGTCTCTGCAGGCTAGCGATGCAGACCCAAGAAAAATCAATACCTGAGAGAAAGAAAAGATAAAACAGTAACTATACACAGAAGGCTTCAAAGAATTTAGTTTACTGTGTCCTTGGGAAGGCTGGTCCTGCTTTTTGTCATTATTTGGCACCGTGCCCATTTAAACCACAATCCAGGCAAGAATTATGAGTCGCTTCCAATAGAGAGTATAAATGTGGGACTGGGAGCGGGGCAGTCACCTAACTAGCAGACGTCTGCGCCAGTGAAGAGAATTTTGCAGCATCAACTGTACAGCTCATGTTGATGCTCTAAAAGAAGCAGATGCACAAGACAGCACTATTTATTTTAATCCCGTATATACAGTCTGTTCTTTCATTCTTTTTACAGAGCAGCTGGTTCTTCATACAAGCAATTTCAGTCCCATATAATCTTTTTTTTTTTTTATACAGGACAGAAATATATGCCTAATTTAAACTATGTTGACATCTATGGCTCCAGTGGTGATTGTGTCTGTGCAAGAGTGGTGTTAAAATTGATTGAAGAAGTCTCATTTTGTCTTATATATTTCTTTTCTACAGAACCCCAATGGCTTTGACAACATTGTTCTTGCAAAAGCAAAGAACTTTGCTTCTGTTGGTTTTGTCACCCCCCGGCCCTTGCGATTCACCCTTTCTGTTGACAGCCCAGTTTCAAAACGCTGCTGCTTCCCTCCCTGTCATTTTGAGGATGTTTCGTCCTCCCCTCCTTGAACGTTTCCACACAGGAGTTAAATTTCTTGTGCTGATGCTGCTGTACCAGTCTGCCTCCAGCCTGTTCCCTCCCCATTCTTCTCCTCGCTTTCCCTCTCCAAGCAGTCTCTCCCTCCTTTGTTCCAGTGCCTCCATAAGATGGTTTTATCTGGGAAACTTTCTGCAGCTCTGATCCAGCAAAGCACTTGCCTGCTGTGGGACTGCTGACCTGCCTACAGCAACACAAGTGCTTTGCTTGGAGGCGGCAGCTCTTTGTCTATTGTATTTTCTGCTGCTGAACTGCATCTTGGAGCAGACCCGTAAGCACCCTGAGTGCACTGCGCCTTCTTTTCTGTTTCTGCAGTACATGAGCATACTTGATACTCGCTGAACAGCAGCCACCACCCCAAGAGTGTCACAACACAAGCTGTGGCTCCAGAAATCAATGCAATGCCATAAAATGGAGAACGATTAGACTCAGATGGCAGATAAAGGGAAAGAACAGGTTTATTCCAAAGCAATTTGAACTCGAGCTTTTGTATGTGTTTTTCTGAACTATGACAGAAACATTCAAACATTCAGAAGGAGCGAAAAAAAAGCCAGGCTGCTATCAAGCAGAGTGCTTTTTAGCATCTCCCATGGAGCTTTGACCCACATTTTATATCTCAGAAACTACAAATCCCATAAAGCAACTCAGAAGAAACACAGAACACTTTGTGTCCCTGGTGTCTTTTACAGTTGATGCTACGTGGTTCCTTGAGCAAGGTTTCATACTGAACACACACACAACTCTTTGCTAAAAGAAGTATTTTACTTTAACCCTCTGTGCTAAAAGTTGGTCGTATGGAACCAAGGTGTGGATAGCCCACTTCGGTTTGCAATTATGACATTTCCTAAACTGCCTTAAGCTAGGGGAAAGAAGTAAAAATGAGCAGGAAACAACATTTTTAAATATCTTTGTCATTCACCATTTTCTCTTACATGAGAAGCAAACCAGAAAAGTACTTTACCTCATCTCTTTTCAGCTACTTCCCTTAAAAAAGGAGCAACACGAATGCTGCTATTCCAGCCATATAAATTACAAGTTTCCTTTCTCTCTCAGCCCTCTGCCAGGCGTAGGAAAAAGACCAGTCATCCAGGATCTTGCCCTCCATTGGAAACTTCTAAGAACCATAGGGGAAGGAAGACGACGGAAACGGATACATTCAGACTTTTTGAAGGCATGCAGGTAGGTGCTACTCACAACCTATCAGCATCCTTGGGACACTAAAACACCCTCAAAATCCTGCCCACAGGAACCTGGCTTTACTGCTGAGCTACAATGTTGGGTGTAAAGACACGAGCTATAAATAAACTTGCTCTGGGGCCAGATGCACCCTGGCTGTGTTGTGCTCAGTCCCAGCTAACTCATCTCGCCGCTCAGGAGCAGCAGAAGCAAAGAGCAGTTGCTCCTGCGGAAATCCAGACAGTGTGCACCAAGACATCCGAATGACTTTTCATGGGGAAAACACCAGGCTTGAAGGAGACGTTTCAGCAAGAGTGTCCTAGAAGAGATTTGCCTTCCACAGGTACTGGGATCATGGCCAAAGGGAAAAGCTGTGGGGCCAATACAATAGACTGAGCAGAAAAAAAAAAACAAACAAAAACCTGTTCACGCTCTGCCTTCATCTTCCTACCCAACAGTTTCCCCAATGCTCTCTATACACATCTGGAGCCAAACAAAGCTTTGTTTAAGGTGTAACCAATGTGCAACCTTCCTTAAATCACGCCAGGCAGGCGACGCTGCAGCCACTCAGAGACAGCTGGACCAACAACACATTTGCCAGTACGGCTACCGGCAACGCCAGGCCGGGATCCAGCCTCTCAACCAGATGATGCTCTCACTAGACACAAAACCCTGTGTACCAGCAGAGCTCGGATGGCTCCAGAGGCTACTGACGCCACTCCTCATGGGGCTGGATGAAAGGACAACTGAGGAGTTAGACAGGACCAAATATACTAGAATTTGACTTGCCTGTGAGAAATAAGCAGCAACTGACTGAGAATTTACCAATAGGTAAAAATAATTGCTGGGCAGGTAGGATTTATGAGGTACGCGGGTCTACTGATGGTTTCCTTTACATGCTGTGGATCCCAACAAGCACATCTCACCCATTATTCCTGCTGTCAAGAGCAAATGCCGAGTTAAAGAACACAGCATATAAATTTCAGGTAATCTCCGCTGAATTCAAGCTGCATTGCGTTATCTGTAGTGACGGGCAATAAGCACTGACTGCTGCCTGCTTCTTTCACAAAGTCGTTCAGCTTTCTTTGGGAATGCTGCAGCTGTTGGGTCGATCCCACTGATCATATGCAAAGCACAGCACATAGACTCGACTAGCATACTTACTCTTAATCTCTTTCAGTTTCCTTTAGACAACAGAAAGCAATAAAATAGGTAAGAATGAACCAGAAAGGGGCAACACGGCACACACGTGCCAGTCAGCAGAGGCAGCAAACTGCCTCTCTTAAGGGATAAGCAGTCCTCGCATTCACAGAGGTGTGGGAATTTGCCACTTCATCCTCTTCTTGCAGGAACGGCCTGACCCTGAAGTGCACAATGGTACCAATACCAACAATTCCATGTTTCATCAGAATGCAGAGTTTTAAGCCATACAAGACGGCAGAATTACAACGGCCCGTTCTCTTTTGTCCCCACACGTACGTACGTACACAAACCACATACCATCCCAATCTTCTAAGAAAATAAAAAATTTTCATTCAGAAGTCCCAAAGCTTCAAAATCCACAATTTTCTCTGCATGCTTCTAAGCAGAGACCTAATTTCAAAGGGATGACTGCTAAAAAATATGCTGAAGAGTATTTTTCTCCCTACTTTGATGTCTTCTTGACCACTGCCACCTCTTAGTCGAGGCTATTGTCAGAGCACAGCCATCAGAGCTGGTCTCTGTCTATATGACAGATAACAGCAGCATCTATCCTCTTGAGAGGTTTAACACAGCAGAAACTGAAAAGATTTGTGTGGACAAGCTTAACAAAAATGCTGTTTTCTACCTGAATTACCTGCCACTCGGTGAGTATCCGGTGCGTCCTGTCAGTGTGCTGCTGTTATGCCGTGCAGAGGAATGTCCTGAATGAAGGTGGTTGTGCTGGGACCTCAGCGTCCATCAAAACAGAGCTGGAAAGTGCGGTACAACAGACATTTCTCTTGCGCTCCGCTTCCACCCATAAAGCAAGAAGGCAACAGGGCCCAGCAGAAGAGTAGTACTCTTGTACCAAAGGGGCCTTCAAATAAGATCTGGTAAATGTGAAACTACAGACTCCTGCTTTAGGTAACAGCTGACTGTGTGAGCACCCCAACAAGACACTGAGCTGGAAGATCATTGTTACATTTAAGGTACATCAAGCACTGGAGATGAGAAAAAACTGAAACCCACTTGGCACTGGAAAGTAAGAACAATCTTTACAGTAGAACTCTAAATTGTCCTAATTTCGTAATGTCTCAACGGAAAATCTAATCAACAGACCAAGGAGCGAAGGCAATTTTTGAAGCCATTAGATCCACTTAAAAAGTATAATTATGATCAAAGCTTTAGTTACTAAGTCTACGTCAACACTAGAACGTCCACTGAACGCCATGTGAAGACCACTGCAGACTTTCATCTACATCAAAGCCCACCACAAATATATGAACTTGGCGACCGTGGGCAGAATGAATGGGAGGAAAACTCGACACCAGTAGTGGCAGACGCAGTTTGATGAAATGGCAGAGTCAATATCAGTGCACTCAAAAGACAGAAAATCTCCTCTGGAGCTAGCCAAAGGCTTCAGACATTCCTCTGAGGGAGAGCTTAATTTTCTTGCTCTCCTTTGCTTAATTTCACAAGGATCGCCTAGAGTTTGTTAGTGCTGACCTTGAGAACTGTTTGATTTTAGCTTCTTTGAGCAGCTCCTGGTAGCAGTTTAAATCTCATTTGCTGTCAAACCTCTCTGACCTTGAGTCAATTCATGTCAAAACGCTAATAAACAAACACATTTCATCTAGATTTGTAGTTGTGACATGCAAAAAAATATAGGTACAATATCATACGTGCAACACTAATGATGTTTTATGGAACCCTATCATTATTTTTATAAGAGTGTGTCTAGAAGATGAGTTAAGTTTCTACTCTTGAAATTCTCCCAGTGTCAGTATAATAAACTGTCAAGCCCATGCTGCGTGTCTCCAGGGAACAAAGGTTATCCTTCCACGTAGATCTTAACGTTTGACTAGTAGCCCAGTTGCTAGTACAAAGAAGAACAAGCAAAGGCATTGCTGAAATTTTGTAACCTTTAACAAGATATGACCAAAATCCCACGTTCAAGCACCTCATGTTCTTTGAATTATTAGAAATGTGTACCTTTTTGGGATAGGCAATGTACAGAAGAAAGTTTGGCAAATATTTTATGAAAGCCTGAATAAAAATCCTGAATGCAAACAAAAACCTTGGACCTTCCCTGACTCCTGCAATGTGATTCTCGTTTGCTTTTAGCATATTGTTGCTATCATTAAGTCTACACACTTGTGACTCCTGTAAAAACAAGATTTCAGCCTGAGGAATAGCGGAAGTCAGATATATTCCTGGTATTAAAAATGGTAACCGTAATATTACTTCAGAAGCTTGGGAAAAAAAAAAAAGCCTTCTCAAAATGTACATTTGAAATAACCCAAAAAAGCCTTTCTTCATGGGATTTTTTTTTTGTTGTTGAAATCATAGGTTTTAACAGCAACTCACAATAGAAAGTAAATGTTGAAATGTCATTTTGATCTCTCTTTTGTCAGAAAATCTTGAAAACTCATATCATATCCTCACATTATCTTTAAGAGTTTATTTAAACTGGATTTTAATTTTAAAAACTGTGCTAACTTTTAAATTGCTACATGTCATATTAATGGCATACAAAGAATAGTGAAGTATAGTATCAAGTTAGGTATTTATCTATGTATGTATGTATTTCTCTCACCATATAGAATCTGATAGCTACCGAAATAGTCAATTTCCTTTTTTTTTTTTTTTGTTAATAAATGTTAGTTTTTACTTAGCACGATGCAGGGATCTTTTCTAGATCAAACTGCCTTCTGTTTGTAACACAGTGAAAAATGCTTCGGGGATATTCATACTGTTTGCAAGTTAGAGATCAATGACAGAAACTCAAGAATTCCTTAAAAGGTGAGTGTGGAGAGGGAGGTGAGTGCAGTGGGCATTGAAAGGAGCAGTGGGGACACCAGGAACGTCAGAACGGGGTGAGTGCCCCAGTCCTTCCGCCACAGGCAGATCATGAAGCAGGTCTTGAGCTGCTGCAGTTCATGGTCGGAGTTCTTCAGGTAAACCAGCCATCGGTTCTGGTCTACCTCATGGTGATTTTCTTTCTGGCTGTGTCCCACATAAAGACGTGTAGGCGTAAAGTCCTGCTTTATGTCTGTGTCACAGTATCCGTTTTGCCACTGCTTCTGTGATCCACTTCATACAGAAGTAACGGCAGTTTTAGCCTGGAATGTACAATCTGCACTTCGTATAGTCCTGGGACTAAATAACTTCATCTTTACGTTTTCCTGTATTAGAAGGAACAGGTAAAGCAAAATCCCTACACGTACTAGCCAGGATTGCCGACTGTAGTCCTCCAGTATTTTACTGTCCCACATCACAGGCAGCTCTTCTTGGAAAACAGATGATTTTGCATTCCCAGCTAGATTGTATGTGTAATTTATAATAGATGCACAAAGACACATATAGTCCTGTATGGAGAGAGAGAATGACTGTTTTATCAAGACTCAGAAGTGAATCCTCTCTCTCTCTGTGATACCAAGAAAACTTTCTTTCTATGACTTTAACTATGACCTTTGAAAGACAAAAAAGGAAATGTATAATTATTGCCACTTACTTCTGTGATGTTCCCCTATTATGCTATTACTAAAGACAACCTACAATGTTCTTTGCAGTGGTACCGTGAAGTTTCACCTTTCAACATGGTCATGGCTGTAAGAAAGGGGTTGGAAAGCAGTTTAAGAGCTCCCTTTGTAATAATTGACATCTTCCTAGCAGAATGGTTATATTAAAAATAAGCATCTAGTTTGACTTACCCAGAAAGCTACACAAAAAGCCACATGCAAGAGATGCACATACGAATTGCTCCTTAGGAATTATGATTCTTACAGGACATTTGGAAAACTTAATTTTCAGTGTAAGCCTGGGTAGAAGGGAAAGCATCTGAATGTGCTTTGGTCTGACAGGCTTCTTTGTCCTAGCATAAAGCCCTTCTGCTGAGGTTCAGCTGCGTACTGCTGCCTAGTTAATAGTGGCATGGAGAAGATGCTCAGAACACAGGTAAAACAAAACTTGAATTCCTTGAGTTTTTTGAGATATATGCAAGTTTCAAGCGAGTATTGTTCTCCCTCACTCAGCTCCTGTAGGAATTCATTCAAAGCTGATTTCTTTCTTCTCTCCTGGGCCGGCTGAACTCCTTTTTTTGTTTCTTCGGTGCTTACAAGCTGAGAACTGCGCATTGATGAATCCCAGATCCAGCTGCCCCTGGACTATTAAACCTTTTCCTATCTAACTCCACACAAGAAAGTCAGACCCCATAGGTAATCTTTTCACAACTCTGCAGCATTATCAGAGGTCCCAAGTGGTCTGTGGTCCTCTTTGCAAAGAAGACTGGCTGTTATTTAAACCTAGTGCAATTCTACAGGCCTTTAGTTGTGAAGTACAAAGAGTCTCTAATGGGTGGCATTATGTACATTAATCCCTGTGATACGCTGGATGTTCTCTCTGTTTCGTCATGCAGCACCCTCCTTTTTCCCCTCCTGCACTGCGAATTGGTTGTCGGATGTTTCTTAAGTCACATTACAAAACTTTCTGACACTTCAAGGTTACTTTTTCTTTTTTTTTTTTAGTTTTTCTTCAGCCTTGGGGGATGTTTTTGTAAAGCCATGGGAACAGAAGTAAGATGGATAAATGATAACATTTTCTGCCTTTTGACACCTTTACGAAGTATTCATTTTTCCAGTTTAAGCTAACTGAAGGAAGAAAAAAAGATATAAATGAGTGAACGCTTATCCTCTCAGGAAGCCTGATTACCATTACCTTCAGCAGCAGACACCTGTTCAACCATTCTCCCTTAAAAGGATGAAGCACAAAGGTTTCGTCAGCAAATGAAGCAGGCTTTTATTACAGCTGATGAAAATTTAAATTAATTCTTTTGCAAATTTCCAATTACCTAAATCATTTTGCATTGATCTTTGTGCCCATATTTTGAAACTGTATCTGCCTTTAAACGCAGATGTGAGAAATGTATGCCCTGGCGTGGAGACAGAAAGGTAAAAGCAGGCAGGTGATGTGCTTTACTACGCTTTCCTACACCCAAGACAATGACTTTTGGCGGCTGGGGTAAAACACAGTGGCGTTTGGAATATCTACAGCAGGGAGAAAGCAGATGTTTCAAGTTTGCCCTGCCACAGGTTGCTATAGGAAAGAATCTTGTCATTTTGGCTTCAGGCATAAACTGGTCAGCCACCGAAATGCCTTCCTGCGGTACAAGCTTGCGTTCGGAGACATCAAAGTAAGACTCCAGCGGAAAATGGACTGGTTGTGCACCGCTTGATTTCTAAGCACCATGCAGCTGCTTTTATTTTCTGGTGCAAAGAACTACTACGTCAGACAGATACGGTGCCCTGAAGACCCCTGAGGCACAGCGACTGACTCCCTTCACCTACTTTTCCTGTACTCTAAAGCATGTTTTCAAAGAAGACGCAACACTGCAGTGTTTACGACTAGAGACGCGTCACGTGGTAGGTATCACCATGAGATGACACGAGGTAGAGTAGCCTGAGATGTACCTAAGCCCTCTGGAAATTATGCCATGAACCAAACTGTCCCTTGAAGTGCCCCAGGTTTCAGGGAACTCAAAGGTGATTTAAAGCCACGTCTATTTGTATTCGATCCCACTGCAAAGTAAAGCACTGATCTAAACTGACAATCCCAAACTCCCTACTGGAGACAGACGTACTGCAAAAGAGGAAGATAATTTCCAAGACACGTGGCAACGTGGCATTCTGAACCATTTCCATCTTCCTTTACTGTCAGAGGCGGTCAATAGCTAAAAGTGGACAGCAAAGCTCGTATGTAAAGGTGGAGGCCAGAATTTACTTATCTTAAAAGAAGGCAACTGTCCCATTGGTATATCTTCTGGATTTTGCTATATCTTCTGGATTTTACCTATATTTATATCCTTTCACTATGCACAGGGAGACTGAATTGGCTATGGGATGTGAAAAGAAGTATTTCAAGCTGAGACCTGGAGCCAAACGTAGGAAGCACAAATAGTTTCAGTTCGTATAAAAGATATGGCATCATGGGTGCCCCTTTTGTACACCGTCACTGGCTTTTGTTTGGGAAACGGGTTTTATGCTCTCTATCAAGTTCTCAGGAGGCCAAAACTTCAGCTGCTGTTCAATAACCTTTCCCTCAGGGAGATAAGCACAGTGACACCGTATCCCTAAAAGACATCTCTCCCTGAAATTAATGAGAACTCTCAAGACTCTCTATGAACAGCACTAACAAACAAGAAATATGACAAACCTGACAAGTAACATCTTAAAGGTCAGCAAAAATCTCGACGATTCAGAGATTTTCATGGGAGTCTGGGGGCGCATAATCTGCAATTGCCCAAAAGACTGAGATCCAGGTTGAAGAAAGGATGAAAAACTGAAGGCGCAGAGCCTAAATACGGAAAGAAATAACGAGCTTGCTGAACTGTTGTAGGCAGCCACTGGTTTGCCCGAATCTAGCCAGCTGTAAGCCTCTCACCCGCAGCAGGCAGCTTAAAAGCAGCTGGATGCCTTTTTAGAAAAAAACGACACAGATTCTAAACCAGGACAGGGAAAGGCAGCACCAGAAAAACCTTTTCCTATTAGCCCTGTGGGAAAAGGATCCTACAGCTGACCTACATTTGCTCAGAAACCACTGTGAGGGAAAGCTTTTAAAAATGCAAACATTATATTTATTTTTTTCCTTCTCCCTCCTTCGCCAGCCCCCTCCCTGCTCCCAAAGCTGACTGTCTGGTATCCTACCAAAGAAAATCCTCCAACAGCCATCTCTGCCTGCCCTAACAGACTGTGAAAGATTTAGTCCAAACTTCTGTTCTGATCATGTCACGTCAGTTCTCTCCCGGCGCGAGGGGGCACAGACCAAGTAAGACAGATGCTTCAGTCTTCCAAATAGTTGTCACGTCCCATGACTGTCACTTCGCAGAATTGTGACTTTCTAATCTAGCAAACCCTGTGGGGAGGGGACAAAATAACTCACCCATCTCATTCCCGACCACTTTATGGTGGGTTTTTTTTAAACTCTCTCCCCGTGAGCGAGCCTATCAATAAAATGGTAACTGAATGAGGGGCACCCATCGTGCTGCCACAGCACAGCGAGCACGAGGGGTCTAAAGTCCTTGCTGAGCCGATGTACGAGCTAGAGCCTGTCCCCCTTCTGCAAAGGCGCACAGTCGACCCAAAGCACCTGCTTTGTACGGGTAAGGGGCAGGTAAGTCTGGAGGGACGGTCACAGGCGAGATGCCGTAGGCACAGTTCCTCCCTTTGCGTTTACCCACGTGCGTGGAAGGATATTTCTTTGCCTAGTTTCACACAACGCGAGTTTCTACATCTGCAAGGGGAGACGGAGGTTGTGCAGGCTTTTGCTACACACACAGAGGACGAGGCGTTTCCTTGGCAACAGAAATGCCATAAAAGCTATCTGAAGAATTCCTTGGGGCTGTGCAACAAATAGAAACATTAACATGCTGAGACCTAAATATAGCTGCCTTTTAGCGCTGCTCATCCAAGCCTTTACTTAGCTTCAGCTTGTGTCTGAAACAAATGCAGTCAACAAGACATACAGGGATGCTTTCAATATTTTACAGCGTTTTGCTTTTAAATAGCGCAAGAACGGGGACGGGGTTGCTGCAGCGTGGCTCTGCTCCGGGGTGCCCGTGCCCGCCTGCCGAAGGGGCCGCGCTCCTGCCAGCGGCGCAGGTCGGGGCAACGCGGGAACAGCCGGCTCCCGGCCGATGGCCTCCAAAGCAGAGAGAAACAGCTCTGACACTGCCAACGCTGGGGCTTGCAAAGAGCATAGGCAAAGTCTGAGCAAAGAGGCTTTAGTTGAAAGTAGTTCATGCCTTTTTTTCACTGCTGGGGGGGGCTGAGACTTCTGTCACTTGGCTTTGAAGTCCAAGTACTTATTCAGCCATTTTTGTCTGGGAGTGCTGCAAAAATAGCATCCGGACTACAAAATAAGCAAAAGTGTTTGGACCGCAAAACAAAAAGGGAGACAAATAACATGCAGTGACTCACAAAATGGCCAAAAGACGAACACAGGCTCCCTGGAAATGAGGCCTTTGGATGCCTAAAACTGGATCCAGGCTCACTCAAGTGTTTCTTGAACTAAAGTAAAAATGGTCAGAGATTGGTTCGCATTACAGATTTCTAATAAATCTAAACTCATGTTACTTGCTGATCCTCATGAGCTTCCCTTGGTCTGCTTTGTATGCTCGTTGTGGCAGGTAGGGTACAGGCCCATCACTTCTACAGTGGATCGTCCTTCTCCGGCTGAGCCACAGGGCCGGACAGGCATCGGCTGGGTTTTGTCTCTGGGGCTGCTCCCCGGCTCATCTGTGACTCCCCCCGTGTGAGCCAGCCTTATGCCCTGCAAAACTGCAGCACTGACACTCGTCTCGGAGAAGTGAGTGAAAGGCTGCAGATCAGAAGTGTTTTATGTGAGCTAGGTGTTAATTACAACCGGTGAGGCTGGATGCTGGATGACCAGCGTGCAGTTCACGCAGGCTCTGTCGCACTCTCATCGGCTGTGTAATTCAAGGGGAAAGGATGAAGGCAGTGGAACCAGCAGCAAGATTTGTTCAGTAAAACATTCCCACAACCACCCTGTGTAATGGTTAGCGCATTACATTCAGGAGGGAGGCAAAGAAGGAAGTGACCTGATGGCAAATTTATAATGAAAAATTTTGATGGATAAATATCTTATAACAGGTACAGTGTCTGGACACGGGAATTTTATGGAACCACCCTCGGAGAAACTGAAAGAGACTTTACACCTTTATCGTAATAAAAATACGACAAAGCTTTCCTCTACAGCAAAGCCATTCCACATTTCTTACGAGGAAGCTGATAAATTTTACGGATGATTTAAAAGCTCAGAGGAACCTGTGCTCACAGCACCTCTGCAAGAAAAGCTCTCCAGACAAACGTGGCAGCAGTAGCTTTCACTGAAAACAAACATACACAGACTTCTGGAGCGCTGGGAAGGTTAGGCAAGGCTGTGCTGGAAGAGATCATCTAACCCTGGTGGTCTTCAGCCACCTTGGAGACTGTAAAACTTCGCTTTCCCATGGAGGCATAGTCCTCTTCAGAGATGTCTCAGGCATAGTGCGCTACGCAGAATCCATACCTACTTTTCCTGATCTTTTGTGAAACCTTTGAGAATACCCAAAGCCTTCCCAAATCCACAGAACAGAGCATGAGATCCACAAAGCAGCTTGAAACCCCCTCAGGCTGAAGCAAGATCCCAAGCATATTTTCCCCATCTCTAACAGAAGTTTCTCTCATCTATTCTTAAAAAGAGACAGGGATTAATGTTCCTTCAGTGATTCGTGTTAAAAGAGTTTTGAAAAAAGCATACAGCTAAATTGACTCAAAATTTCAGTGGGAACTCGAACCTTTTGTGATGTGAGATAATTCCTTTAATTATGTTTGCCTGAAGCTTTACATGTGTTAGAAGTTCAGTGCGAATCACTGAGTAACAAAAGAGTTTCACAGAGTGCAAAGAAAAAAGTCTATAATCAGCCAGCTCTGTTCTATCTGTTTTTCCCTTTGCTACCTTTAATATTACAGATCAAATATTCCCAAAGGCCCCGAGAGCAAACCGCTTTATCTAGAAAGTACTTAAGCACCGGCTCAATCGCCTTCTTGAGAAAAGATGGGATAAGCGCACATAAAGGCCATCCTGAACTGAAGACACGAGGTCCCCTAACACCCAGGGACATCAGACCACGTCTCTGGCAGGTACGCGGGTGCGATGCAGCTCTCGCCCAAGCGTGGTGCTCAGGGGAGATAAAGCTTGCCAAGGTTATTAGCTTGGAATCTGTAATATCGTTCAATGTACGAGTCTGAGCCAGAGCCAGAGCCAGCTCAGGGCTCTCTGAACCACGGTCTGTGGCACAGTGGGGCTGGTTAAAGTGTCTCCAAACCCAGAAGGTCCTGGTTCCGACAAGGGCTGATGTCCCACCACGTACAGGCAGAGTGAAACGCTGTGAATTTACAGATGCTGCAGTCTCGGGCTTGCAAAGGTATCTGCTCACGCTTAACTTCACATGCTGTGACTTTGATTTATGGCACTTCTGCAGGAGGTGAGGCCCTAGATATATGAGCACCCTACTGACTCCAGCGCGCTGCTCTCGGCACACACGGTTAGCTGATGCGCAAACCGGGACTGAGGGCCCGAGCAAAGATCAAAGCCTGAGCAAGAAAGAATAGCAGAACAGAGAGAAAAAGCAGTAAAAACACATGTGTCATAATAACAGCAAAGAGCCAATAACTCACAGGGTAAATGACGTCTCATTGCAGAGCTCAGTGCCAACGTGACTCCGTCACAGCTCCACGCCGGCTCCCGAAATCTCGAGATATGTAGAATGCCATCTTAGCATTAGTCTTGATTCACGTAGGGCTGGAGGTACCTCAACTGTAATTGTTACTGTATTAGCAAGCAAATATTAAGTTAATATAAATGAAGAAGTCCACAGTAATTTGGCTTAATTATTCAGAGAGAAATCTAGCATGAGGGTAAATAGCTTTAAAACTGCTAAATAATTTGACTCCCCATATAATTGCTTGTGTAATTTGTGTTAATTGCATGTCAAGTAGAGGTTTTCAAATATTAAGCAATGCTTATTTATATTATTAATTAACATTATTACGTTACATTTACATAATCTTGCAATGGCACAGTTACCAAAGGACGATTTTCTATTCCAGGGTTTTTCTCTCCTCATTTGCAAAATCTCTTTCAATCCCACTAGTGAGTCACATACCCCTAATACGATCTAGATGATTTCACTTAATACTTTCTCTTTCACTAAGACTGCGACCTCTCTATTAGATATCAATTTTGGGGTGAAAAAAGCCGGGCAAGACTCCGCGTGAAACTGCTCTATGTTATAAGGAAGGGAGCATGGGTGAACGATGCAAAGCTTTCACATCTATCTACTCTCAGCTTTTCATAGCACGCCTCCCCGAGCTACCCATTGCCTTGTTCCGCTGGGGAAATACAAGTCAATAATAAGTCACGGTCGGACCTTTATGCGGTGCTGGAGAACATAATATTACAAATAAAAAATTCAGGGAACTGCACGGTAGCTTCCTTATAAATAAGGATACACACCACAGCGGTCTGTGCACGGATGAAAATTTTGCGTTGTTTATGATATTGCAAAATGCTGGAAGAAAACTCACCCTTATTTCTGTTATTATTTTAAGGACAATCCCCCAGTTTTTGCAAATTATGTTGCTTGAGTTCATCTCGGACCTCTGAGGCTAATTACAAAAGCTGAGACAAATGAATGGATAATTATCAGATTACAGTGGCAAAACCTATAGCTATGGGGTGGCTCTGAAGAGACCTCTTTTCTCTTCTTTCAACTGCAGGAGTGTATAAGCTACTTATTTTTTGTCACTTTTATGGGTGTAAAAGGGGCTCCCCCATTGGCTACATGACTCTAATGTAATCTTTCAATCCCTTGCCGATTTAAGAAATCCTGTTTGTTATATTTGTCAAGGCTCTGTTGCTCTCAGCAGCTGGAGAGCTTCTTTGGTTTGTTTTTTTTTTGTTTTGTTTTGTTTGTGGTTTGTTTGTTTGGTTTTTTTTAAAGATTTTTCAGTGCAGCAGGGAGGATTTTCTATTTAAGTATGTCACCTAAACTTTTTGCAACAGATTAACCTCCCAAAAGTATTTAGAAATAAAACAGCACAGAGTCCTAAATAGAGGGAGTAAAAGGAAATGGGCTAATGGATTCAATTCTGAATATAACATAATCGGCACATCGATGTTATTTTCTAAACAGAGTAGGGTTAGTTTATAACAAATGCAATGCCTTCACTGCTAAGGCTGAAATTTGTACAAAGGCATAAGGAATGAAAGTTCTTCTCTTTTTCTTTTGAAGACAAATGAAGACAGTCCAATGTAGCCCTCATTATTAGAAAATAACTATGCAAAAACATTAATATCAATAAAGTAATTACATCCAACAGTTTGCATCCTCCTTCTTGCAGAAAATTAAGAGCTTTATTTTTCTTTGGACACTACGGTTTGAAATATTCTGGCATTCCTGGTATCTTGGATCCTCATTAATGATGGCAATTAATTGTTTCATTTTATTTAGTTTGGAGTAAATAATATTCTGTTACATTATTTGGATGGGAAGCTACAGAATGCTATCTGCTGTAACTGTAGATGAAGTCAACTCGCCCAGACTGTAGTCCAGTACGGAGCAAGACACAATTACTTCCAATACTACTGAGACAGAATTTTGTTGGCAATCACACTCTGCTGCCAAGACCGTACTGAGATTTCCTTGATTTCTCCGTACTTACTGCTGTTCTTCACTGGCGTCAGATCCGACACAATCTACTTTACACAGTCCTGCCCTCAGAACCGACTGAGTCAGTGGTTTGAGCATCCTCAATTCAGTCCTCTCAGATGAGTTGTCAATAGGCTGCGAAGGGCTGATGTGGAGTGTTGTGCATGCCATTGCTGTGTGCAGAGTCTGAGGACAAAAACATCGGGTTTGCACTATTTTTACTGGCATGTACATTTTAAATAGTCATTTACCACACAGGTCAATGAGTAAAGGCACTGGGATATGCCACTTCCTTTCGTTTAATTGCATGCTTTAAATATGCATTAAGTGTGTCTCTTCTTGTTCATAACAACCCATTTCAAATGAAGCATTTTAATCACAGACAAAACCTGCTAAATATCTTACAAGGCAGAAAAAGAGCCATTCTCTGGTCACACGCTGAAAAGCCTCTCCTCAAAAAATTCCCTTGGATCAACAAATAAATGAGGAAGGTACACATCTGAAAGACAAAAAACAAAATAGAGAGGAAAAAAGAGTATTGTGTGCATGTGAATTAAACGTGCTGAAAATCATAGTCTAAATTCCCCAGTTCTGCTATGAGTTCTAAAATTAATTGCACATGAAATGCTGATACATGAACTCCAAGTGGACCAACAGATGTGTGACTCCTGTATATAATAAATTTATGTGCTACAGTAGCGAAAGACCTGTTGTGTAATTATCTAACGCCATTCAGTAGCTTGGTCAGTAAGGTAAAAAGGCTCCGTAAATTTGATGGATTATAAATGTTTCCCACATTAATATATTGATCTATTTTAAGGGATCCTTCTAGCAAAGAGATGACACTCTCTTGTAGGACAAGCAGAGTATTCTACCACAGCAGAGGCAGAAATCAAAGACTGCTAACGAGCGCTTGGTGAAAGGCAATGCTCCCGGGTCATCTCTTTTCAGAAACGGGAGGTTTTCTCCAAAGCTTGCTGAAATCTTTCAGAATCATAGGCAATACGTTTATGGTTGGGGCTGTAAACAAGGAAGATCAAAGGCCAAAATGAACTTTGAAAAAGCTTTAAGCGCTTGAAAGAAAAAGGGGGCTGGCTCATCTACTCTGTCTTCAACTAATGGTCACTCCTGTGATATCTACAGTGCAGATATAAAGGCTGTTTAGAGAGAATCGAATGAAGATGAACCCTATAGCCAGAGTATGGAATTACTTCTCAAAAATAAGGAGAGTCATTTTGCAGAAGTACAAGCCTGTACCAGAGATTTATGATTGTATTTTTTCCCCAAATTGCAGCGAAGCGTTGGGACCAATAAATACAGAAATGCATTTTAAAGATCCAAAAGCTTTAGCAGAATCGAAACACCTGTGCAGACATCAAATGTTCTTTCTGCCTAATTTACAGCTTGACTTTAAATGCACAAAAGGCAGTGCGTAATTCCATTATAAAAAGTAATGAAACCAATACTTTTTCAGACATCAATATTGTTTAGGAAGAAATCTCACTTGGCTAGCTGAAGAACAGCAATTAAATTAGTTGGAAAAATTGCTAAGAAATGGAGAGGGTGATTGTCCTATGCTGGGTTTATATAGGAGTGTCACACAAAAAAGATTTGCCTTCCTCGCAAAGAACAAAATGCAAATAATATTCCCAGAGACACACAAAATATCTGGCTTTTCTTAACTATATTTTACCAACCCTGACACTTCTCCAATTATTTGCATTTCTGTAGTGTCTCCTCTATATTTCCAGGATCCATCACGCACTGGAAATAAAGTACCCAAGGACAGAGGAGAAAAGAGGAGAAAGACAGGAAAAAAAAAAAATAATCTCCTGATAAATCATTGTTTAGGACATCAAAGCAAACCTGGAAAATCCAGGAGCTTCAGATGATTCATATAACAGACAAATAAAACATACTTATTGCCAAACTCTGTTTTCAGAGAAGCCAGTGCCAACACAAAAATTGCTGGTTTTGTTAATTGATTGAATCCATGTTTCCGTTGTTAGAACCGAAATTAAACTTTAACTGCTGTTTTGGAGCTAGGAACATCTGAAATCAAGTCTTTTCTTCTGTCATGGCTTATAAACCAGACCCATCTCTTTGTAAATCCAGAGTAACTCCAGAAGGCTACTGAAGCAAATTTCACTCAGCTGCATCTCAAACCTCTGGAAAGATATGAAGGGCAATAAATGTTGAAATTACCAGTTGGGACTGCCATCCACCCTTCTAGAGAAAACTGTTTTCTAGTCCCTGCTCAAATGGCTGCTTCTGCCTCAGACACCCTCTCTGAAGGGTGAACATGTTCCTGAGTCCACAGGTAATTTAGGGGTTTGGGCTTACAACTTCTCTCCCGTTCTCCTGCAAGAGGCAGTTCAGGTAGTAGCCGTAAGCACTCTGACATCTCCTCAAGCCATCAGCTGAGCTGCTCCCTGGGAAGCGCACACCTACACGAACAGCGTATGCTGACGCACACCAAAGGGGCACTTTTGCTTCCAGGGTGCCAGTTTGCCGATGATGTTAATATTTGGCTTGAGGAAGCTTTCTTGCCTCAGTACAGGAGTCAATGCATGCGCAACCAAATTTAGCATGGCTACAAACCTGGTGTAACTGCATGACACAAACAGAAAGGGACTGGAACGCGGGGCAAATCCCCTACACCCTGTAGCTTTACATAAACATTCATAGAAACCACACCACAAGGCTGCCTCTGCTTCACCAAATGCCCTTCAATCAACTGCATGGTGAGGCCGAGCTCTTTTAGATGCCTGTCTTACTTTGCATATAAACAGGGCTGAATCCCGGCATGCAACATGGCTTCTAATAACAGCTACTGGGTAGATGTTTCGTAAACTCTGTCTTTACTCACTGCAGAGTGAATGCGATTGGACATGCTTGCTGAGCAGAAGAGATCAGAACACATAAAGGAACCAGTTACAGAAAATGCAAATGCCAGGGAACAAAAATACCTCCCAAATGACTCATCAGGAACAAAAAGTGATGCTGAGAGATCAGAGGATATCTAAGAAAGTAAGTCATCAAGGGGAGAGCGTTGCCACACCTGCAAACAGCATAGCTGGAGACGTGAATCTGTGTTGACACTGCTGCTGGGCTCTTGGGACAGCTGGCCATTGGGCTTTCTGTGGATGCCCTGGCTCTAGCGGTCCTAGTGAAGTCTGCTCTGACGGCGAGATCCTTGCTGGCGCCAGCCAGCACTCAGCTGGGCAAAGGGACGTGAGCAGGGAGGGCTGATGGTAGCTGGGACACAGGACGGTTTCTGTCCTCCTGGAACCTGCCAAGAACCAGGGACCACTTGCTGGTACTGGGAATTTCATAGCAGGACAAAAGGTTCCCCCTACTGCTGAATTTTCAACAGCAAGTTGTGTCTTAAATTCTGTTGAAAATATAAGTGCCAGTAAGCGGCTGAAGTCACAAGCAGCATGATCGTGTTCCCTGTCAATCCAGCCTGCCCCGCAAGGCGGCCCGGTTGGGTAAAGCAAGGTCTGAGACAGATCTCCATTAATGACAAACAAAATTATTGTAACTCCATTTTAAGGCCTAACAGCATCATAGAGCCTCTCATTTTTTGACATGGGCTCCATTCAAAAGGAAGATGTTAAAAAAATTTTAAGCCACTTTTTCCATTTCTTACCAGCACCAGATCACTTCCTTTAGCGTGTTCTCAGGGGCACCAGCTCAGAAGACAAGTTTCTGCTTTTAAGCCAGTCCTACCACTTCTCATATGAATTCATTTCACAGTGTAATAAAACTCTAATACTGAGTTTTGGTCTTGGGGCAAGACAAACTGAGTTATTTTTTGGCCTGACAAAATTGCATCTGTGGTGTGAAAATGCCAGTTTGGCTGCTCATAGGTGCTACCTGTGCACCAAGAGGCAGGTGAACCCACTGCACCCAGGACCTGAAATCTCTTACAAACGAAATGTCTCCTGACTGCACTGCCCTAGAAATAGCTGCAGTGTGGGTTAAGATCTGATGGCGGTGTTTTGTATTGCTCCTGAGTCCCATAGAGTGATTTTAGAGCCTTTAAATACTATTATAGACCACATATTGTTCTGCCCTTTCTATGGTTACAAAAGCAGACGATACTATATTTTCCTCCATAAGAGTTTGAAGTTCCTGCCTGTTCACCTCTAAGGCTCAAATAAAATCCATGAGCTTAAGCCTCCATGTTCCTGGCTGCAAGTTGCATGCAAGCACCTGCACATCGCAATATAAACTAGCTTTAAATAAGGTAAGAATGCAACCACATTACCGCTCCAAAGGCCTCAGCTATATATGGACCAGGCTACCAGAAAGCAAGGTGAAAGGCACTGGAAGTGAACAGTCAGTTATTCCTTGGCACCGTGGTTGGGTTTTTTTTCTACCTAAGAAGGGAGCTGTGGAATCGGCAGTGCCCTTTGAGCAGCTGTCTGCACCAGCGGGAGCCCAGGGAAAGCTCTGCTCCAGCATCTTCCCGCCTTGCCATGACCTGTCCCGGCACACCAGGCACCTGAGGAGGGGGACAGATGGTCCCCCAGTCACCGAACTGATACACAGCTTGCTTTCCCTCTGTTCTTCTCAACACCAGCCTCACATTTTCATCTTTAGAAAAGATTTACCCAGACAGATACGTTCCCTCAGCCAAAAGAAGCTCTTCACCATTAAACCAAGAAAAATGAGGACTAACTCTGCTGCAGGCTTGTTTTAGACTCTGCATTTGAGATCAAGAATAAAGTCAAGGGTTGAAAGAGCAGAGAGAGAAAAGACACTTTCCTCAGTTCTTAATATGTTCTGGGTTAGTATTTTCCTCCCGTATTACTGTGCTTGAAAGGCAGCGGAGCCCTGCTGGTCCTTTCAGCCTGCAGTCCTCAGAGCCATGCAGTTTTCGTCTTTAAATAACGGCTGCCCAACAGTCCTTTAATTTCTAGAACTTACCTTTTGCCCACGGGCTGTACCCGGAGAGCGTTGGGGCCTCTCCTCGTTTCTCATAATCAACAGCGCCGAGCCACACTGTTAAGAGGTCAAGGTTTACTCGTTGGCTCTTTTGCCTGAGGACAAGAAGGCTGAAAAGAGTGAGCCCTTTTCTTTAAAGGGAAAAAAATAGGAAACAACCTGCAATTAAGGTGTGAATATCAGCTCAATGCATTACCTAATTACTTGTTACGATGCCCATGCAGTACATGTGTATGGCGAGGGGGTAAAACGTAGACAACCATGTTCACGTTTGCTGGGTATCAAACCTCAAGCATCTGTTTCTGTTGAAAGATATTTCCATCTCCTGGGTCCCTCCAAGATGTGGGTATTGGAGGAGAGGGGAACTTTTCCCAGGCTGGAAAAGATGATGCAGGCAGCTCAGATACAAGCCCGGCAAATTACACTTGACATTCAGGAGGCAACGGGTGATACCAGCCCCCTCCTTGTAAATCAGACGGAGGCTTCGCCACGAGGACAGACTCAAGCAAATGATGTTCAGGGCTCAAACGTTGCATTTTTCCTGCGCGCGCTGCCCTGGGCTTACCTCCTGGGAGGGAATAGGACGAAAGTCTGAAGAGCGACAAAAAATAAGGGTCCCAGTTATACCACACTGAGCAAAATACTTTCTTGTCTTATTTGCGTTCGTTCATTTAAAATACTTCCACGACTGTAAAACCCCCACCGCTAGCACCATGGTGGCTGTACTCTCTGGCTGGGGCTGGAGGGAACAGGGCTGCCACAGGCCTAGGGGTGCTGTCACACAGACCCTGCCACTGCGGCACTGCATGGTGCTGCCTCTGGCAGCTACGGCAGCACTGGGATTGCAGCCATCCTCCCCAGAGGGGAACAAAAGGCAAGAAAACAGGACATCGAAATGCACAATGTCGATAGAAATGCAGCATGTATCATTAAAAGACTTATGACAACATCAAAAACGGAGACATCAGTGGGGTCCTCTGCATCTGACACATTCGTCAAAATGATTCTGTTGATGGGAAAAAAGCCCTAATAGACTATTAAATATTACTGCTGTCTTCAAAAATGAAAAAAATCAAGTGGGAGTATCACCTGGCCAAACTGAACACGTTTTGAATACCTCCCTTTCCCCTGTTATTAAGAAAACTATTACTTATACAGTTAATGATTACATGTCATTAATAATAGGTACTCAAGAGAAGCAGAGTGACATTACAATACCACAAAAGTGCTGATTTCCTGTCGCAAGATCCTTTTCAATATGAGCTGTAACATGCTCTGTGCCTGCTTAGTTGTTTTGCGACCAGGGTATCTGCTGGCAGCAGCTCTGCATTTGGGGAGTGGAGGCACAGGGACTGTTCGGTGCTGGAGCCTTCTTCCATAATGTTGGTGGGTGGCACCCTGGTGTACACCCACATCCATTCACAACTCACACAAAAGCAGAGCTGCTGTGGATGGTTACCCCCATTATATATCAGATCTAAGATTCCAGGCGTGGTTCTGGAATGTTTCCCCAAATAGAGATGGAGCTTTTTGGAGAGGCTTGGACCTCAAAATTCATGTCAGTGGCACTGGCAGGAATGTGATTTTTCTCAATTCCCATCTCTGACATCAGTCTCAGACGGTTTGTAAGAGCAGCAAGGCCTGGCTTGAGCATGTCTCGAGAAAGCTGCAGACCGAGAGCTGTATTTCCAAGGTCAGATGCGGGTTGTTGCCAGCCTGAGTTTGCAATGGCAGACGTGGCTGAGGACAGCTCAGCCTGGCACCTCCTGAGCAGCCGTGCACGAGCACCTGGAGATCCACATGCATTCCTGCAAGGAATCGGACAGCCGCTGCTGCCTGCTGCGAGACCCCCAATGTGACAGGAATAAAGCTAAATGTACAGAAATAAAACTCCAGATGTTTCTGATTCAGTTCTAATTTCACTCAAACAGCAGCAAAAGCTGTTGAAAAATCACACTCTGATAGGAATGATTTTGTGAGTGAATTTAGACATCCCCCCAAACAAGTAGCACAAGTTGGTTATTATTATGGCATTAAACAAAAATAAATACTGCCTCCATACTTTCCTATCGCTCTTTCCCTCTTGGTTCAGTGGGCTCATTCTCTGTCTCACATTAGTAATTAATGCACTTGGATTAAAGAGTTAGCCAGGAACTTATTTTTTCATACACAAGGTCCCTTCTTGCATTTAAGGCAGCAGTTGTTGGAAGGGAAATATTTCAGGCATTTTATTAGACTAAACCTGGAGAATTCCGCAGCCTTAGCTGAGATTTTTGCAGTAAGCAATGGCCCAGCTTCGTTGTAGTCTGCATATATCCAACTCCTTTAATTCTTGTTTTCTAGAAGCACCTTCTTTGTGCGATGTATATCAACAAGGTAAACGCAACTGAACTTTAAAACCATTAGCAATCTGCCACATCTTTTAGAAAAATGGAAAACGCTGCTTATAGAAAGAATGTCTACTAACGATCCAATTCACACTCCCAATCTGAAGCCTCAACCAACCAGTAAAAGACAACTTTACCATCAGCAATTTACAAAGGCAAACCGCTGAATGCAGGCTGTAAGAGGGTGAATTCAGCTGTATTTCGGCTGGGTTATATATAGCAGGGTGCCTTCCCGAGCATATCATGCGATGCTGGGTCAAGCGTGTGCGTTTAAGTTTCAGCTCACAGCCGCGCTGTGCAGGCCCGCTGGAAGCGCTTTCGGCCTGGTTCGCACTGGTATTACTTTGCTACTGCTGTAAAAGCAGGCCACAACCCAGTCGCTCTGAAACGGCTCTAAGTATCTGATCCCAATTCTGGTTTGTATTTTTAATGCTTTTAGAGGCTTTTCGTGCTGGGACCCTTGTGTTTACCACCCAGCGAGTCAATTTTAAATGAAAGCGCTTTCCTTTGCCGGACTCAGCCTACCACTGGTCATCTCCTCTCCCACCTCCAGACTCGACTGTACCACTCTGGCCAGTCCCGCGTTACATCCCTCATGCGGAGCATTTACCTCCTTTGCCGCAGGTTTCTGTCTGTGGATAACGTGGGGTTCCCCAGCACAAAGCGCCCGTCAGCGCGCACGCGGTCAGCACGCGGTCAGCACGCGGTCAGCGCGCGAGCCGCAGCGGCCGAGCCCCCCCGCGCGCCCGCCCCTGAGGGGCAGCGGCCCCCCGCAGCCGGACACCGCTGCCTTTTAAAGCCCGGCAGCGACGCTGGCCCCGGCTGCAGCTGCACCGCCTCCCCCCGCCTTACCGGCAGACTTTCGACCGGGAAACCGGGCTGGTACTAACTGCGAACGGCCCTCGGTAACTGCCTGTACCTGCCGCAGTTTGGGCTGCGCTGCCCGCGGCTGGGCGCCTTCGTGCTGCACCTAAACACGTTCCTCGGGGCGGGGAGTGCAGCCGTGCTTCCCTTCTCCTGGCTCCGAAACCAGAGTAAAGGTACAGAAACGAAGAAAAATGTTGAACTGGGGTTTGCCAGCGAGGATTTGATCTGATTTCATTTTTCTAGGCTCGGTCTCGCAGATCCTTGCTGAGATGCATGTATTGCAGGCTGCAGAAGCAACACATTTTCTGGCAGGTCATGAGAGCACTACGATTCATGTTACAAAACCTCTTTTTTATTTGCTTGTGTCATTTATTTTCTGTTGAATACAATGAGAAAGCTTCTTTTAATTAAGATGATGGTAGCCCTGCTGTGTTTAATTAGATGACCATAAAGCTCAATAGTCTGTTCTCAAACTTGAATTACAATCTACATGACTTGTTTTGATTTGTCTAGCTGTCATCAGAAAATGGATTTGATGATGAGTCAGTCTCTGGTCAGGCCATCCAGAGACATCATTAATAAGTTAATACATGGAGAGATGCGTACACCACCTCCTGCTGCAGACCTCTGGACACACCAATTAGAAAAGAAGCAGCAGTTATATGCATCTGGAACTTATCCCATATTTACATTCTTTGGCAATACAGCTCCTCATTAAAATAATGAACACTGTTACTTCTGCCATGGGGAAAAAAAATATCTGAGCTACAGATCTAGCACTCCCTTTCCTCCCTTTCATGTTATTAAGACCTTGACCCATTTCCATTTTAAGACTTAGTGATGCCCTGAGTCTACAAATTCGGGTGGGGGGCTCATCACAACCACCTTTAGATATGCGCAAGATGGACTTTCCTACCTGAATTTGTGAGCTGAGGCTCTCCCTATGGTTACAGTGAGGAGAAGACAGAGAATTTTGGTTACATCTCAGTGGTCTATTCACATTCCCTACGTTAAGAGGCGATAATTGCTGTCCAGACCGCACCGACAGTGCTGCCCCAGGAGAGACACGCAGGTGAATAGCTCAGGCAAAGCGGTTTGCGTTTTGGATGCTGTCATTAGGAAAGTGGCACCATAGGTGCCCAATCAACATAATGCAAAGGCTGAGCTGATGGGAAGCTTTATAAGAAATAAACTGAACTGGTCTTTCTTCTAAACCATCCTCAAAGGCTTGTGAGGAATGATTTTGAGCGGAAAAATATTAGATTTACCAAAAGACGTGTTGTACACTAAGGCAAGTTCCTGTATAAGCCACAGCTATAATAGCACACAACTGTACGATACTCTGGTGTCCAGGTGTTGGATAAAGGACAATTGTTTCTTCTTACAGAAATCTTCTTATAGTTATTTAAGCAAAAACACAGTAGCTCAGGCCCTTGAGCAGGACTCACTCCAGGTTGGCTCCATCCTAGAATCCCACCGAGGAGTTCTTCTACGACGCGGGGTAAGTCAGGCAGCAACCTGGGAACACATGAAAGCTAGTTGTGATGCTTTCCTAAAGGAACCAGGCATGTAAAGCTACTTAAAGGGTGACATTCCCTGCCATGGGAGGCATGTTGAAATTTTTCAAAGAAAAAATTACTGGAATCACAATCTTCTATCGAGTCTCTATCCCACTTTACAAATCTGGAATCTGTGACAAATTTCAACCCTGTTAGTTTAAGTTTGGCAAAACTGTGTGCAACAGTTGTGTGATCTTACTATGGAAAGTGTCAGTAGCCTAAATTATAAGCTTACAAACAAAGTAAAACCAGATAAAAGTAACAACATGTTAAATAACGGGATTTGCTGTAAAAAAATGCAGACTATAAAGAAAGATGCTGAAAAAGAACATATATTAGTATTTTACCACCACTTGATAACAGAGTTAACAAGTGACAAAAGTTCAGCTAAAACAGTGCTTTTTAAATATACTTGCAAGATACTCCTTCATTTTGCTTTTATGTACTTACAAAAACAATCCCCCACAAAATCAGCAGTTATTTCTGCAGATTGCAGTGTATACTCTGCAAACAAAAAATAATTATAGCTGAGCAGTGGAAGAGCTGTGGTTTTTAGTCACCTATTTCTCACATGGCATTTGGTACTCGCTGCACCCTGTGCTGACATGCAATACTGACACACTCTCGCAGACAGCATCCCCCGAAGGCATAAAACTTACAACATTTGCATAAAGAATCCTTTCCTTTGAACAACGTTAACTGTTGCTGCATAATACCCGGAGCTACACAAGTTACGTTGCGCAATCTTATTCCGTGGTTAGCATTCATCCCCTTTATGCCTCCGTTGCACTGTTACAAATCTGCCAGTTAAACTCTATGCAACTCCAAAACGTATTGTCTGGAATGAAACAACCAATTATTTCTTCAGGTTTTGTGGCATAATATCCTAGGAAACCAGCAATTACAGAATCAAAGTGGCATCAAATGGCGTAGAAAGGAGTTAGCATGTATTATTCTTTAAATAGCAGTTACATGAACTCATAATAAATGGGTATTAAGTGCTAAATGTATGATAAGTAATTCTTGACAATGCATTTATCCAAACAATACAAGAAAAAGCTGCAAGATGGCATTGTCAAATTCACTTGTGCGAATGCTACTGTGTGAAATAACAATATTGAAGACTGATTTCTGTTCATCAAGACCCTGGAAATAAAATAGCGCAAGCACACGTGCGCAAACCAAGCAGCACGTTGTTCTGGATTCCCAGCAGCTCTCGGCTGGTAAATGTCATCCACGAGTTTGATCTCTCCTGAGGTTAAGACTTTAATTTCCCCAAAATAAGTAGAAGGGAGCAGGAAATCGTTTTAACCTCTGAACATATTACGTATAGTATCTTTTGAAGGAAGCACAGAATGTAGATGGAGGAATTACGTGAAGTGGTGTGGGCTTAAAGAAATACTGATTAGAAGTTTTCAGTTTCACTGGCAAGGTTACATAGTCGTTATAGCAACAGGCTTGAAACTTGAGGAATTTCTAGAGGAGTCACATCCAACTGTGAAATAATGGGATGCTGTTGATAGGATAACACATTTGGTTCCTTTAGACTCTGCTTTTTGTCTCAAGAAGAGCTTGGCAACTTGTTTAGCTGGGCAACCGATACAGTCAACACTGCCACAAGAAACTTTGTCATAACAAGGATCTCAACCTCCATCTGATCTCAGTCTTCCACGGAAACCAAGGAATTTTCTTTGGACCAGAAAGAATTCCCCTGGAAAAAAAAGGCCTTCAAAGGTGACTTAGTGTGATTAGCTGGGGGCCAAAGGATGGCACCATGCCCATGCTGTCTTCTAAGAAACCCCCTAGAAACAGGCTTGATGTTGCTGCTAGTCCTTCGTTCCCCAGGCTGGCTTCAATTTTCATGTACATCGTTGCTCTCTCTTTCCCCGCTGATGCCTTTTTAGGTGGGGAAGTGCTCAGGGGCAACTGGACCAAACGCAAACCTGCCAATGGCCAGGGCAACAGGCGGGCAGTGAATCCCGAGTAGCACAACCTGTTAAAACCTAGGCTCCCCCTGAAAGAGAGTTCAGGGGGAGACTAGGTTTTAACAGGTTGTGTTACTAGAGAAATAGAAAAGCAGCTGAAACAACCGTTTTTCTAAGAAGGAGAAGAAAAACCCGTTTCCAAGTGGGGCTACTAGGTCATGAGACGTGCACTCTGCCAGCGCTCCTCCGGCATGCGGCCTGTGAAGAACCGAGGCACAGAACTACATTCTTATATCTGTAATGCAGCAAGCCCCTCGTGTTGTGAGCATTTGTCTTGATTTTTCTTCAGTTCTAGTATAGAGGAATGCCTGCAATGCAGCCTGCTCTGCTGAGTGAAGGAGTATTGGTATCTCTAGGCTTGTTAGGCATCTCAACATACAAACACTTTACTCAAGAAGGGCTAAGATAATCAGAGGGGACGCTATAAACTTTAGACAAACAGAACAAAACTCCTTGCAGAATGAAGTCGAGGCCTTTACCATGCACATTTTTTATTATTCATTAAGAGATGTAACAAAACTGTATCTATTTTTGGGGAAAATTTTCATGCTTTACATCTGTTCGAGTCAAAAGTTGCTGTTGCCAAATTTGTTGGAAAAATTGAATGAAAAAGGAGTTTTAGCTTTGAGCAAATATCTCCTTTGGACTTATTCCAAGAAACTAAGTGATAAGAAGTCATTTTTCTACATTTCATAACTTCCAGCTGTGGAACCATGCAGTTAGTAAATCCAGATCAGAACATTTTCCTCCTCCTTCAGAGAAGATTGACAGCTTTATCATGGACAGGGAGTCTCTTCAAAGGAGACTTTCTTAAAAAAAAATAAATTATTATTGGCTAAATTAATTAAATGTTCAGAAGAAAAGAATAACACATTTGGAGAAATAGCAGAAAGCTTCAGCTCAGTTCCACTTTTTTTTTTTTTCTGCAATAACATCTGGCACCATATGTTAAAACATTCACTCTCCCTTGTTAGTCAAGAATTTAATTTTATAATTAACTTTCAGATTCACAAAGCTGAAGGATCTGAATAATGAACTTCCCACAGTTTCTCCCCATCTCTAGCCCTGCGTGCAGGTATTCCGATCCCGCTCTGCCTCACCTGCCCCAGGGCCAGTTTAAATTGTTCTCTGTCCTGCTCGTAAATACTGTCAGTCCTGACTCACACACCTGGATCTCAGGGGAAACTTGTCTATTTGTGCACCTGGCAAAGCGGTTCCTGTGCCCATCAGAAAACCTAATTCAAGAGTTGCAATGAAATTGCTTAAAACCACGTGTGTTATTAATCTGATTCCCGGGCTTGAAATTTAGGCATATGCATGGGCTTAGTTTTGAGCATTTGTCCATGTTTGCAGTAGAAGCTGCTCGCTGCCAGAAAGTCCAACAAGTGGTCCAAAAAAGACTGCAAGAAGTCTACAAGGAATAAGCTTTTTCAGAGATGCTGCTCATTGGTAGCATACTCTGGGATGAAGCCTGCAAACTGCCGTCACTGCCAGCAACGTTAATGGTGTGCTAGGAAGGGCAGTATAACATCCTCACACACAAATACATATGTGTATATACTCTGAGATTTATACAACATTAAAAAAAAAAAGATTACTGAAGGATTTAATTCTGCAAAAGGTCAATAGTAATATAGTACAGTCGAGATGTAGAGCTCCTGGGGTTTCAAATATAAAAAGAGCTAGCCCGTTGCGGAGTTTCCTGCAGTGCTAAGAAAAATCAGTAGTCCGAGAAAAGATGCATTAGACACTCCTTGCACATCCACTCTCATGTAAATGAAAAAATATTTTTAATCAAGAAATCAGCCCATGCTCATTGTGATACCTACTAAATAAAACTTATTTCAGGGTTTTGTTTCCAGATCTAGATTACATTCATTCTGGATGAAATTTAGAAAGTTGATAATACGAAATCAAGCAGCATGAACACATAATGAACTTAAGGTTGAGGAAAGGAAACGTCCCATAACTTTATTCTTTAAAAAATTTAGTTGTATCCCGTAGGGGAGTAAATGTCAGAGGAGTACACACTTATTTTTGAGGCAAGGAATCTAATGCCTAGAATGGTACAGGTCAGAACCCAAAGAGCTCAGACTTCTATTCCCTGCTCGGCTAAAGTGTGTCCGTGGGAACATCACTTCAAGATTCATTTCACCGAATTTTAGCTTAGCATCTACTTTAAGATGCTATTTCGCAAGGGGACAATTTATTGCATCATAGGAAGGTTATCTGTCTTAGATGAGATGTATTGCCCCCACCATGGTTAGTTACAAGAGATTAATTTCACCTTAAGTGGAAATAATTTTCAAAAGAGCCTGTGAGACATGAGAACATAAATTCTAATGAAAATCGTTCACATTTCCTGTTTTGAAAGTCTCATGATTTCTTCCTCGCTGTTCTGGTACTCTATCTAGGTGTTTTGGGAGGACTGCTTTTTTTAAATGCTTCTCTTTGGAGAGGTTTTTCATGAAACGCCAGTGGAAGTGTAGCACCGACTCCCAGGAAAGAGAGGAGAACCAGCTGGAATACACCGAACGGCTGAGCCACATCTTTGGCTGAGGTTGGCTGACGCAGGACTTGGTGTTCTGCAGGGCATCATCTAGGCTGGGTCCCGACCGCCCTTCGTATTATTGGCAATTCTTTCTTCTTTTGCTCTTGATAGGTTGCTTTTGTTGCTTTACGCAGTAGGTGAAGATGCGTGTTCAGATTCAAGTAACGCACACTGTACTCACGTGAGGATGGTTTTGGGTGTGGATGGGAGAGAAATGGGAGGAAGAGTCTGCAACATCAAGAGACGTGTGGGAAGTTTGCGCTGCCTTTAGGTCAGCTCAGAACAGCTGTCTCCTCTCTTGCATATCATTTTAAGACATGAATGCACTTAAGCTTGTCTTGGATAAGCTCTTTGGCTACCCTGTCACCTACAGAGACACAGTAAACAGGAAAAAATGTCAGGCGTCAGTCATCTGGTTGAGGTTCATAAGAGATTCAAGAGCTTTTCCTCTGGTGGCAGGCTGAAGTACCACTGCGGCTCAGACGGTCTCTGGATTGCATAATTTACAACAGTTTCTTCCGAACACAGAAAGCGTGAGTACTTTGGGACTAGATGTTGTATGACACGACTGGTCTTTGTGCGATAACAGAACTGGGGAATGGAGAAAGCTGTTGTAACATCAGAAATTTCCAGTGTGTGATAGCCAGAAATCACTGGAAAAATACAAAAGTGAATGATGTGCATGGCTTTGTGACCAAAGGGAGGCAGAGGTTCCACCCTCACTAACCTTTGGGGTAAGATGTTTCATTTTCCCTCTCCTTGCGTGGCCAAGCACCCCTTTGGGCAAAGAGGGGTGAGCTCCCTCCTGGGACCCCAGTGGAGGCAGGAGCTGAGCCTCCAGCTGCTCTCACCACAGGTGCTGCGTGATGTTCTTACCTGTCTACGCAAGCCAGCACCAAGTGGCAGCCAGCAGATTTCTGATCGAACGCTCTTGTGTGTAGAGTCACGGAAGCATTCCAAGAAGACAAGGGAGGTCTCCTTCCCCCAAGGTCGACTTTTCAGAAGGAACTTCTGCAGACTTTGCTTCACAAATGGCTAAAACGCCCAGTCTTCCTCACTACAGTGTCTGTCAGGTGGCACAGCCTCATGGGAAGCCTTTGGATGACAGTACAAATCCACACGTCTACTGTAGGTTGAGGCAACAAGAGCAGCAAGAGGCCAAGTCTTGCATAATATCAGTCGGTTTTTATCATCCCTGACATGAGTGGCACTTCCGGCAGCACAGCCTTTGGACTAAACAGATTGTATGATGGATTTCTCAGTGGAAATTCTCAGAGCTGTCAGTGTACGTGCTCATTACGGATGTCAAGGACCACAAACAAATCAGAGTGATTGCAGAAAACTAATGCAATTAATTATCCACATGGCAGGCAATTTCTATGGCAAATTCTATTACCCTGAGTCTTGAAAGTAATACAAATAAGTATTCTTAGTCTACATTTCTTGCTGTTGTAAAAAGAGGAAAAGAAACGTTCACAGCAGGTGACCTCAATTTAAAAAGGTAGAAAAGAGGAGACATCTGGGCATTGAGGAAGGCTTCAAACATTACATAGCTGTGTAAATTCACATCATCTTCCAATAACTGATCCAAGAAAACCCATTCTTCACATTATTTTAATGTGATTTTATAAACTTACTTCTCAGGACACTTCTAACCAACACATAAATATGCCACCATGGCTCAAACATTATTAAGCTTTCACTGACAGCAGCATGAATCTTACAAGCTGAAAATGTGACAAAGAACAGATTTCACTGCACATCAGATCTGCATCTTAATCAGGAACTCTTCTCCCAGATTGGCTTCAACATGAGAGCAGCTTTCCTACATTGTTTGTCAAGTATTTACAGCTTTTGAAGACATCCCCTGCTCCCCAGGGAAGGAAGATATTTTCCCCAAAGCACTACACCAAAACAACGAATGAAAAAATGTGGCTTTACACCTGCTAGTATTTTTTCAGCAGGTTTAGAGCACGCATTCACAATAATGACATACCATAAATATTCAGCTAGAAGAGAGTGATTTCTAACCGCTAAAGGATGGTCCTGTTTGACCATCACATCAGTGTAGAGTCACTCTTTCAACTTAAAAATGCACACAACTTCCAACACGTATTTGGCAAAGGTTATTGTAGTTCCTCATGAACTGAGCATTTTTCTATAGAATAAAAAATTGTTGTCAATTATCTACAATTTTAAAGATATTGACTTTTAGGCTTAGTTGTAACATTGTTGTAAATGGCAAAATATGCATGAAAGCTCCATTAACACTAACAGAAGCCTTAAGTTTTATATATTTCCACATAAACATTCAGACACACGGGTTGTTATGTTTAGGTGCCTCAATAAAATAAGCTACTTGTAAAATCAGAGTAGTCTTTTTTTGTGGTGCTGCATCTGTGTGAGTAAGTGGGAAAAGAGGAGATATGTACTGAACTGATGAACTCTTTGGATTAGAGCTGTTGTTTAATTGCAGGCCAAATGCTTTATAAATACCACCTACAAAACAAACCTATTCTCTTAGGGCAGTGGGATAATAGAACATGGAATAAAATAAACCTCAACTATATAGCTAGTATTTGAGAATCAGTTTTTATCATTTTTCTCAAAATTATTCCTGTGGAATTGCTCGTGGAACCAGGCTCTCTGGTAAACCCCTGCTTGGCTCTTCGACAGTTCCAAAGTTTTCAAGGATTTAATTTCAATTTTCCCTAAAACTTCCATCAAAGATTGCTCTATAAAAGAGGAAAGGTGGTTTGTTTTTCTTAAACTGATTCTTTGCAAAGAAAAGATTTAGACTGCTTCTCCTTAGACTCTAGGAGGAACGCTTTTCTTAGGTTTAGTATAAAATCAATACAAGCCCCATTCAAAAGCCATTACAGTCATTGAAGAGACTTTCTTCACACTAATGGGGTTTGGATCAAGACCGTGTTTGTGTTACACAGTTCAGGGTACTCCTCTGTATTTGTCTCCTCGTTAATAAATTCTCCCTCGGGTTGTGTTTTGGAATACAATGCAGGCACAGTATTTGTTTAATAATTTTTAGCATTAAGTTACTTGATTGCATTTCTTGGAGCTAATAACATTAGCAACATTTCTCTCAAGTGATTACACTGAGTCTAAATATTCTGTAAACTGTGGGCCGAACAGTGGTTAAGTGCAAAGTGGCTAATTTATTTCGGTACTTACAAAGTACTTCCTACTTTTAAAAGTCAAACCAGAACAGTGCATAGACAAGCATTCTGCCATACTGCTACAGAAATTAAACATTTCAAAGTAACCCTTATACATAAAAAAACAGATAGTATCTGGGAAGTACAGCTTTCAGTTCCTTTTGCCACGTTTACAGTTTTTAATTTGATTCTTAATTCCTTATTATTGCGCCCTTTATCTGAATAGCTAATAGTTAATCTTACCATTCATTCTAGTGCTGTTCTGAATTATTCTAATGCAGCTCCACGTTCATCACGCAATTTAACTTGCAGTCATTTACTTATTCGGAGCAGATCATCTAAGTAACAGCATCTATATTTGTATCATACTCATCATTTTTCAAATACTTGCTTTTTTCACTCTGTTATTTACTGTCCTGTGGGTTTCGGAGGCACAGCAGCACAGCAGGAGAAGACTATCACTGCCAGGTAAGCCAAGTACAGTTTTGGGCCCATAATGTTATTTTCTACTACTATTTCATACTACTTCTTTATGTGTGGCTATTTCACCTCCAGAGGAGAGCCATTATTCTTGGCAAGTATTGATTTTCCAAGCATGTGTTTTGTTAATATTCTGGTGTTGGGCATTTTCTTTTGTCATATGTTTGTTTAGCAGTACGAGCCATGATTTAATTTTGAAGCAGCATATGTTTGAGTACACGGTGTTTTCATAACTTCCCTGGCTAATGTTGATTGACTTATTTGCTGTTTGTATCCAGTGTATTAGCTTGATTCCTAGTGGATGATCTGATTGGAACATGACAGCAATCTGTGCTGCAGAATCATATCTCCATAACTAATCTCGGATTCCCATTATAGCTTTCAAACTTTTGTTGCTTCACTGCAACACATTTTCCTGTGTTCTCCTACTAGTTATTCATTAAGCTACCCTAAAATGATAAACCTAATTGTGATAGCAATATATAAAGCCCATTTCTTGGCAGACTTCAGTCTATGTGAGATGTTTGGTTTCATTGTCCATGGAAAGCCTAACAAAGTAATTTCACCTCATTAATGGCACAAAGTGCAATGCATCAGCATTTAGTCTTCAGTGGAACTTTTTTTCTGAGTTGTTTATTAAAATGAAATATAAAGGGTCAGATGCTGATTTCATTCTTGCTGGGATAAATTGAAAAAAAAACCCTCTAGAGAATTCAGAGAATTTATCACACTGTATATTAAATAAGTCTGGCTCAACAGATAGCAATAATTCTAAGAAAGTATTTCGCCAGAGGCCTTCAGCCAAGACTGACATTCAATTGTAACCGAACCAGCTTTATGTAAATGGTAAAGTCATGTTTACTAAATAACTTACCTTCAAGCAGGATTTAAAGCGAACTGTCTAGCTGCAAGGTACTGCTCAACTCCCAGTAGACAGTACTTTCTATTTGTATTCATGGTCAAAAACTTCAGCTGATATAGCTTGGAAAATGAATCCTTTATGATGATGGTCTGGGTTATGTCTTGTCTGAAAAATTAGACAGCTGAGAAACCTATAATAATGCATCAAAGATTAGTAAGCATCAGTCAGTCACATCGCTACCAGCGTTCTCCACTTAATCTTCTTTGAGTCAGAAGAAAGAAGTAAAGAAGGACATCAGCTAGAACTTTTTAAAGAACTGTCTTGAGACATCCTTTTCCCATCTTGTCTTATTCTGTTTGCAGTCTGTGGGTTGCATTCTTTAAAATAAAAAGGAACTTTAGTCATAGCTCAAGCTGTCTTAAAATACTGCTTCTAACTCCGCAGTCTAACAGCACCTTCAAGGGGGAACAATTTTCAAGAGAACAGTCCCTTGGTGACCAGCAGAGATTGAGTGATGACGTTTCAAGTTTTGCTGTTGTTTGGCACCTCTTGAATTTCTGAGCCATTTTCCTTCAGTTCTGCTGGCCCTTGCCAAATCAGCAGGTTACTCTATGGAAATCATAACTCCAAAAGAGAAAAGGTTGCC
Organism: Larus michahellis; assembly: GCF_964199755.1. NCBI lineage: Eukaryota > Metazoa > Chordata > Aves > Charadriiformes > Laridae > Larus > Larus michahellis. The sequence goes on from NC_133906.1 coordinate 22,234,027, forward strand.
TTACTGACACCCAGGACCCAGTACAAACCAAGTAACTACTCAGAGATTTTAGATAACAATTTCTCTTCCCAGAAGTCAAAGATTGTCAAGTCGTCTCTCGTGCCATAATGTTCAAGTTGTTATCATGAGACTGTTTGGAGAAGGGGAGACCGGGCGAGAGCTAATGCATGAGACGGTGCGTGTGCCCAGTTCAAGCCAGGCACCCCAAAACAGAAGCACTTCAAACCACTCACTGGGACCCAAGAACCTTTGTAAGGGGGGAATCGACTCAGAAAGGGGAGCTTTGTTTCCTCTTCATCATTAATTTAACACATGAAAGCAACAAGTAAGCAAACATTGGATGAAGGGCCTTAGCTGAGACCCACACTGAGTTTCCTGACGTATCTGTACCAGGCATTTCTAATTAGAAGAAAATGCCCCAGTGTTCCCCTCAGTTTTGGATTCAGGTCCTGTAACCTTTATTTGCAGGGAAGTTTGAAGTCAGGCCAGCAGCTTTACTCACACGAGGATATCTGGGCCACAAGTTTTATTTTTGAAAACTTCTTTCCATGCCAAAATTGCAAATGAAAGCAGTTATGGCTTGAAGATGATTATTTGCATTTTTTTATCAAGTGACTTTTTCAGAGCAAAATTGTTGGCCCTACATTCTGTGGCTGCTAATTACTGTATTTTCATCTCAAAAGTTCATTTCTTAGAGCCTCTATATCCCCTTTTTCTTGAAAATTCAAATCTTCAGGTAGCCTGTGAAAAATCAGAGCCAAATAAGTTTTTGACAGAGGGGAAACAGGAAAAGAAAAGGTTCCTGGGGCTGAAAGAAAATATGATGTATTAGCTGCAGGTGTGTTTCTTTTGCAGTTTTTTGTTTTTAAACAGACAGAGATGGTTTTTGTGAAAATACAAAGCTGTGCCTGCTTTGAATCTGCAGAGCCTCTGGCCTTCCCTTCCTCTGGCACATTGTGTTAAAGGCTTTAGGTTTATTAAAAGATACTAAGAGGTATTAAGAGGTGATTTTGGACCCTGGCACATGCTGGGGATACGGCGCGAATGGTGTGTGGGCCTGTCTGGATGAAATGTCGTTACTGGGCTGGCTGAAACCACCGAGTCCCACGGCCCAAGTGGTCCCTTCCAGGGAGAGCCTGTGAAGGAGCGCTGCCTGACTTGATCTGCGTCAGTCGTCCCATCAACACCTCTTAGTTTCAGGGAATTTTTCAGGAACCATCACCAAAGGACAGCGGAGTGGTCCTGGAGCAGATAAGGAACAAAAGAAATATGATGTCGGTATTCATGTGGAAGATTGCTAGATCAAACTGAAAATTGTTGCGTTTGTTCTTCTGAAGCACCAAATCTCTCTCTTTTTGCATATATGGCGTGGCAAAACTTCACGCAGTCCTCAGCAGCGCAAGGCTGATCCACTGGATCAGTTCCTCTGACCCACCACGGGCGTGCTCCAAATGCTGAACAGATCTGGGGGGGAAAAAGTGGCTTTCTGCTGTTTCTTCAGCGTACCTGCCTTGGGGCATCCACAATTCCCTCTTCTCTTCCTGTCTTGGACTCGCTCTTCTTCACATCCCCAAATGGGTAAACAGTAGAGGCAAGAGCAAATAGGGGTGCAGAAAAAGCTAAAAGTCTGGTCTGTTACTTTTATTGTGTCTTGTGAAAGACTTGTACAGTCTTCTAGTGAAGGAGCCCTTTTTTCAAAGAACCAGCTTTGCAGCGCATCACATTCAGCACATGATTTATTACATCCTGAAATGATTTTATAAATAAATTCAATAAAAAGATGCATTTGTCATTATAAACACACTGATTACAAGGCCCAATATAAACAGCAGAGAGTGGGAAGGAGGACAACATCTCAGTCTGACTTTGTATGTAGGCTTTCCAATGACAGGCTCTTGCTGGTTATTTGACAGAAGCCATCAAGAGGCGTCCTTGGAGGTGAATATTTAATGTGGAATTCATTTTAGCATTCGATTCAGTGGCAATTATTCCTCCAACATTAACAGTGAAATGACACTAATGCACTCTGCATTTTGCTGTTTTCAGAGATTATGCCTGGGTCACACGACACCAAAAAGGGAGAAATGAAGCACTGGAACAGGAGCAACCAACAATTTGTGTACAGTTAAATCTTATTGATGATAGTCTGGTATTTCTGAAACAGGCTCCTCACTTTTTCACTCAGTGGATACACTTCTACAGATATTTATCCCTCACTTGACCTTCATACTTGTGAATTGTGGTATATCTTGCGCCTGGAAATTCACCTTCTGAACATACCAGAGTTGATAAAAAGACCCTGAACTACACAAAAGCGTTTGTCATCTACCCTGTGCTGCTGAACATGTGCACCTAAGAACACGTATAACTGCATATTCTCCGTAGTAACATGACAATTATATTGAGACGGGCTCTTTTATATTTTTGGCTGAATTTATCCACACAGAATACCATACAGAATCTAACAAAAAAAAAAAAAAAGAGCCACTAAATTTGTAAAAGAATCTTTCTACTTAGGTACATCGATAAAAAAGTAGAGGGTGTGAAAACTTGTTGGAAGACTCACGGGGAAAAAAAGAATGCTGGATCTAGAAAAGATGTGAATGGAGGAGAATAAGCTACCTTTGAAATCACTTTTGTCAGCTGAGAAGATGGGCAGAGTAGCTGGATTTTCCAGTTCATTTTGAGCCAATTCCTCCACTTGTAGGCTACATCTGCTCTAGGTTCGTTTGTGCATAGCGAACAGGTTGCGTTTCTCAAAAGAGCAAAGTTGGGCATCAGCTTGGAATTTTGGAGGTTGCCATGGTTTCAATATTTTTATCTTCGCTGCAAGTCATTAAGATTGCATTGCCATCTTCAGAGCAATTACACCTGGAAAACAGGACCTTCTTGCTCATAGAAGTCAGTGTTCCAGCACGCGCACATAAAACCAAGGAAACTGTGCAAATACTGCAGCCTAGAGCAAATAGTGGGCAAATAGTGACAATTCTAATCCAAAGATACATATTTCTTAAAGGGCCCATGAGTCAATATGCAAATTATTAAAGATTTATAATGTAGGAAAAATGCAGAGTATTCGGTGAACTTTTCAAAGCAAGAACTTGAAGAGGGAAAACCACTGAAAAAATTATTCCAATTAGCAAAGCCATTTGCCAGGAACAGAAAATGACTCAGAGAAAATGTCAGTGGGTTCAGCAGCGAGGTATCCTCTCTTGTTGGAGAAAGACAGCTCAACCTTCTGGAGCCTGATCTGCCTCACCCAGAGTGAGCGTCTTTGCTGAAACACATCTCTGAGGTCCAACTGTTCCAAGAACAACGAGGTTTTTCTCTTGCAGTATTAAATTCAAGATATACGGCAAAGCACACGCTGTTCTCTCCAGTCAGAGCCAACTCTGGTCATATCCTTTTAAGAGCCTGGAATTAATTGCATAGTCTCTCCAGACACATCATGATTTATCTGCTTGGGTGAAGGTTTGTTTATCCCATAAATTAAAATCTTTGAGTGAAAAATCCAAGCTGCCTCTTGGCTTGCAGAGGAGAGAAGGGAAGGAAACTGGGGCTGTGTGGAGGAGGCCACGTAACGCCAAGCAGACGGGAGCAGTGACTGCTTCGAGTGAGGCGCTCCTCTTTGACACGGCAGCGCTGTCCTGCCTGCGGTAACACGCGGGCTGTGCCCTGAGCAGGATGAAGCCTTCCTGGGCCCTCTATAAAGAGAAAATTTGCCTTTCAGTGTCGGCAACCCCTCCTATTTGTGCAGACTCCTCAGTTGCTTCCTGGGTCTTGTGCTACATAGATGTTTTCACTTGGTCAGGGAGGAGTACTCACGTCTGAGAGCTTTTTGCCAAAAGGAGTTGTGAAAGTTGTGGTGAAGACAGAGTAAGTAGAAAAACATGGGAAATTGGAAGGGAATGGACCAGTCCTTCCAACACGGCAGCAGGAAGACAACTGGCTCTGGCTGCAGAGTGATGGTGCCACCCTCCATGGGGTGGAAGGAAAAAAACATTTGTTCTGGAGCAGAGGAGTCGCGAACACACACGTGCTTTTACACTGGGATGTAGTTGCACCTTGAATCCAGATCTGTGCTTTTATTAAAATTAAGGGTACTTTCAGTGTCTTTTAAATACTCCCTTTGGTCAGCTCTCCGTTCGAGCACGATCTGTAGCTGAGGCTGAGATGCAAGACCTTTATGTCGGGGAGGTTTGCATGTAGTGCTCTAACTACTGTTACATTTCTGGCTTTCTCTTCTCTCTCTTTCTTTTTTTTTTCCTTTTTCCAGAAGTTCAGTTATTCAGCAGTTAAAGTAAACCAGTTTATTTAGCTGTTAAACATTCCATATCCATCTCACTTACTGCAGTTTTAAAATGCGAGTTTACACCCACAGTTCCACAAAATAGAGCCACACATCACCTTCTAAACAGAAAAAACCCCCAACATTTCAAATCGCAGCTCCATACACTTTAAAACCTCACTGCTTTGGGAGCCGAACACCTTCAAAAAAGACTATGTGCAACTAAAGCAGCCCTTCTTTTGGATCTTCATGAGGATACAGGCGGCTTTTCATGTATTGTTTAATCACAAGAAAGCTATGATGCAAAGCTTATATTTAAGTCCCTTCTGGAATAAAAAAAAAGGTAAGTCTCTAGCACGGGGCGTTCTCATGTGCATGAGCTCTGCAGGCAGGCGCCTGGTGCCAGAGAGGCCGAGCTCAGGACTTCTGCCGGCTCATGCGCTTTGTCGACTGAGCCCCGTTCCTGTAGAGTGCACTCATCGCGTCGAATCAGCGTCTCAGAGAGAAAGGAGGCCTCGGAGTTAAATAAGGTCTCGACGAACTGAACGCGTTAAAAATGCAAGATCTGGAGCTTCAGTCTCAACTGATGTTTCAAAAGGAAGCAAATGTCACGACTCAGAATTTAGGATGAAACAAGTGGACTTTTTTTTTGCCAAGCAGGCCGAGAGCTCTGTCCTTTCTCAGGACCTCTCAGTTCGTCCTCAATGTACAGTGTTTTGCAGCTAGTAAATTCGGTGGCTACAAATATGTGATTTATTGTGGTGAGGTCTGCAGGTTACGCAGAGGCAAAGCCCTCTGTTCTGGGAGAGAGGGGACAAAAGTTTCTAAGAGCTGTTTTAATGCAGGGTCTTCAAGAATATCAGTAGAGCACAACTCAGAAATAGAGGGGCAGATTCCTTCAGTCATGGTGGAAGGGTTCAGTAGGAAGTCAATAATTTCCTATTTCCTATTTCTCCCATTAATATAATCTACATTTAACCTCAGAGAGCTTTCTTCCTTCAGCCACTGATCTCTCTGAGGTTACAGGTTCTCAGGTGAAAAACAGTTTGTTATGCCTATGAAAGATATTTGCTGCTAGATACCATCCATACACAAGTGACATAGGACTTCATGCTGTGCCATCAGCTGCTCTATCGGCTGCAGATGTTTACTCAGGGAGAGGGCACCAAAACGTGCAAACGGCATTCTGGAGGCAGGCACCTTAAATCCATCAGCAGACAGATCAACACTTGTCTAATGTATCCTAGTCTTAATCGTATCACTCTCATTTCCTCCAAATTTGAGACACAAAAAGAAAAAAAATTGGAAGACTCGGTCACAGTGAGATTCCTGGTGGGGTTTTTTTTGTGCAGAAATGGGACAATCATCAAGCCCTGAATGGAATAAAGCACTGGGTGACTCACATCACATTGTGACCATATCATCCTCTGTCCTTGTTCCAGCAGAGGGAAGGAGAACAGAATTACAATTTGTGGCACGACTGGTAAATTTCAGTGTGAACCAGACATGTACATCCTTTTCTGAATAATCCAATAGTGTCCATCCTCCAAACAGGGAGCTGACAAGACGGATCAAGACTATTTCTTGATGTAGCATTTCTCCTGTCCATTTTACTAAAGAGCACGATTGTCAACTGTTAACAACATTCACACATCTTCATCTCAAAGAGATGAGCATTCGTAGACTGCTGAAGGTGCCATTTCACAAAGGATTTGATAAGAGATAAAAGGTTTATTCCTGTCTTTAAAGATGCTGAGCAAACCTCCAATTGCACTAGCTGAGCTGGATCACCAGATTTCCTTGCCAACTTCTCACTACGGCTGTTTAGAGGAGGTAAAAGCCACCTGAGGACTCTAAATACATGTCAAAAGGCCTGATTTGCACAATCATAGAGCAATGTCTGGATATTGCCACTCTTCATAACATTGGCACACGGCTAATGGGTGGACACGGGACAGAGCTGATGCTCAGCACACACCAGGATCCCGGGCAGCAAAGCCTCCCCATGGGAAAACGCACCAGCCCTGCAGTGCAGATAACAAGGGACTGTGTCAGCAGCTGACACATTCAGTCGGCTCTGTAAGGCTGCCAGAGTCAGGGAAGCACAGCTAAAATAACGCAATGCATCGTCAGGAACACCTTAAGCTAATTTGGCCGGAGCCTCCAGCGCATGGCGGCGCTCGGGCAGTTATTTGCATCTTCGCCAGTCACTCCCTACCTTACAATACTTCAACTTAATCATACCTTCATTTCTGCCTTTGCTAGGTATGTGTTGTTTGGTTTGGTGTTTTAACTTAAATATACCGTCACAAATACTGTAATGATGCCGGACCTTGGTGTTGTCTCAGAGCAATATAACCAAACGCCAACGGTATTTTTCAGGCTCACAGCCAGTCAGATGAAGTGCAATGTAAACATGCTGAAACTAACTTTCACTAGCTATCCTGGGAACTAGTAGTAAAATTTAGTGGCATCTATGCAGGGATTAATGAGGGCTAATTTACTTAAATTTGCATAACTGTACTCCACAGAACACATGACACGAAATTAATGTAACAGTAAAGGAAAAAAAGAAACATAAAATTTATCAGACCAAAGGAGAAAAAAACACAGCTGCGTATCTCTCCTGGTTACAGTTAAACACTGATCGTCTTGTAAACACCATCTAACAACGCAATCAGGAGGGCCACATTAGGAGATGAGGGAGAAGGAGTTAGAGACGGAGAAGCCCATGTAAAAGGCTGCAGGATCTGAAATGCGGAGATGAATGGTGATACCGTTCAGTTCAGTAGGTTTATCAAAGTGAGTTTTAATAAATTACTCCTTTCAAAAGACTGCAATTAAAAAAAAAATCCAGTGGAGAAATAACAATGTGGGAAATATGTACATTAATTTCTAATCTAAGATAAGCATTAGGTGAATGTTTAACAGTTTTAAAGAGGTTTAGGGGGATACACAAGGTTGATATGTCCAAACCTCTGTGATAAATAGATCTTCTCAAACTTGCAACAGGAATATTACAACATCCCATTGCTGGCACCTCTCAATTCAAAAGCAGCCCAGGGCCAAATAAATGGTAGGAATGACTTAGCCTTGACATTTTTCTTTTCATTTTACAATAATGACACATAAGAATGTTTCCTCTGTAACATTTAAGTCAAGTGAAAAGCACATTTTAAATGTCTGATATCTTTTTTTTTAAGAAAGATATGATTCGTTTCTTAAAGAGCAACTTTTCCCGAGCAAACGCTTGCAGTCATGAAGCAGAAATCAGGGAGAATGTCAGCAGTTCAGATTTGCCATGTGGGATCTCAGCTTCCCTTGTCACCTGCTCATTTGCCATTCCAGCATGGAGTCCTCAGTAGGAGGCTGACGTGAGCCTTACTCTTCTTTCCTCTAACAGAACAGCGCTGGTATTGCTCCATTAACACCATGTTTGATCTATGCCCATGTAAACAGAGCACATTTACCGCAGCATTAACAGTAAATAAATAAATCTGTGGTCATGCGGGAAACCCTTCAATGAGATGACCCCATCTAAGAGGAAAGGGCATTGAATCATCCCATCGCATGAGGCCCTGGGAGTAGGTGGCCCGGCGAATGCCACAAACCTTGATCTTCAGAATCTAGCAGATCCCTAAATCTGTGCACTTTGACAGCACTTGAGTTTAGAACTATTTGTGAAAGACATGACATAACAAAATGCCTGGGGCTTAAGAGAGGTTATACAGACAGGGAGACAGCCAAAAGCTTGCACATCCATGAATCTCAACCCACCTGTACAAAACCGTTCCCTCTCCTCTTTTTCCAGCCCTGCAGATCCAGACTTAAGCTGCCAGGCCTTAGCACGCTTCAGATCACCCTCGAGGTGATCAGTGTGGGACTGGTTTTATCACTGCTGGTATTGTTTTGCTGGGGTGTGTTATCCCCACCTGGCACTTGGTGCCCTGGCAGATGCTCGTATGGCTCCTGTGCTTTTGTTCTCCTGAATACGCTGGCCTAGAGGAATCCCACTTGCCCCCAGGATTCCGTTTCAAGCCCCATTGATACTTCTAGAGCAGTCCAAAGACGACTAAATGGTGCTGGTATGCTCTCTTCAGTGACTACTGTTGAGATCTCTATTGCCAGTATTTGAATTTGAGCTTCTGTGTAATCTGAGGATTTAAGTTAATGGTCCCAGAGACAAGTTACGGTCTCAAGCTGTGACATGACTCCAGAGAAGCCATCTCTATGCTACGGCTTTTTGTACCTCTGAGAATGACTCAGTAGACAGAGGCCACAATACGACAGGTAAGAATCGATGATAAATATATGTAATAAGTCCTAATTGCCCTAAATCACTTGCCTGGAGTTACTAAAAGGGAGGAGAGAGCAAACAGCAATAAAACAAGTGACTGAAAGTCCACAGTTTGGCAGCTGAGGAAAAAAATTATCTAGAACAGGCAAGACTTTTAAAGTAGTTGCACGTTAACCCTGGCTTGGTTTTGATAAAGGCAGAACTCCCCATCAGCTCTGCTGGGCTCATTATGGCTTTACTGTTTGTCTAGAGAAGGTGTGGAGGTGAGGGAGGATGACAAACAGTTGAAAGCAGCTGAAGACAGTTTTCCGTAGCCATTTCCTTCGGTTAGGTACTGGGCAGAGAGGCAGGTTGTGTGCGCCTCCAGTCGCCCCTTTAACCATCGGCTGGCTGGGGGAAGGGGTTGGGTGGTTTCAGAACTCAGCCTTTTACTCCAGAGCACTCTCAGGTAATCCTTTTTTTTTTTTTTTCCCCCCAGAAGGAAACATCCACAGCTTATCTGGGAGATGGTATTCGTTCTTAGAAAGTAATTTGTCTTTCTACATTTTTCAATTAAATAATTAAGCACACATTTATTATTATAATTCAGTGGGATTGCTGACAACCAATTCCCCAGGTGTCAAATTCTCAGCCCCACACTAAGAAAGGGTGCAAGTGCGAGCATTTTAAGTAGTTGCAACATGAGATTTAAATAAAGGATAAAACCTGTGTTGGCCTTTTGCACAGAGGTAAAATTTCAGCAGATGACTTCTGCACTGAATTCATTCGCTGCTGTTCAGGATCTGTCATTCCTCATCAATCACATGGGATTTTGGTTTCGTTTAGACTCACACAGACCTTTCGAGACAGTTGCACAAAAGCATCTTCACTTTGCCAAAAAAAACCTGAGCAAATAATTTTGCATTTATGAAATGTTTCTGCAAACAAGATCTAACTTATCTCAATTGTTTTCTCTATCAATATTCAAGGAAGCCTGCAAGTTTTTAATTTGAAGAAATAAAGGTCCTTTATGTTCCAGTGGTGCCTTAGAACAATAATCATGTACCATGACCACCTCCGCCTATTTTTTAAAATTCTCCTCCATTTTTTAATATTCTGTCAGTACACTGGTGATGACGGGGCTAAATAAAGTGCTTCTCTTTCAAATTCTGTGGGCCAAGGGTTCGGTGTGATGTTACAGCTGGACCCACCTAAGAGCTGGTGGCCACCGAAATGTGTCCCAGCTGCTCCCGGCCCTCGGCCGCATGGTCCCAGCCTCCCTGGCACGCGTGCCGAGGCTCGGCTGACCTCTTGGGGAGCTGCTTCTCACAGTTAAGGCAGTGGAAAATTATCCTCCTTCTCAAAGAAAGCGATCAGCATTCTGCCAATTTATGTCCCTAATTAACGTCCTAAATTTCTGTCCTTCTACCAGTGCAAAAGAAAGGGTGGAAGTGTATGTGTGGGATGGGAAGTGTAAGAGGAAAATATCTCCTTCAAGAGCAGCTGGAAATTATATTGGCTTAACCGCAATTTTAAATCTCCTTTAATATTCGATATTAATAATATTCAATATTACTAGATTTTAAATTTTTGGCTCATCCACAAGATCTGAAGCCATGGTAACTAAAATTCCCAAATGGTTCGTTGTCCAAATATTTGGTCATGTCCAAGTCTTCTGAGTGTCAGACAACAGACAGGCTCAGGTGAATTCATCCCCCCATCCTACATTAATCATCGTACCCAGTGCAGTCCACTCAGCTTGCTCAAACATCGATCAAGCAGAAAAATACAGGCTGTCCCTCCTGCAAAGAATACAGGAGACAGAGACATCACATCCTATCAGCTGCAGCTTATAAATACAGAGGAGGGAAATCAAACATAGAGGGGACAACATGGAAGGCAGAAAAATTAATTATGATGCTGGCATCTGATGGGAGAGCTGCTTGAAAAAAAAAATGGGCCAAAAAAGCGGGATGTATGCCAATCAATGATAAGTTTTTAGAGCCATTTTCACAGTCAATATTGTCTTCAACCTACAGAGCCCCGCTGCCTCCACTGGGATGCTTTTGATGTAAGGCACTATGTGGCAGAACACCGATGTATACTCAAAAATGAATAGCAGTACAGGTATATACATTTCTCTGAAGGAGCTCAAGAGCGTTCAGGGAAGACCAATTAAATAGTTATTAATTTAGAGACTACCTTCACCAGTCTGGAATCCAGCTCTAATTGTGGCGAGTAACAAAATTCAATTGAAAGTTAATCAGCAGAATGAGCATTACTTACATTTGAGAGTTAATTAGGGTAACAATTACTGAAGAAACAGATTTGCTGCACTGAGGAGAAGTTGCTATGGTATTCCCATATATATTTGAGAAAGCAGTTAAAAAAGCCTCTGATGTAGGCAGAATAGCCGCAGATGAGTGGGAAGTTAAACAGGCAATACGTCCGAATGTCAGGGCAATCCAGTACCACCCTTGTTCTTCCCAAGGTCTTTTTTCTTTTTGAATCAGTCCTGGGTGCTGACGAGGCTTCAGAGTGCCTGAATGTACCACATAGAGAGGCCCAAGGGTGGAGGATGCGGTCATCCTCTGGTCATAGGTTGGTTGGAGGGGATGATTTTGACTGTCAGGGAGATGTCAGGACCAGGGATGAGGAGTATTTTGTAGAGAGAAAGAAAAAAAGGCTTTAGAAGGAAATGGTAGCAGCAAGGTCTGGTCTCACTCACTTGCGTGGGAGAAAGTTCAAAAGAGACTGTGGAGAACCTGACTGGCAGGTTGGATAACTTTTGTCACTTGTGCCAAAAAAGACCTAGAATTCATTTGTGACCAGGATAGGCTTCAATTAGAAATTAATAGCAGGCAATGATGATGAGATCTCTGAGACAAAGGCTGGCATCTAGGACAGGGTGCGGAGAGACAGACCTGAAATAAGAAAGAAAAAACCCCTGATTTCAAAGCCAGTAGCTGAACAGAACAGAATGGGCCTACACGGGCTGGGGAGCAGGGAGAGGAAAAGAGCAGGAATGCCACAGAAGGACACAATTCCAACAAAAAGCATGCGGTCACTGAATTTAAGAGCACTGACAAGCCAAAGAGGATTTAAATGGAGGGGGTTTAGCCAGGTAAATGCTACAATGATCTCTCTTTAAGAGCCAGATTGCAGCCAACGCGGGATGGCCTTGGAGCAGAGAGAGAGGAAGCCAAGTTTGCAGGGTGGATGGAGAGGCTGGCAGGATCAAGGGTTTCTGATTTATATTTAGTTGTATCAAGACATAAGAGGCTAAGTAGGGTGACTACGCAATGGCCATGCCTAGTGATGGTGGCAGTGACATTCCCCACATGGACAGACCCCACACAAACACACTTTCAGCAGAGCTGGATCTGCTTCACCTTCAACATAATCCCGGGGTCAGGAACAGGGAGGTTACGCAGGAACTGTTAGAATCACTTATTCAGCTCACATCTGCCTCTCCAGGTATCTCCATTCTGTGCCTAAAATTGCTGCAAGAGAAGCAAGAAGCTGTAACAAAACTTGTAATTTCTCCTCCCTCCCCCCTCACACATCCCGGCTCCCACACCCAAAACAAGAGAGAAAGAACAGAGAATTTGGAAGATGAAAATGAGATACATCTTTGCTTCTTAGGATATTTTTTCTGCTCTGCCTGATTTTGTTGCTGTGACATCAGGGAAAAAAGAGTCTCCCCATAGAAGGACTGTGACCCAAATTTCCTGTGCAGTTTTTTTCAAAATATTTCAAGAGGCAAATGTGGTTTGTGCACCTAAAAATATTAAGAGAAAATATTAATTGTAAGTAAGACAAAAGGACCGTTTCTTAGCACAGTGTCTCAGTATCTATCTTTTAGGATTTTTCTCTGTGGGCAACGAGCCGCCGTAACTAATAGCTGCAGATAATCGGGAGGAAAAGAGAGACACCTTTAAGAAGGTGTCTTTAAGAAGATCAGCCACCATCTAATTGCAACATGCACTCAAAAGGCTGAGAAGCTACTAAATTTCCCACTTCATTAACAAAGCACTGTCCTGAATACCTTGAAAATGTTCATATTTGCAAATACTTCTAGTGGGTGCGAGATAACCGATCATTTCTAGGCATATGCTGCGGAATATTTCAACGAACTCCCTCATTGCTGCAAACATCAATTCACTCAACAATATTTTTTGCTGTGTTTAAGGCTGAAAAGGTGGCACATGGTGTCCTGCTTCCCACTGCATGCAGGCGCGCTGCAGCCACAGGGCAAGTCAGCCGAAGGGAAATCTGTGCAGTGAAGCGAGCGGCACGCGGGACCGCAAAGGGAAGACCAGATCCCGCACCACATTCGGCCCATGGATCGCCGTCTGCAGGGATCTGTGCAAGCAGCTTTTACATGCGATAGAATTGGGGGATGGAGCGAGCTCTAACCCGGATTTTTCAATGATTTATTCTGGGCAGCAGGGATTGTCGGGGGGGTTGTCTCAGTTTATTTGAAAGCTGCTTCCAAAACATCGTAAGTGGCCCGTAGTAGGCTCAGCTGTACGATGTGGCATTCTGCGCTTATATAGTGTAGCCTGATGGATGCGTATTAGCTACAAATAATTTTCTTTTTATGTCCTTTAAACAGTGACTAGAATAATAGCTACTACACGCAGTGGAGATGCAGAAATACATAATGCAGTGCTCTTTCACTGGCAGAAAATTGAGTGGAAAAAGGGTTTGTGCTATCAGATCTCTTGGTAATGTGTGGAAGAGCAAACTATATTTTAACAAAATGAAGAACTTATGTAAACTGATAGCGTTTTGTGTTTTCATCCTGAATGTGGAACAGAGTGCAAGACCTTAATGAAACTTTCATCAAGTTCCTTTTTTCAGGGCCTGCGTTCACAAACTCGATGACAGTTCAAGCTTAAACTTTCTAAATCTTGCTTTCATTTTTATGAGTCTAAAATTTCAGTGGAAACACAATGTCATGCAAATTTCTTTTAATGACCCTGATAAAAGTGGGGCATTTTTTTGTTGTTGTTGTTTTAACCTCATCTACAGAATAATTATTCCTATCTATTTCTCCTACTATTTAAGTGCTGACGCTCTACAAACGATTAGCAAAAAACCAAAAAAAATAAAAGCTCCAAAAGCCCCAAATCAAAGCAGATGGTAAAACTGTCGGCAAAAGCAATTATTTATAAGATCAGGACAACAGTTGACAAATCCTGGTGGGGTAAGTTACTCTTCCCCTAATAAACTAGGTCTTTAAAAAATAATACACAGAATTAGTTTTCCCATTTATCTACCGATTCACCGTTTTCCTCGCTTGGGAGGTAAGAAAAATCTCTGTGTCAGTGATGTCCCATAAATCTGCCAGCGCTGCTGCGGTGCCCCTGGCTTCGCCCCGGGGCCGGGGGGAGGCGAGCGCCCTCCAGACTCCCAGGGCAGCAACATCCCCCTGCAGCCCCCCCACGGCAGTGCCCCGGGGTCCCTCCCTGCTCTGGAAACTCTCGTCCCATTTAAGCTTTACAACTTCACCACCTAGTGGAAGTCCAGGTGCTTCCTTCCCCGAACGCATCTCGGCTCCAGAGGAATTTCACGCTCGTGGCAAGAGGTGAGCGGCAGTTTTATAGGGGAGAATAAAATTCAGAGAATCACCGTGCCTTGATTTTTGTGATTTGCTTTGGTTTGCCAGACTGTGGTGGTTTGAGATACTTGGTGAGAGCGTGCTGAGAAGCGGAACTATAGGCAGAACGCAGGGGGATCATGCAAAAAGTACGAATAGAAACACAGAGCACGACAGTATCGCTTGCTAAGCCCAAATTAGGCTCCCGAGTGGCGATCCTAAATGAGAATCCTTAACTGCAGGACTGGGCATCAGCAAAGGCCCTGGAAACCCTTGGTGCTCTTAGGATCGGGGCAAGCCTTCCCCTCCTCTCCTCCTCGTGTCGGTGGCAGGGTCCAGCATCAGCCGGACACCAGCGGGTGTTTTTGTCCGGGTGTTTTGCCCCCGCTGGGCTGTGCTCAGCCGTGGCTGTACCAAGAGCTACGGAGTAATCTTACGGGGTCCAAACCCAGGGCTCGGCGTAACCCCCAGCACTCAACTTACAGGGAGGGCAGGGGGAGGATATAAAAGAAGAGTTGCTGGTGGATCTGATGTTTTCTTTAATCCTAGGTGTTTTTCATAGATTACTACAGCTAAACTAGGGTACTTTTCTGCACAGAACACCTTCTTCCACTTATTTTCCCTCTGGCTGCTTTGGTAAAGATGTAAAATGGTAAATCAACAGACACAAGCAGGTTCCTGGAGAACCGAGGATACTTTTAAAAAAATTTTTAGAATGAATGCTTCGTTTTAAAATCATACATAAACGTATGATTGCTTTCTATTATGTATTTACATAAATATTCTTTCCTCAGTTGTTTTCTAGTTTGGTTTTATTGAGTGTGTTTTTTCTGATCACATTACACCTTATCGCTGTCTTTCTGATGGAATACTTGGGGAACCTGTTACTTGAAGATCTGCTCTGTAAGAAGGGAGCAGCAGCTATGTAAAGGAGCTTTGTACCTGCGCTCTCATCAAAAAGTGGAGTTTGTTGTTGTTGCTTGGAGTTGTACGTTTGTGATTTAAAAGCGCTTGTAGCGCTTCTTAGAAGTCTTCTTAACCAACAGATTGAATGACTCTGCTTTAAGTGCTCGTACACTATCTGTCAATGTTTAGATGAAAAGAACTAAAATTGCTAGACCGAGCTTTTTCAATTCAAAGGCATCAGAGTTTAAAAGACATATTTCCTTAAGCAGAAATCGAACAACTAAGTGCAACGCACTTTCTTCCTCCCGGTGAACTGAAGCCTGTGCAGCTGGATACCCGCTGCCATCCCTCTTCTGGGGCAGTGACAAAGGACTACTCCGCTTTCCTCACACTCACAGGTGCGACCTCGGCCCCCAGGGAAACAGTGGGGCTCCCGGGGAAGGAAGATGAGCTCGGAGTTGGGGTGGAAGCTGGCTAGATGGCAGCAGAGCCCCAGGCAGCAGCAGCAGCAGTGGCTGCATGGCCAGCATCTCCCTGGGGAGATGGTGCCCAAGGGACACACGGTTCAGCTGCCAGAGGGAGAAACGACAGGAAAACTGAACTGTCTGAAATTTGATGCATTTGGGGATGCTAAATACAGGAAAACGAATTTGGTTTCTGTTCCAGTTCAACATGAATTCCCAGCTCTCACCAGCTTACTGCTGACAGCAAAGCTGGAGAAGTTGCATGGCAGCAAAGGAAGGAAAACAAATTTCCAATATTTATATTGGAAGTTATGTTTTACTTGTACTTCTACAAGATGAATACCATTTAAATTTTTCATGGCCCTTTACAGAAAAGTAGATTAGCGGACTATATCCTTGGACTGACAGTCACAGATAGGCAAAACCACAGCCAGACTGTCATGCTTTAATCCCAGCCAGCCACTAAGCACCACGCAGCCACTTGCTCACTCCCCCCGGTGGGATGGGGGAGAGAATCAGAAGGGTAAAAGGGAGAAAACCCAGGGGCTGGGATAAAGACAGTTAATAGGTAAAGCAAAAGCCGCACGTGAAAGCAAAGCAAAACCAGGAATTCATTCACTACTACCCATCGGCAGGTGGGTGCTCAGCCATCTTCAGGAAAGCAAGGCTCCGACACACGTAACGGTCACTTGGGAAGACCAGCTCTGAACGTTCCCCTTCCTCCGTCTTCCCCCAGCTTTTATTGCTCATATGATGTCATATGGTGTGGAATATCCCTTTGTTCAGTTGGGGTCAGCTCTCCTGGCTGTGTCCCTTCTCACCTTCTCGTGCGCCCCCAACCCACTCCCTGGGGGGTCGTGTGAGGAGCACAAAAGGGTTTGGCTCTGTGTAAGCCCTGCTCAGCAATAACCAAAACACCCCTGTATTATCAACGCTCTTTTCGGCACAAATCCAAAAACATAGCCCTGTAGTAGCTACTATGAAGAAAATCAACTCTATTCTAGCCAAAACCAGCACACAAACCCAACTGGGATCCTCTGCGTGACTCTGCCGCTGAGTCGCTATGGAAACATGGGAAGATCCTGGATCTTTTCCCTTCCCAGCTCTCACCTGCAGTTCCCAGCTCTTTGTCAAGCACTTCAACGTGCTGAGTTACTGGCGTTACACAAGCGGCAGTGAGTAACTGCAATAGACTAGATGGTCCTTAATGAGGCGTGATCTGTTCAGCAGTGAAAAATGAATCAACCTGATCTAAAATTTCAACTTTAATGATCTGTAGAACCAGGTTAGTCCAGCAAATCCGTTCTGGTCCACTCTTGTTTGTTCCTATGGAGAATAAATCACTTGGTAAAGGTCTGTACAAATCAAAAAACAAAAGAGGGCATTTCACACAGGGCAAATAAAAGACTTCGCTTAACATTATTATGAGGCAGTATCTGAGATCACGTAAAGTTTCTACTTGGACATGGCCACAAAATCCCAAACAGTTTTTTAAGAAAAAAAATTTGCTGAAATTTCCCAAATCCCTGAAGTACTGAATAAATATCTGGGAAAGGAAAACAGAATGATATTCTGAGTGTGAAACTGAGCGTTCTGTTGTCAACTGCATACAGATTGCATAGGTCACGGCAGGTGATTAAAACTTACGGTGGTGACATAAGTTTTACTAAAGGGTTGAGGAACACTCTTTAAGAACAGAATTGATTTTCAAGATGTGGATTAACCTCATATATTTTTATGATCCTGTTCATATGTAAGTTGTAGTTGTGTTGATGAAGTCCTGAAAACGTAAGGGTAAAAGAGGGGTACGATTTGCAGGGAGAAACATCTTTTATTAGATCAGACAGATAAGTTTTCAAGCACAACAGCTCTTCTTTAAATATGTAATTCTTGTTGGTTCTTCTTAAATATTGCATTGTGGTGCGTTAGCATTACCAGCTGTTTCTCTGTGTATAACCTCAAACCCTGTAGTTGCATCTCTCCTCCTCCCCTGCGTCAGCCATGTCTGTGGTACGCCCATGGACCGGTAGCTAGACCTGGAGAAATCTTCCTAGTAAAGAAACTTGTCTATTTGCGAATATTCACACTTGTGCCACTGCCTTTAATGGAAACACCATTTAAAAAATACCTTTGTTCTTCTTTAGACACTCTGCATGTTGAGATGCATTTTCAGATGCAGGTGCCAAAGTATTTAAATAAAAAAATGCAGAGAGACATATTGACTGACCTTTGGTCAATAAGCTCGGAAAGATGACAGTTCTGGTCAAGCAAACCAGAAAAGCCCCCCATGATAACATGTCTCTGAGCTCTCACCGATCTCAGGTTCGTTTAGGATTATGCAGCATTTCCGACAAGTGAAAGCCAGCGTATTTACGTGATTTGGGATTCTTGTAATGCAACCAGCTAGGAAATACGTAAGGCTACTTACATATCCCACCAAAATCATCAGAGGATAAAAGTCAAGGAGCCTTCAGAGCTGGCTAAGAGAGATTTAGCCACCATCGGTACAGGCAGGATTCAGACCTGGGTGGGCGCTGGGCTTTGTACTGCACTGCTAGTTACTGACTTACTGAGGACAGAGTTGCCTTGCTATTTTCAAACAGTGCTGTCTTTTGCCAACTGTTTAATCTGTCAGACCCTGATTTTCTCCTCGTGGAGCTTTAAACACTGAGAGTTTTGTTAAAGATAAGACCAGTAAAGATAATGTTTAAACTTATTATTTTAATATATGAAAACACATAGGTATTCCCTCCTGGGCATTCCTATTGGGTATAGCATTTGTATGTCATTGAAAACAATCAAACTGCATTATTTTAATCGAATAGGAATAGATGATGTAACAAAAGCACAAGGAGCCAAACCTTGCCCTATGTCAAGATATTGAGATTTGGCTCAGTATTCTTAAACCAAGTCAATGGGAACGCATGTGACAATGTTCTCAAACAACCCAGTAAGCTCCAATTTAATACAAGTAAAGCCACTGGGATCAAAAGTGATGAAGGAGAGGTTAAATATTTGGAATAGGCCTTGCTACGTTGAGAACAACTGCCCATTCATTTAAAATCAGTATAAAAACAGTGGGCCCAGTTGTAATTTCATTTGCTTTGAATTAACTCTGGAATAACTCTGCAGAGGTCAACGGAATGATACCAGTATTAAAAAAAGGACCAGAAATCAGGATCACATTGAGCTGTGTTCTGTTTGAAATACTCTTCTACCATTCCATCTGTAAGCAAGATGATCTGCATTTTTTTGTGAAGGAATTTAAAATGTTTTAGAGGTTTTGTGTACCATTAAGCATGAGCATAACAAAATAATATTAAACAATACTAACCTTGCAGACTGGGGTAATTTTAAGCCACGTATGAAGGAAATAGTACTTTCTGCTTGGAAGAATTCTGAGAATTTGGACCAGGTATTTCTAATGTAAAAGTTTTGGCTTTATTTTTATTTTATACGTGCAAAAATAACATTATTTTGCCTTCCGATGACATCCCTGTACTTTCACATAACGATGGCCCTTCTGAAGCGATCTTTGAAGCAGTCAAACCATGCGCATGAGCAACAGCCTAGTTCTGAATTGTGCACCTTGTCTACCCGTTGATGGTTGCATCCCCACAGGCTTACAAAAGGGTGCTAGAGCGGCTTCGTTTTGAAGAGAGCTTAGTGATCACTTGTACAGAACTGATGGCAGGAAGGGGGTGATTTGTTAAAGTGAGATGAGCCCCCCTGAAGTACTCGCCAAACAGGTGGCATTTGTGTGTGTTTGAAATCTTCAGGATGAGGTAAGTTTATCTCAAGAGCAAAGACTGATTTGCCAATTTGCCTCAGCATCTAATAGAAACACAATCAAGGTAGAGAAGAGTGAACTCAAGCCCTCTTGTAAAAAGGCGCTAATCATCAGCAGTAGTTATCTGTGGTATGAATAATTCATAGATTCACCGGATTTTTGCGTTAAAAATAAGTACGCTGCTTCTCTTCTTGGTTGTCCCCTATTCTTTTCTTTATTCCCTCTGAAGACTGCAGAGCTCACTCAGGTAAGCCTGACAGTGACATCCCCGAAAAGCAGTCAGCGGTATTCGGGAGGACGGAGTGGCAGCCAGACCTCAGTGCTGTTACACAGCTTGGAAGTGGGCCACCGAATGCTCTACAGGGGATAAAGCCGATTGCAAAGCCTAAGTCAGCATCCAAAAGGTCAGGAAGAAATCGCTCTTGTGTTAAGTAGTGTGAAATTGTTGAGGGTATTTTACGACCGTTGGAATCCTCCAGAGGCAGAAAATGTAACAAAAAAAAATTAAAAATCTCTGGTAGATTCATCTTCCAGAGCAATTTTTTATCTCTACATCAAAAGGTGTAATACCGCTTTGCATCATATAAATATTTACTTGGTTCTCAGAGTCAGCCCTTGATTAGCATGCATATAGTCCTTTAACATAAACAATGAATTTAACTCTCCATGTAGTTCATTGGCAACAAAAACAATCTTTGAAATATTCTCAGATGCAGAAAAATACATTTTAAATGCAACTACAAAATGACTGTAATGAGCAGCAGGGCTGGAGATAAGGCTTCAAAATTATACTGCTCAGCTTCATTTCCTTTTCACAGCACACACACAGAATGTATAATTCACCCAGTAACCACGAGAGAAATACATTTCATTTTAAAAGCTGTTTTCTATCACTAGCATTTTCATGTATAAAATAACTGATACTAAGGAAGCAAATTGCATTTGTGAAGGTTGGACTCTGCCATCAAAATACCCCGAGATTTATGAGAACTCCCATGAGAAAGAGATTTTGTAGCGGTCCCACCTTTGGTAGTGATTTCATTTGGAGTGCCAATAAATTTTTGAGAAATATCATTCTGATCACACAGTTCTATGTTTCTCTTTTCCACGCCTCATTTAAAGAAAAATTTCTGAAAACACAACTTCTCTGAGCAAATCAATCGCAATTCTGCCTAGTCAATTAAAATCCCTTCAACTGTAACCTCTCTTTTAATCAATACACAACAAGTGGAAATAACAATTTGTTTGGATGCCACTGAACCATGAAGTTTATTTTCCAAGCAAGCATTTTGCTGCAAGCGAAATGCATGCGTCAGAGGTCAGCTTCTTTAAAAACAATTTACCTGTTTCCTTCTTTCCTTCCGTAAGTGGAATAGCATTTATTCCATTAGCGAGGGCAATCTACAAACGAAACAGGAGGAATTACTCCCCTGATTGCAAACCGGTGGCTGTTAATGCCACTCTTTCTGCCTGAGCTCGGTCCTGTGGTTACGCTCACTACCGACGCACTGAGGATCCCGTGGGCTCAGGGTCATATTCAGCACCCACTTCTCTTCCGTCATATAAGAGCGTGTAGAAATTTCCACCTGGAAGAGAAACGGACATCTGTGTGTGGAGAAGACTCCACCTGAAGAAGTTTGTCTGAGTCACTTCAGTGTGAGAAAAAGGCTAAATAAAAGTGAGTTGGGCTCTCAGCTGCAGCCCTGATTTGCTCTAATTGCATTGACCTCAATAGGCACGTAGATGTTTACTTGATCTGAGGCTCTACCTTGTGATTTATAAGCAGGAATAAAACTGTCCCAACAGCCTTTTATTCAAAACTGTAGATTGTGCAACTCGGTTCTGCAAACACACTGATGAATACGCAATCCCTGAAGAATACATTTATGAATTCACTGCCTTTGCTAAAAAGTGACTAATTTTTCATCCACTGTAAACTGACCAGATGTTTTGGTCCAGCTGCACAACCCCTCAATTTGGAAACAGGCTGCCATCAGCCTTTGATCATTTCCCTGAGAAAACCATCTGCTCTCTGTTTTCCCCTTCTTCTGCGCTTTGTCTCCACAGGCTTCCCTGAAGGCTTTCCTCAGCACGGTGTTATTTTGAGCCTTGAGTCTAATATATGGTAATTTCATCTACTCTCAGAAACTGGTCAGGCAGGATCTGTTTTCCCTGATGTAACTTCATAAAAGCCACAGGGATGTCTTCCCAAAGAGCCATGCAGACATCTGTGCTTTCTGAACTGCTTTTCCTACTTCCGTAGCTCAGATCTGTGCTCACGTCTATACCCATGGGACCCCCAGAGACACAAAATGAGAACCGGCACGTTACGGTCCCCACTGAACTCAACACCACCAAAGGGGAGACCCCAGCGCTGCCCGTTAGTTAACTAAATTAGAATCAGGTGAGTTACGGACCTGAAATCACTCTGATTTTGTCTCTGCAGAGGCCGATGGCTGTGCAAACACGCTCTTGAGGAGCCCCCTCTTGTCAGAATTTTTTTCGTTCTCGTCTGAAAAAGACTTAATGAGGTTGCAAGCCAAATTTCAGCACGTAAACTGCAAAGTCCACTCAGCTCCCAAAGGGTAACTAAATGGATGAGAGTTGAGAAATCATTCAGCAGGGGAGGCTTTAGCAATACCTGAAATATAATCACTTCCCTGCGTTACGCTGCAGCTTCTGTATTGCGGTAAGTAACCTGCGTGCCCCTGAGGGGTGCGAGGGTTATGTCTCTATAAAACTGGTAAATAGCACTCTGAAGAAAACTCACATAAAGGATGCCCAAAGTCTTCCCACAAAACCTCTCCCTGCTATTTGTAAAGATCTTTATTGTGTCCACCGTTTTTACCGTGATCTGTGGAGATGAAGACGAACCGAGCATTTTTTTATTCTAACAGAAAGCAGGAGGAAAGCAAGGGGACTGCGGAAACTCCTGAGCAGGCTTCTGGGATGGCTGGATTGCTGGCCCAGCTGCTCTGGACTCTGCAGGGAGCCTTGTACAAGTTTGCAGCGGGAATCCTGCAGCACGATCCCGATCCCACCATCAGCAACGAGAATTTTGTCATTCACTTGAGAGGAAGCAGCTACGATGGGAGGGTTCGCACAGGTCAGACACATTCAGGAAAGCTCCTTTTCACGTGCCCCACCAGCAAGCCTCAATGCCTTGATTTAAGAAGTTTCTCTTTGAATCAGAGACATAATAATCATCACCAGGCACGGAAACAAATTTTATCACAGGAATCATCTGAACAAAATATGAAAGGCAAAGAAGAAAAGCCGTAAAACACTCAACTGAAAGTCCAAAAATCTCACTAGCAAAAGTTCCACCTTCTGCCTTCTGCATCATTCTTGGTTTCTTTTCAACCTCCCGCCCATCTGCCTCATCCTTGAAAACTGTCATCAGCCTTTTGGCCACAGCTCAGTCTTTTAATGCCATTGTTGACAATGCTACACCCATATTGATTGTTTTTTTTAATTAGTATGGAGTGCATGAGGAGGAATGAAATTAGCTTGTTCGGTTTCATTACACTCACGGCATTGTGTGATCCAAGTGTCAATAAATTATCATTCTTTTTATTAAACAACAACAACAACTCTCTTTATTATCTAAATTACAAAAGGCTGCATCACTTGGTTGCAAAAGAGAACTTGCACATTAATAAAGGGATGTAACAGCAATCTCTCAGCAAGGTTGAATAGGAAAATGTTAATCATCTCCTCATAAAGCATTACTCTTGGCATATTTTATTTCAATCCTAGAATGAGCTATTCACATTTGACCTCCTCGACAACATAAGTTTAAAGAACTGATGATGCCATGTGACAGAACAATCCATTTGTAAATAATTTATTAAAATCCTGTAGATATATACTAATTGAAAGTTACGTAGAGTCACTGTCTGTGAGTGCCTTAGTGAATCTGAAACAAAACAACTCGTCAAACCACTGTGTTTTATGGATATTTTTGCCTGATGAAGTGGTGCCCAGATTCAACTCCTGGTAAACACAACGATCCCATCATTAACCCTGGCATTCCAGTATGAACTGAAAGACAGCCAGAAAATAACAGCCAGTAATTCCTTCTCCAAGGGCTTCTTTGCTCCCGCGGAAATGCCAGGTGAGTTCTGGGGGAGCCAGACTGCCTTGAAAGAGTAGGATTGGTACCTGCGAGTTGGCGCAGACCCGTGTCGTGGAACAGCTCTGAACTGAGGAGGCAGAAGAGGAAGAGGGACAGCGGGAAGAGAATGAGTGGGAACCATAAGCAAGTCTCAGAGAGCCACGAGAACTGCGTCTAGCCGAAAGCGAGACCCTCTTTACGCACGTCGGTATTACCTTAAGCCACTAGGTGGTTTTCTCTCTGATGGCACATTGTTGGATGTTTTTAGACTGTCTGATGCAAAGCTAGTTCTGTTCATTTTAAATCAGGACACTACTATTGAAAGCTGCCTGTGAAACAGTCCTGCAAACAACACTGCTGTGTTTCTTACCACAAAACACAACCTCTTTGCCCTGCAAAATCTGCACCCAGAGTGATGCCGTAAGTATCCTCTGGAGGTCAGTGTACATGAGTTCCCTGTTTCCCAAGATTCAGAGTACCATGGTGCCATTTCTTTCTGTACTAGCTAAATAAATAGTTTTCTGTATCATTCTTTTCATTATTAGCTCCATTTTTATTTAGAAGATGGTTTAAAGGTCAACATGCTTTTCAGAACCAAATGCACATATTACTTGCTGCAATATAACAAGCCAAAGGTCAACTAACATTCACATATTTATATTACTTTGGAAAACAGCTCTATTTCTAGTATCAGTATTGAAATAATATACTTCTAAATGAGTTTACATATTTGTTTTCTTTAAAGAATTGTGTTAAATTAATTGTGTTTAATGTAAACAACATTTTAAAAATTAATTACAAATAAGGTGGAAGAGAAATAGAATTAACCAGCTCATTGGGAGTGGAATTGTCCCTCGAATAGGGCTTTAAGAAATCAAAAGTGACACAATAGATTAATAATGCCTGTTATAAATGAGTTTCCATTTTCTCAGTAACATATAATTAATCAACATAATTACAAGTCCTACTATGAGTAATGTAGAAGTTTAATTTGTATAGGCTTGGTGATGAAGTAAGCCAAATGAGTCTTTCACCTTTGTTCAAAGCCTTTGTTACAGACACGAGGTTAAATATGATTGTCTCATCCTATTCTGTCTTGGGGCACAACAAAAAAAATACCAACAAATCTGGCAAAGTTACTGGTGCCTTCTCAGGAGAAGTACTCAGTGCCAGAGGCAGGGGGAGCTGTGGACGGGAAGGGTGTAAAAGACCGGGTAGGGCTGCTGCTGGCATTCATTTGTTGGTCTAAAATGTAGAAGTCAAAAATAAAAACTGTTTCAGAGTAAATCAATAATCAGAGAATGAATATTGAAAGTTGTTTTTTTTAAAAAAAAAAAAAATATCATCAAGTAGACTATCCAAAAATACCTAGGGTATTACAAATGTCAGCCATTCAGGAGTCATAAGGCATTTCCTAAAGTTTCACAAAAATTTTAAAGCCGTGTGGAAGACAGGACTACACCCCTAACTCCACTTGGAAATGTAGCATACAGAATGTTACCCTGGGAAGAGTCCGTTCTGTTTCAGAAAAGCATGTAAATGCTATAAACAGGAGATGAATTTTTATTCTGTAAGTATCTATGTCCAGACATTAATGCAGATGCTTATCCTTCATCTAGAGCTGCCGCTTTCAAAAATCAACACGTATTAGTGAATAGACAATTCATCTTCAAAAGTGGCCTCATAAGACTGGATGAACCTTCCTTCCCACCTTGCATTGATATATTTAAAATCAGACTGCATTCAGTACAGCTAATTTTCTTCAGGAAAAAAAGCTACCCTGGCAGGAGCTTTGCCTTCTCCGTGCTTGTTATGTGAGTTCATCGGTGGCATTGGCACCAACGGCAGGAAAGCACATCCGTACGTATGTGCACACACACACAAACGTGTATTGTGTGTATTGGAAAAGAAAAATAAGAAGCCTGCATGGAAAATTATTAGGAGGGAAAAAATTCAAAGCCAGCATTTTCTGCCAAAGCTGAGAAAGTACCTCTCCGTTCCAGCAGGCTACTGTGCTGCTGGTTTTCAGCTCCAGGTACTCTGGTTGGAGCAAGCACCCCGTGATGCTCAGCAGCTCCCTTCCACGGAGCAGGAGAGCGTGGACGTGAGGCAGAGGAATGACAGCTCTCGTCAGGCGGCACAGCAGCACTTCCACGTGCCAATACCGAGTGAAGTTTTATTACCTTTTTCCTTTTCTGAGGAAAATCTGGTTTAGGGGAACATTGGAGGAAAGACAGCAGAAACAAACCCCAAAGTGGAAGTATTTCAGGGGAAAATAATTTGCTGACCAATTGCTTCCTACATAAAAGCTGACATTTTTCAACCACTCCGAATAAATCTGGTGGCGAGTGACTTTGTAACGCTCATCCAGCAAGGCAGTATTAAGTCAGGAGCTGCATTATCAGAAAGGCGGGTACTACAGGCTCGTACCGCAGCGGGGGCAGGTAGCGTAATTCAGAAACTGTGATGATCCAAAACACCAGAACAAGTCCCACAGTGTCATCCGTAGAAAATACGAGATATCTCTCATCTCAAAACTTTATTAAATTTAGTATACAGCAACATACATCAGATGCAGATTTATGAAAAGACAACCAGCTCCCTGCAGATTAAGATAAATTCAACTAAGAGAAAAAAATTAATTTTTTTTCATGTTCGGGCATAAAATCTGATAAAACTTCAGGCTTTACAGATTTGTAATTGGTTGAGAAAATACCTGTAAAGCAGCCATATTGCTCACATCCAAAGGAAGAAAGTTAACTACTGAAATCCACTCAGCAACTTGACTACATTAAAGCACTACCAGATCTGGTGTAATTAATTTTTCTTGTCATTTAATAAGGAAAACAAAGCTATATTAAAATAAGTTTCATCAAAGTTCATGAATTACACTGCTGTGCATTCTAAACAGTCTGTGGTTTGAAATCTTTCTGTAATAAATAACGAGGAATGTGCTTGCACTTACTGTGTTTGGGCCAGCATAATTGCTATAAAGATAATTACCAGCAATTTTCCTCTTGCATTAGATCAGTTGATGAAGAGGAATAACAAAAACCTTTTCTCCTCTTTGTAGTTCAACACACGCAAAACAATAGCATTGAAATTCAAATCAAATGGGCAGATATAACCTCTACGGGAGGATCAACTGATAATACATGATGTGTTTTTAAATCGTTGTAGTAAGTGTTTATGGTAGATTGAAGTCCAGCGGGACTGGAAAGGTACGTAAATGTTTATTTCTAGCTCCTGTCTGCATTTTGATTTTATAGGGATTTCAGATGAGATTGAGCAGAGAGAAACATTTGTCCTAGTCGGTTCCTTCTTCAGATTGCTGGAGTAGAGATGCACATTGCTGCTATTTGATGCCTACCTGTCCTCAGGAGGAAAAAAGTCTCCAGAGGCAGTGGCTGGCGTGTTCTTGTACCATCTGTACTGGAACTTCGCAAGGGAAGAACTAAACCTGTAATCCAAATACTACTGCTTGGCAGGGAGCTGTAGGGGGAAGGGGTATTCTGATAGCGAGAAGAATTACCTGGACTCCAAACATTAGAAACTTTCCAAGCTGGGATATTATGAGAAAGCAAATAACCTTTTGGAATGAGCCTTCAGTGGGCCCCATTACACTTATTGCTCCTGCTCTGAATCAGTAGTGCTCAGCACTCGGAGCACCCAGCTTCCTACGGAGCGGCTTGGCAGAGGAAATACCTGTTTAGAGGTATTATTACAAAAATCTGTCATGTCTTGAAAGGGAAACACTTCTTCAGAAAGCGTTTTTGTACACAAAGGCTTCAAATTGGCATTTCAGGAACCCACGATTGTCTTTGAAGAGCCCAGTGGGGATCACTAAGGCTTTTCTAATGGGGAGTGGGTCCTGAACCGAAGCCAGCTTGGACAGATGAAAAGTTTTGCCGTGATTTCAGCAAATACCGAATCAGACTTACAGGGTTCAGGTACCAATTCCTCACAGCTGGCAAGGAATGAGGTGAATACGGTTGCAAGCAGTTGTCCAAGGAGTACAACCACCTGGAAGGTGGGTAAGGGAGGCTATTTTTGCTACGTTCTAGTTACGTGGGCACAAGTAGCACAGAAAGCACCAAGAACTTCTATTCTGGAAGTTATGCCAGTGCAGCTCACAGGATCTCACCTGGTCTGGCTTTGATGTGCCGCTCCAGGTTTGCTTGGGACCCCCAGCTGCCCGCCACCATGGCACACACTGTCACTGCATTTCACGCTGTTGGTAGCAGCTGACATGGGTGAGCACCAAGGGCAGACAAAAAGGCAGGTTATGGCTGCTCTTATTTCCAACCTACAGCACAGGCTGAATGTCTTGGCCCATATTTGCACAGTAAACCAACGATCGCTTTAGTTGTCTCGTCCCAGATGATACGCAACATTTAGAAATGCTGTCACTGCTGGGAATGAGCTACAGCATTGACTGGGCACCTGAGTTCTTGTATAAAGAATTTCCCAACTCGGAGGGAAATATCGGCTTTATAAAAGTTGCTGATGGTTCAAAACCTCTCCTTGTCAGATCCGCAGCCAGGAGTGTATCCGAGCCATTTTGCTCCAGGGAAAGAACAGATTTTTATAGAAATATTCTTCCTCATCCAAAATACTGAGAGAGAAAAAAAAAACCCAACAACAACAACAAAAAAAACAGATGGAAAAATACAAGTATTGGATAATTAGGAGTCACAGGGCAAGAGAAAGCCAAAACAATTTCTCCCATTTCTATCAAGTGGATAACATCCACATGTAACAAAGGAAGCAAATCAAAAGGAACAGAAAGTCGTTTCAAGTAATCGCCTAAAAAGAAAAAAATGTATATATTATATCACATGTGACTCATAGAAGCCACGATTATATACATGGAAAATGCATGAAATCTTGAATCTCATATTAAATACACCTTCTAGATACATGTGCGAAGCTTTCAGAAATGTAACATAAATTTATTTAATTGACCTCCAACCTGCAATTGAGTTTTCCGAGTATATGGCTCATGTTGGTTTAGAAAAGTCGCATTCCAAAGACAAGAGTAGATATTTTGCTATATTTTTTTTCCCTCTAAGTTATTGAGAATACCAAATGAGGACCCAGACTTTAAAGAAAGTGAGCATCTAGGTTCTTTTTGGGTTTCACTTTTACACTTGGGATTTAAGTCTCAGAATTATCCTTTTTTTCAAAGTGGAAACGATCTGGGGACCAGATTTGAAAACACTGCCTGTTCTTTTTAATTCCACAGTTATTTGCAGATGTAGACTAGGTCACTTGGACATGATTTACAGGTGCAATTATGGCACTTAATAAGCTGGATTGCATTCTTAAAATGCTGCCAGCACAGAAAAGCAAGCCCAATTAAGACTAGAATCCAAATCTGGCCCTTCTCCTTAGATTCTTGTGCTGTTTTTACATATAATTTCAAATGCATTCTTCATTAGCCACTTAGCCCGTAAAGGATTCGAGGTAGGAAGGGCTGGGTTAGTCTGCACCAGAGGATTGCAGAGTCCCAGCTGGCATAGAAAAAAAGGAAATTATGCCTGTGCACACCTAAAGATTAACAATAAACTAAATCTCCCTCAAATACCTTTAGCCTTTGAGGAGCGGCAGGTCAAATCTCCTCTCAGCAGCGAGCTCTGTCATTACTGTAAACCACACATCATCCTGACTCTAATCCCTCAGAATTTGGGAGTTATTCGGATTGTTACCCTTTTCAAGCTGTTTTCATAGGGAAGTGAAGATAATGCAGTCACACTATGCATATGGGAACTTCCATGTGCATGCATATGTGTCTGCCTCCTAGAAACCTTTGAAGCCCTTGGCTAATATTAAGCCAATTTTGACAAGAATTTGGAAGGCAGAAAGGTATTCCTTTTTTTTTTTTTTTCTTTTTCCCCTGATTTTGTGCAAACAGGCTCCCCAGTAGAGGAGAATTTTCAGCAGTACCATCACTGGAGAAAACACCATGCAGAGGCACCGGGTACAGCACAGGGGAGAGATGGCAGAAATGTCTGGTGGAGCCAGCCCGGCCCCGCGGTTCTCTGCAGGCAGCAAGTCTTCCTTGTGGAAAGCTCTGTAGCCAACTCTTCCCCTAATGCCCTTCCAGTAGTCCTAAGGCTCTTGTGAGCAAAGAGACGCCTGAGAGCAGAGCACAGGCTCTGAACTTCGGTGCGTCCCCAGAAGCTGAACAGACCAGCTCTCCCAAAACCCAGTGATCCTTATGGCCAGTCTTACAGTCCTCAAACTACAGCATACTTTTCTTATTAGTCCCTCTTGCCGGCTCAAAAGTTTTAACAAAGAAACACAACCCGCACCACTCCAGAACACCGGTGGGAAAACTAAAGACAGAGACAGTCAATGGCTATCGTCAGAAATCACGCCCCAGCACTGTTTGTTTTGGAGATGAACTCCAGTTAACCAGAAACCATTATTAGTGAATGATTACATTTTTTTAAAGCATGCTCATATTTCTTAATATACGGGAAAAAAGCATTTCAAATCCATTCAAGAACCCTAAAAATTATCACTGCTTGTGAAGCTGTACCCAGACAGAATTGCCGTGGACAGCAAAGACAAGAGACATTAATAACAATTACTGCTCAATTAGCTGCTGTCAAATCTGGCCACCAGGGTGTTTGCTGCTGGAGACCAATACATACATTTCTTCTTTTCTACTGTGTATTTGAACTACTAACTTGACATTTACATTCATTTGTTCCCTAATTTATTCATGTCTCTTCTTTTTTTTTGGTGGGAAGGATAGGCAGGCATGTGGGAATTGCTTTTATTCAATGTCAAATTTTGGCTGCTTTCTTAAGAGCCAGAAGGCTCACAGATATACCCTGGATAATTCAGCAAGAAACTCCAAAGGAACCCTTTGTCATTAAAGGTTTAGTTGCAGAAGGGTGTTTTCAAAGAAGCTATTCAGTAATATCTTTTCTTTTGTGTGAGTAACACTGCAAAGCCCTTAATGTTTAATTTCTTTGCATCTAAGGAGTATTACTCATGGTGACAAAAGCTTCATCTTCACTAAGAGCTTAAGCCAGGCAAGATGTGGTCAGACTTAAGTAGAGCAAATCGCTGCTTTCCAAAAATGTAGAAATGTGATAGGAAATGCGGGGGAAATAACAGGCAGACTTTTTAAAATGAATATGCACGTAGTTTTTAATGCTGTGATGGTCACCGTTGTATTTGAGAATGTTCCAGTAGTCCATAGAGGAATACAACTGCACATAACTGTGTTATGTGCCTCTCCTCTCCCTAGAAAGAAAAAGGTGTGATCTGAAGGGCATTAAAGTTTGGGTTTGACTTTTTAAATACACTTGTTTTCTATGACTTAATATTTGAGAAACTAGGTCAGAGCCATCTCTAGCCCTTGGAGCAAAAAATACTAAGATCCGTAATGACTCCTGAAGGCTCAACCCATTATGGCTTATGAAAATCTCTCTCTGACACAAAGAGGGTGTTTTGCGTGAAAGAAGTGCTTTGCCCAGTCTTAGATGTTCTGAGCAAGGAGATACTTTGAACATAAAGCTCAACTTCTAGATATTTTATAGAAGCCAAGGCCGATATTTTTTATATTCTCACAGATGTCAAGTTCAGTGTTAAGTGGAGTCTCCTGAAAACTTTCTCCTGGGAAAACATCACACTGTCCTACCCACGTGCAAACCGTCATAGACCTGAGCAACAGCAGCAGCCATTAGCCAAGAGGATGAGAAAGAGCGTCCCAGGCAGTGGAGATACCAGGGAGGTGGACATTACTGGTGATGTGGCTGATGTTGTCCCTGCAATATTATGGGGAGAATCAAAAGGAAGTCACCAGTGTGTTTGGAAGTTGAATATATATTGGTATTTCAAAATGGTTAACACATAAGACATAAGCATAAAAGTCTGTTTCCAGCATTCATTTCTCCCACTGTAAGTGTAGCCTGTTGCAACACAGCACCTGACAACTATCTCCTGGTTTGTGTCCAGAGGGAGGGTTTGGAAGAAGCTAAGTAAAATAGTCCTTCCAGTTATACTAAAATAAACAAAAGGCAAGGACAAGGGGCCAGAGGAATGAAATCTCAATTATCTGCTACTCTTAAATACTTCCTGCTAGAACAATTTGTAAGTTGACAAACTTAATTAGCTTCTTTACCAATATTTTCCAGATGTTCTGATTTTTGTTAGACTACTTAAACCAGATGTTTTCCATATTTAATCATATGACTGTGGCAAATTTTGAGAGTCACCAACAGACCAATAGGCTATGAAAACTAAGCTCATCCAAGCAGCTAATACACAGACCAGGGCAATATATCAATGAGTTAATCTCCAGAAACGGTAATTGCGAACTGCGATGAAGTCATACATATGTGACTATGGAAACAAACAACTTACTTAGTGGTTGAACAGTAAAAGAAGTAAAGGCTTGAAAGTTCAGGCTTGTACAAATGGTGTCAGTGGCAAAAGCTCATAGATTTAAATGCTGTCAACATTAAAAAAATCATAGGCTTTACAATAGATCTTTGGAGAGCAATAAAATATTTCCTTTTGAGACACTAAACACTTGAGGCAATAAATAAATGAAATAAATACAACCTTTTCCCTGTGATGGTTGAGGATGGGAGAGAGATTTGGCACGCAAGCTATACAGACAGAGAATGCAGGTGCCATTTTCTTCTTTTGACAAACATAATATATCCAAAAGGGCAATCTCTCGTATTATTTTTGAACTTGAAGACAATGGAAGTAGAAGAGGTGTCAGATAAGACATGACTATTTCCAAGTAACAATAAAAAGCTATAGGCAGTTGCTAAAGTACTTGCTAGCGTGAATTCCAACTTCCTTCCATTAAATGTTTCACTAATTAACATTATAATCAATGTCAGGTAAATATTAATCCCCCATTATTTGCGTTGCTGACAAACATCAGAAAATAAAAAAAACAGTGAAGGTTGTGCTGTCTCTATTTTGAAGCCACACACTCAAGCTTTAGGTCACATTGCATGGGGAGAATTCCCAGACTAAAAAAAGCAGGAATGTAAATCAGAAGTCTCCACGCATCAACAGGAATTTCTCACCCATTGAACTGCATCATTAGCCTCTTTGAATGCCCCTACCTATCTTTCCCGGCTCCCTGTTTCAAGCGTGGACTCGCACCCCAAGCTTGTGCTGATGGAGATGCATCACATGCTGAGACGCGTGAGGTGTGTTTAGGCTGCACAGAGAAACCCAGACTGGCTACACACAAATTAGCCCCTGGACCAGAATTTGTAAAGTCACTTGACAATGTTGTTTGGAAGACAGCTCAGATTCAGTAGAGCCAGAGCCATGTGAACAGAAGCGATGGATTAGGG
Organism: Larus michahellis; assembly: GCF_964199755.1. Lineage (NCBI taxonomy): Eukaryota > Metazoa > Chordata > Aves > Charadriiformes > Laridae > Larus > Larus michahellis. Next base: position 22,266,814 of record NC_133906.1, read on the forward strand.
TACCCCAGCTGGGGTTGTCTCTGTCATGCCCAGAGCCTATGGATCCCTTCTTCCTCTCTGGCTTTTTCTGTGGTGCAAAACCAAAGTTCTGTTGTGTTCCCTCAAACCTACACAACAGAAGACACAAATGCAGATAGTACATCAGGCTCTCAAGCAAGAGCCGTCTAGATGTGGTGTTGGGGGGTATGGTGTAGGGGAGAACTTTGTAGAGTGGGGTTGACTCGATGATCCCAAGGGTCTTTTCCAACCTAAATGATTCCATGATTCTATGATAAGGACTGAAAAAAAAAAAAAAAAAAAAAAGCCTTTTGAATTTGCAGTCGTCTTGAATTCTTGTGAAGTTATAGCCTTACAAAGGTGATCGTGCAAACGTTATTGCAGGGTGTGGTGCTACATTTTACCCTGGGAATTGGAGGGAGGGAAGAGAACACAGCTACAAAAGAAAAACATTTCTTTTATTTGAAAAAGCCACATACATAGAAATACAAGGAAATTAAATTTTGAGTGAGCTATTGAAAAAGTCTCAATTTTCTTTTGAAAGGGCATCATCATCTCCATCAAAATGGGTAGCAGTTAACAGAAAATGTTAAAAAAATTGGTCTTATCTATCACTAATAAAATGTGCTACGTTCTGAAAGCATTGTCATTTTCCAAACAAAGAGTGAACTCTTCCACCTCCTCTAGGTGAAAACAATTAACAAAACCAGAAGGCTAATGATATGCAAATTGCCTCCATGGAAGAGTGGTTCATTTGCAATTCTTTCTCAAAACACCTTTGTTAAAGAGATCTAGAAAACAAGGTCTTCCCCTACTGTACAGTTTTTGGAGAAACGCGTCTTTTTCTTGTGCATACTAATATTCCTCCTGCTATCTCTGGAATGCTTCCACTGCAAAGCTGCTTTCCAACCGAGTGATTTAATGATTATTTCAATGCAAAATAGATGTGTCCACCCTTTTGAATATATCGTTAGAATTTATCAAGCAACCTTCAGACATGACGGTCAGAGCACTCTGCCAAATGAAATTATGCTCCACAGCAGAACAAGTTTTGTAGCGTAAGGCTAAAGAGCCGCACAGAAAACCTTATTTCAGCAACAAGTTACGGTGGCGTGTAAGGGGTGGCAGATAGACTCTGAAGAAAAATGTTTAAATAGAAGCTATTTGATGGCATTGCTGCTACAGCTCAAAAGCATCCTTTAATGCCATCTGCGCCCCCTTCTAAAATCAGCATTGTGTTGTCCTCTTGAAATGAAAGCCGCTAACAACTCTGAAGAGCAAATCATAAATGCATTTTGTGGTGGTCCTAGGAGCAGCTGGCAGTCTTTGAAACCTGCACGCAGCAGCCCTTCCAAAAGGTGTAGCTATGCTGACCCAAAAGTGAAGGCTGATTTTTTAAATGTAGCATCCTTGCTCTGTGTCTCCTTTAGTTGCCATTTATGAATGCCATGGCAATCACATTTAATTATGAAAGAATGGGAACAAGAGCTAGTTAATCTGTCCTCCTCTCCTTCACTCCAAGCAAAGCGATACAAGTGATCACTCTTCTCCGGTGTGTGTCAAAAACAAAATGAAAGAGAAAAGCACACACTCAAAACCGGCATGAATTGTCCTCCCTTGGCTTATCTATGTCCTAGTTTCTTCAATATTTTATACTAACTCGTCCCTTCTATTGCATATTCTTGAAAAAAAAAAGAAATCCTAGTTCTATGGTACATAATGCTTAAGAACTAGGGTTCCATGGGCTCTACCTATATCAAATATTCACTACGGCCACAGACATGAACTATGAAATACCAGCCCTGATCAACATTGGAGATAGAAATTTAACTCAGATGCAACTGCTAGAAAAGACAGCAAGAGAAATCTCCCCATACAGCATCATCTCAGCCTGCAGATGGCGGCTTTTGCGGGGACCCCAGTTTGCAGCGAATTCCCAGCAGTTAATGACCAACATTCCCTGTGTGCCTCAGCAACTTCTTTTTCTACGTGCGCGTATACTTGGAAGTGTCCGTACGCAAACCTGCACGCGTGTTAACAAACAGACCTTCCCCGCCTGCGCCGCAGTGAGAAGGTGCCCACCTTCGCCTGGTTGCAAAGGTCTCCCTGGAGCAGAGCCATCCGCACAAATACTCTGTGCAGACTTGGTGTAACGTGATGTTCATCAATCCTCTGCCCCCCTGCCCGCGCCGACAGTGCCGTGCTTCGCTGGAAGGGACGCCCTCCTCCACCCGGCGTCATTTGCCTCTGCCAGTGACCGGTGCTGGTCTTCACATGTAGCCGTCTGCGCGTCCTGTGAAACATTTGGGGAATTTGGAAGCACTATGAGCATTTAAAGCCCATTTTACAATCCTGCTGGTGCCATCTACTGCTGAATTTTGGCTCTAGCAGAGTATGCTTTCCGAAGAGGAGCTGGGGGTCCTACCTGCTCCTGAGAACGGTGTAACTGCCCCCCCGTACCATTTTTAACACCCCCGCAGAACCGCAGCACAAACTGCACTCATGCACCCCGCTACCTGGCAGGGCCCAGCACCGCTGGGGACAGACCCTTAAGTGCTGCTTATGGTTAAGTAACTAAAGCAGGTAAAAGTTTTCCAGCTGTGAAAATGTCGATTCAGAAAAACAACACCGATGGATGATTTGCCCATAGAGCCGCCCTGTAAGACCCTTTCTTCCCTCTCTAGGGTGTCAGCACGCCTCCTGCACTTCTCTTGGTGCTCCTAACCTGTTAAAAATCTGTTTTGAGAGATCATTTTTTTCCCAGCCAACCCAAATGACGGGTGTCCTCTGGGTCAGGTCACTGCACTTTTGCAGCACCCCCCTGTGCGTGCAAGGGACAGGACGGTTCAACTCAGCGAGGTTCAGCTGCGGGACTCTGGGCCAGGACAGCAAGGGCTCGGTGCTGGGACCCAGGACAAGAGAGAGGCGTTTACAGGAGCCGTGCTATCACACCCGAAGCTGAGCAAGAGACAAAGTACACCCACCGTGAACTAAGGCAGAGGCAGCTTCAGAGACAACTCCCCCCGCTCCCCAGCACGTGCACCATAAGCCAGAAAGTTTTAGTTCCAGCCTTACTGTCCTTCCAACTAAACGTGCTCCACATTTCGCAGTGCAGCGTGAGAGAAGCTGTCAGAATATCAGGCAAATTCTGTCCTAGCTGCTCCTAGGTTTTTACAGCATCTGTAGTTCCCAGGGAAGACCACAAGCCTTCATGCAATGGATTGGAGGGGAAAAGAATCATGTTTACAACACAAATCCACCTACTACTCTTTGAGGAGCCAAACAGTGCCCTTAGTGAATCTGTTTTGTGAGTCAGGAGCACAGGAAGACTAGTGGGATCAAACCAGAATTATTTTACCGTTCTGCCTATTACATTTGGAGCCTGTCTTTGGGTGTTTTGGGTGGAGCACAGTATAGAGAACCAGATGGAGCTTTGATTGTTTTATGAAGAGGATTATTTAACATGGCTGCTTAAAATAGCAGGGAACTAGATTAGACCTATTGGGCTGGAAGACCTTACATCTCATACATAAGTAGAAATGGCTTTATAAGCCTTCTTCTTGAATGTAAACGTTCCTGTTTGCTTTCAATCCTCTATGCTCTAATAATCTTTCCTCGTATAAATAGGAACATGCCACTGTCCAAGAAATACAGTTCCTGAGGCCTCAATGTGCACAGAAAGGTTGGATCCAAACCCACCTGAAGCGAAACGCCTCCTGCGCAGGGGGCTGCTGAAGCTCGTGCACCAGTCAACAGCACAACCGCTCCAGGTCCCTCAGTCTGGCTGGAAGCTAATTGCCAGCAATGTTTACAGTGGTTATTTTTTTTGACAAGGAAGCCCTGAATGTCTCTCACTGGAGAGACAGAGCATCATACTTTTTCATACTCTGTGTGCCTCTGTTTATAGCTACACTTTGCACGAGAAAGAGAGCAAAGTATGAAGAAGAGCTGTCTGACAGGCCAGCACGCCTGGGGGTGCAGACAGGAAAGGATGCTTTGCTCCAGGACCTCTCCAGAGACAAGCAGGAGCGTAGGCAGGGCCTTCACCCAGCTGAACTTCCCAGGCTGCTTCATTTCGGGTTGAGTTCAGCAGTCTCCACCTCCCGTCCTCACCCTCAGCTCTTGGCTGTTTCTCCTTATCTGTTCCCACCAGCCAAGCAGCAAAGGGAGCTGAGACACCATGGCTCTAATGCCACGAATATGCACTGCAAATACTTCTATCTTATACATTTAAATAATCTTGCTTTGCCCGGGGCTGTGCAAACACTGCCGTAGACAACAAGCAAGTGAAATTGGAACAGCCTAAATAAATTATCTGTTGTTGACAAAGCCACCCACCATGGGCTTGTTCAGGTGGGCTGAATGATGTCAAGAACTTAATTGTCTATAAAACTAAACATCAGATAATTGAGGCTGCTTAAATTAATTTCAGAACAACAAAAAAGATCAGCTTCCAGACAAAATCCTGGTGTTTTCAATAACAACTTTGCAGCTGATACACCCTCTAGTGGCAAACAGCCTTTTCTCTTCCTGTAGCATCAAACCAGATGTGAGCTTTTTCTTTTTCCTACAAACACCTCTCTGCCCCTGGGGATCAGGGTTACACCGTTCCAGGAGGAACATTCCTAATGTGCTGTAGTTCACATATTGCTTTCGTTATACTGCTCTAGATTAGTTTTGCTAGTGAATATCAACAAAAACGCAAGCAGGCAACTTGAAGCAAAAGGCTCAGACCCAAAAATAAATGAAAAAGGATTATTTTGCTGCACCGCGCTGTAGTTATTCCAGCCCAATAGTAAGTAGCCCAGTAGGAGCCTTTTAACTAAGCTGTGCAATGTATTAAACTTGATCTCACTTTTAGATCTCCTGAACTATGCAGGAGCTGTATTTATTATTCTGTAACAGCACAGTCAAGTGCCGAACCAAAGGCAAACATCACAGCCAGCTCATTTAGTTCGAACAAAACCCAAACTTGCAGCCAAAACTCCTCTTCCTCCCCATCTGACCTAAATCTGTATGCTGTGGCGCCTCTCTGAAGCAAGTCGTGCTTGCTGTTTGAAGGACGAGATCATCGCTCTCAGAAGTCAATGAGAGTCTCTGATACATTCACCACTACCAGCTTTCCTCTCCAAACGAATAGGCCAAACCTCCAGGCTAATAACGCTAATGTTTGCAAGAGTCTAACCCTTTTGTGAATTTAAGGCTTCATCTGCCACTTGGGACTTTTTCCCTCTCTTTCTATCACGTCCATAGCATCTTCCATACAAGAATGTTTATCGATTATTTTCTAGAGGAAGCCTATGAGATATTTTTAAAGAGCAATCTGCTGTTCTAGGCTTCATACATGGAGCCTAGAAAGACAGTCTTTGTAGGGAGCATGGAAAAGCCATTTAATAAAGGAAGGCAATAATTTCTCACAAAGTCTACAACTCTACAGAAGTCCCTCAGAAAAATTCCTTTAGTGACTCCACAGCTTGCTCAACAGGAAAAGCTCACGGCAGAAATGAGCACAGTACATCCAACTAAAGCTAGCCCCCGCTTTCCTGCTTCGGAAATCATCTCCCCTGCAGCCTTCCTCTTATCCCCATCCCTCCGAGGGCACGGCTGACCCCGCTTCTGGCCTCCTGGGCAGCCAAAGAAATTGCTCTTCAGGGTGCCAGTTTCCCAAAGCATCTGTTTGACCCCTTAAAAAAATCTAAGACCCTGAAAGTCTGATGGTGCAGCTATTTTTGGTCAACCTCTCCAGAAACTTTTATATGGTGGGATCTTTATGTACCAGGGAGGTAGTTTGTAACTTCAACGTCCAGCATGACCAGGGGACATTGTACAGCCAGTCTGCTTAGCATCAAACTACCCAGGGCTACCTAGGAAGAAGTAAGATGTACAGGGGTGAATCTGAAATACTGCAGGATTTTGAAAAAGAGAAAAAAAAATATTACTCTGTCAGCATTTCTTAAGTTTCGCTGTCATATCCAAGCTTTGGTTGCTCTTTCCTAGCTAGATCTTATCTTGCAAACCACATGCTCTCACTCAAGACGAAGTCATAAAATGCCTGGCGAATGAAGCACGCCTTGTCTTGAGGCTTGAAAGCCAAATCACTCAGGCTGTCCGGGCTGCAGGATGATGACAGCTTCCAGAGAGGAGAACTGTCCTGTGTCCACGCTTAGCCATCAGAACACCAGAGGTGTAAACTTCAGCCCTCTATTTGATCTGAGCGTCTTGACGTTAACGTACAAGGAGTCAGTTGGTCTCTGAGGAGTGTAGAACCAAAACATAATGAGTTTTAAAGCTCAAACCACAAACTCTGAATTATACTCCACCTGCATTTCATAAACAGGATTACGCTGGACTAGCCTATTTTGAAATATGACCACTTCTCATATGGCTGGGCTGCCCCAGCTCTGCCTCAGGCATTGGATGTCTGCCTTCATCGGCTCTTGCTAGTTTGTTCCACCTTCACCATCGACTCATGTAAAAGAATGGTCATTGGGTTTCTTGTGCGCTTTCCCTGTGCTGAGCAATGAGTATCACAGAGGTTTCTAATAGAGGTTTTTACCAGTATCGGTTTATACTTTGGGTTTGGGAAGAAATAGTCGAGAAGGGAACCTTCTCAATTGGGGTTGATTTTATTCCAGCCTGTAGGACATTGCTCATTTGGTGATAACTTTTCTCATCTGGAACAAGGATATATTTTGCAGCCCTTCAGAGTTGGGCACCATTTTGCCAAGTTACATTATTTGACCAAAATGGTCCATGAAATGCTTGCTAATTGCTACAAGATTTAAAAAGGAAAAGAACAGACCTGTTCAGTAGGGTTCCCCTGAAGCATTTTTGCTGCAAATGGCACAGTGGTGGAACAACAATGCAAAATGTGCCCTGCTCACTGAACACCAAATTACTGGGATCATTTTCTAACAGTGAAAGAAAGAAAAATATGTAAAGGTAATTATGACATTTTTCATTGTTTTCAATAAATCTAAGCCTCTAATTACCCAAACTATTTATGGGAGAGTTTAGATGAAGTGTGTTAGCTCTCTCTTTCCTCAGGGCTCAACAGTTACGGGGCTTGTTTCAGTAATCCCAGATTATTCTCTCATTTTACCTGTCCCATTGCTCCATTAATCTGTTTGCATTCAGAGATCTGTTTAAAGAAGTTTGCAGCATTATCAGTGGCATAATGCTATTGATAGAGAAATTACTTGAGCCTGTTTCAGTCTGTCAGCTTGACAACAGAACATTGTGTTTTCAGGAGTAACTATTTACCACGCAGGATCCTCCTTAGATTCTTGATTTTTTGACATACTGTCCTCAAATTTTCATTCATTTCAAGTGGCAGTCCAGTATCCAGTTGATTTCTGTATCAGTTAGTAACCAAACCAGTAACCCAGTTCAAAGCGAGTCTAAACCAGACCCCTTAATCCCCTGAAATGGACACAGGTCCATTGGAAACCAGTTTTCTAGGCAGATTTTTCTGCCTAAAGAGAACAGAGTCCAAACCCAGAGCGGAGAGGTGATGGTTCCAGCTTTGGATTTAGGGTACTTTCATGTGTCTCTCACCGCCACACCAGACTGCAAGTGCCTCACAAGCCCATCCAGCTTCATTGCAGGGTGTGATGGGTGGTTGGGAGTGAGGAGCAGTGCTGCTGAGCAGGACCTTTACAGAGGCAGTGGTAGGAGTTACGTATCTTATCTATTCAGCCATGTTAGACAACTCTATGTAGGTATCTTTGGCACACAGGTCTCAGGGACTCCCCTAAGTGTCACATCAAAGGATCAGAGGAACTAGGTCTGGGTTCCAGAAAGTAGGGGGCTCTTCACATTGCTGTGAAGAGAAACCCTGTTTCTCAAGAGTTTTTAATCCCAAGGCACCCACACTCCATGCAGGCTACTTCGCATCCAGGTTCCTCTTTAGCAAACAACTGTGGCAGGGAAACGGACGGCACGCATCAGCATCCAGAGCTTGTATGGACATCAGGCAATCCACACCGCCTGGCCTGCAGGCCACAGGGTGAAAATATGTAAAATGCACGCATTATAAGCACGGCCAGAGAAGGGCTTAGGGTAGCTACTGAGCTGTGCCTCCGGTTAAAACACAAACTCTGTGTCATGGATTAGGCTCTAACCAGAATAAACCAGTAATCAGATTTTCAGAGATAGGGATCTAGTTCATACGGTGCTAAGCATTCTGGCCTTGATCAAGCAGGTTATTTCTGAACAATTTTAGGTCAACTGGAACAGTCTCTGGATAGATCAAAACCTCATTTATGTGCATCAGAAAGATTACTCCAATTGCATCAGCTGCTTTAATAAAAACATTGGCGCTACCTACCAACCCTGACTTGCTTATGTCCTCAGACCATCATGGCTATATTGCTGCTACTCACTGTAACACAGTAGGGCAGGTATATCTGCAATCATATGGAGCCAATTAAGTGACTCATTGACCACTAACACCCATCATTTGGATAAACGCAGCTACATAATCCTGTGAGTTAAACTGTCGAAGGGACAGGTCTGAAGGAATAAAGAGTTTATTCCCACCAGAAATACCGTGGTCCTCCTTCACTCCTTCCCCAAGAGCCTACTGGACTCCTGGTCCCTGCTCCCAGCAAACCTCTAGGAAGCCAAGAAGTGCCTCATCTCCTGCCAGTCCTGGTCCACACAAAGAATGATTGAATCCTACAGCCCTCAGTGGTGCTGTTGGCTCAAGAGCAGGCTACTCCCACTCAGATGAAGAGGACTCTCTTTTTCTTGCATTTTCAGTTTACCTAGAAAATTAGCCAAAACAAAATCAGTTCTCTGCTCCCACCGTACAAAGGTTATTAAGGCTGCAAAGCCAAACACTCAAAATTATGAAAAAACAATGTTACAGTTTGCAGGAGCATCTTGATCTCTTCCGTATGCCCGTATCGTATACGCGAGGTCGCAGGATGCCTGCCTTATTGGTGCCCAAGGTGGAATTGCTCGGGGGTTTCGTCAGGGCTGAACATCAAAGCAATAAGTGTCTGTAAGATCTCTGCTTCATTTGCTGCAATTGAGGAAGCTCTCTAGCGAATGAGGCAAAATGTTAAAGAAAGGACAGCTTTACGGATGAAAGCAGTTGGATATTTTCCTGGGGAACGGATTCTACCCCTGACACTGCCAGTGATTCCCTTTGAGCAACGCAATTCACTTAAACCAAACTTTTTTTTAAAGTGATCGTCCATTATGTTGCTCCTTTTCAGGGACACAACACAATCTGTGTGCTAATTTGCAGAAGTGCCAAGCACTAATACAGATAAAATCAGCAGCAATCGCATAAACAAAATGGTTAGTTGTAGCCCAGAGATATGGAGGAGCTATTATTTTAAGAAGATAGATAGTTTCATATGTCCTCAAAGCTCTGGATAAGAGAAAAGAGAATCACATAAACATATGTCTGACAAGATCAATTTTTTATAACTTGTATTTTCCTCTTCAATGAAGAAAAGTGATAGCACTTACAATGAATAGGAATCATTGTTACATTGGTCTCCACAGGAGGAGACAAGAGTGCAAAACTCAAATATGGGGGCACAGTGCACAACTGTCTGCTAAGTTAGGAAAATATTACTTTTTAAAAGTTGGAAAAAGTTAGAAGAAATTGTTAAATAACTTCAAAGGCATGAAAAGAAATCAGCAAATTGACTATTTTTTGCAAACTGAAAAATACTTGGTTTTGTTCAACAAACTGTGAAAAAAGTGTGTGTTCCTGGTTGGGTGGATATATCTATCCTCAGAAGGGATGACCTTCTTATCAGAAAACCCAGGACTCAGAGAGTTCTAACTGCCGTGCCCCGAAACGGCTGTTGCGTTTTTAAGGTCTGGAGCAGTCTGGGTTGGTTGAAGAACTGGCAGCTGATTGTGCTCTGAACCAGGTCACTAAAGGACCTTCTCCCTGCACTAAATGAATTCATTTTTGTGGATCCTTTATTTTCCTTGTTGTTCTGATCCAGTTAAAGTCACTGCAGCCAAATTAAAAAGGCATAACTAGTTTATTTGGTTTGGCAAGGGTGATCGTTTAAGGTTTTAAAATCGGTTTTTACTCAGTTTAACTGATTTTAAGTTTGCATTTATGTTTTGTTCGTGGTTTGAAGTCCTGGACAATTTTTCAAAGAACACTTTTGACTTATCACCATTTTTGTTCCTGCTAGTATTGATCAGCCTCTGGGGAAATAACAAGCTATTCTGTTGTGCAGAACTATAAATGCAAAATAGCATTCTGTTGAAATACATAAACCTTTTGAATCTCACCGTGATCTGAGAATTATTAGCAGGGGCGTATCCTTTAATAACTTTGAAAAATGAACAAACTTATAACAGCTGGGAAAGGTTTTAACATACAGCTGTTATGGGAAATTTGCTGGAATTCGTGATTCACATCTGAATATAAAGACTGGATGAGATTAAATATTTTCTACAAATAGATCTTCATATTGAGATATTTTGGATTCTGGCTTTTGAACAAATGTTGGACTGTCATGTATAATCTAAATGCTTTTATTGGCAAATGAAAGGAAATTGTGAAATTACTTTTCATAACCTTTGTTTTAACCAGTTTTCCACTTTCTCATTATAATAATAGGCAGTCCCCAAAGACTTTAAAATTGGTATTTGTTTCCCTCACCCTCTGAATCTATGCAATCGCATCACATACGTTACTTCAAGTCATCTGGTAGAAGCAAGAGTACAGCCAAATACGGGCTGCGTTTACAGGTAAGTGTACACCTGGTTGAAATTGTATTCCCTCTGCACAAATCTGGAAGTGCATTCCAACATACAGCCAAATTCTGCACTAATTGTAAAATCCAGACCAATTGCAGCAAAATTAATACCTTGAGGGTGCATACCTGAGGTCATCAAAGAAATCCTTTCCTTTTTCAAAGCTGTATGGAAATGGGTTTGGTGTGCAACCAAAGCCACAACTTCAGCAGAGCCATGGACGAGGAGGTGGTAGAAGCTGAAAAGGGGATGGACACAAGGACTGACATGCTGCTCTCAATTTGTCCACCTTCAGCCCTTCCAGATCCTCATCCTGCCTCCCCGTTCTCACAGTCCTGGGGCTCAGGGGTTGTGTGGTGTAGTGATCAGAAGAGACACACACAGAAAAGAAGAAAACACTGCAAAAGGAAGTGCAAATGATGAACAAATAAATAAGGACTGTTTCAGCAACAAACGTGCTGATGCACTGCAGATTAGAGACGTTGCTGTGAGCTGCTCTGGGAAGCATTTTGCTGACATCAGTTGGTGATTCTCATCCTTCTCTCCTTATTTCTACAGGGAGAGCTGGGAACCACTGGAACTTGCATGTTTCCTCGATTTATGGCCCCAGAAGCAATCAAATCCACAGTGCCTTCTATGTTGGCTCAGAGCAATGATACAGAGCTCCCCGTGGCCCAGAGACATACACACGCTCTAACCTTGGCTGAACCCTTCTACCATTAGTCTTGATAATTGATGGAACCCAAGGAGAAATGACTGCAGTTTAATAACATTCGATGGTTTCTGGGTGACTAGTGGTGTGTGACTAAAGCAACATTTAGGTTAGGCATTACCCAATGCTTTTCAATGGAGGCCACAAGGGTAAAGGAAAGCAGGAAATGTGGAGGAAGAAGGTCTGAAAAAGGTGGAAAATAATTTCTCCATACTCCTGTTCTGAGTTTCTTCCTTATGAACATGGCATTTTCTGACCTGCTGATGTGGCAGGTGACAGGCTTTGGGGAGTGTTCCTCAGGTATGAAATCGTTGATTAAAACTTGCATAAATAAGCAAAGCAATTTTACATCTGTTTCCCAGGTACAGCAGGGCTTAAATCTTCTTGTCTCATTTTCTGCTGACATAAGAGCAACACTGGATCCAACAATAATTATGGAAAATCTTAAGGAAGCAGATTTATTAAGATCCATTATGCTAGTGACCTGTTTGTAATATCTCGCAGGAGACCAGAGCGCAATCATGTGGAATACCCACCCACACACCCCCAAAGCCTCAAATATACCCAAGCAAAATGGATGATATTACTTTTCAACTTTGCACTGCCATTATTCATATCTGCCATACGTAGACACAAGCGCCACATTATGCACGCGCACACATTTCACTCAGATCACGTAGAGCTGATCATCTTTTAGTGATCTGAATACTCTTCCTTTAGCCTACTAATATTACTAACATTGCATCGCTATCTTTCATCAGCACGCCGAGAAAGGCAGGCCAGCTCTCCAGCAGAAAAGGTTTTTCACTCTAGCTGTAGTTGTAAGGCCCCTACAATAAACGCCATTCCCACTGGCCTACTGCACTGTTTAACCAACATTGTCTGTATCAAGCTGAATGAGCTATCTCTGTGTTTTTCTGGCATAAACATATGCTAATGGCATAGAGACAGAAAAACACATTTTGCACTGACAGCTCCTAAGAGATGCTCCCTATATGGGCAAATTCGCAACCTACTGGAAATGATCTGTTTCCAAAAGGGAATATCAAAGACAGCACAGCCTAGAACTGCATAACACGAAGAAAAATACAGCTGAGTATTCTGCACCAAATTCACAAAGTCTGCATCTCTTCAGTTAAGGGAAAATCACCACTAATTGATAGTTGTTAAGGTCGATTTACATACAGATTATAAGTTCTGCTAACCAGCATCAGAAGGCAGTGATACCTACATGGTTTAAAGCAATCCCCTGCGTAAGTTCAGTCCTCTTCAGTCCCTTATGGCTGAATAATAAGTATTTGGTCCAGAAAGTTCGTATGTACCCACGTACTGGAAGCTATGAAATACACAGCTCACAACACCCAGAAAATACAAAACCTTTGGTAACAGAGATCAGAACTGCCTAGTTCATGAGAACAGAGCAGAAGATACTACTGGCTTCCTAAATTCCTGCAGTACTGGAGAATGGTTTTTTCCCTTTCAACCTTAAGAAATATGTCTCCAGGGAAAGCAGAATATAGGATGATAAGAAATGTCAGATCTCTTGGCCCATGTATTACTGTGAGCTATGGTAAAGGGGAGTGGTAGAGTAGAATGGTACTCATGGCCAGATTTTCAGGAGCTCAGCATGCAAAATGCCGGGTTGCTTTAAAAATCAGACTGCTGCTTCTGGAGTCTAGCTGGGAGCTGATTTCTTTTGAAAATCTGGCTGTAATAATGCACAAACAATGTTCTTCTAGTAAAAGAGCCACTGTTGGCTGCATGTTTAATTTATGTGTATTTAATCATCCATGATAATGCAGTAAGTCTTGTTGAGTACAAGATGTGAGATCAGACTGCTGCCCATATGTAGAGAACAAATTCATATTAACCACAGTAACACATATGCCTAACTTGGCCAAACCTTTTAGCCAAAATCTGGGACTTGCTAACGTATCAATATGGAAGACATATGTTCCTCAGGATATAAATTATGATGCTTTTCATCATATTACTTGTGCAGTCCAGTTTATGGAGTAAAGCAGCTTAGCAGGGCTTGTTTGGATGGATGGAAAAAAGCATGAATCAGAAGTGAAACTCCCATAAGTGAAATTCTTGTTTGATAGGCACCTAGTTATTCTGGGCAATGTGCGTTAATAGAGATAAACTAATAGTCAAGATGAGCAAGCCGTTGCATACTGTGTCCCATCTGGAAACACAGGTGACACAACTTGTTTGTCATAGACTTGCTGTCTTTATTACACTCCATTTAACCAGAGAAATCAGAGCTTCTATAAAATAGCTGTTATAAAAACACTTGTATACATTTCACTAGACAATTACGAGCCTTCCTTACATTATTTCAATGGTTGTGGCAAGCATTTCTCAGGCAAAGCAATTAATTAAATTAATGGTTTAAAATAGGCAGGTGCTGTGCCTCGATTTTTAAAATTCCTTCTTTAAGCTATTTATATGCTGAGTGTTATAGTGCTGGAACAACAGATTCCCTGGATACTACCTGGAACGTCTGCCCATTTCCAGGAAACTTCTAACACTGCTTCCTTTAACCGGTTGCTCCTCCAATCTGAACCCTGAAAGACCATTCCTCACAAATAGCTGTTAGTTCTGAAGTACTTACAGAGACCATCTGTGATTTTCATTACCTTAGTTGACTAAGACAATCATATATGGATAAAACACACTCCATGTCACATTCATGGTTTGAGAAAAATAAGCAGTGCAGAGCTTTAACTTGGTATTAACTTGAACAAAAAAAATGAAATTAACACTGTGGGTACTGCCAACTCCACCTTGTTAAGAAAGGTGGGAGATTACAGTTTATCCAGCCCAGCACTATGGACCTTCTGTTCATTGTGCGGGACTTGCAGCATCAAATTTAAAGGCCAGATGGGCAGTCCAGAACTCCAGCCTGTGTTCAACAGGAATGTATCTATCAAAGGTCCTTCTTGTTGAAAGGCACCGAGAGATAAAAATGTCAATTTTTCAGTATCCTTCATCCACAGATGCTCAGTGGATGCCTGGGTTAAGACTGGATGGGAGACGAGACAGTGTTGTACGTGCTCACCTCACGGCAGGTACCTTGGCAGCAGGCAAATCGCAATTCATCCTCCAGCACCAACCCAGAGCTGAAAACGTGGGGCAGCCCAGAGCACAGACCCAGGCACGCCGGGTGTTACAAGCCAGATCTAGGGCTGGATGCAATGTATTTGTGCTAACATGGCATTAATAGGAACTATTAATCCAGAAACTTCCTCTAGCTTAGCCAATGGCTTCCCCTGTGCACTAATGAGACCTGCTGAGAGCCGGAGCTGTGCTGCGGCTGAGCCAACAATCCTACGTGGCGCAGGTTCATCACCTCTTTTGGGCAGTTCCATGCAATTCCCAGCTTCCCAGCAGTCACATGCCCTTGAAAGCTGACACGTCTCAGTATTTCTTGCTGGAGATTCAACGCAGTGAGCTTTTAAGCTCAAGGAGTTTCCCCGGTACGGCAGAGAGGAGCAGCCTTACAGCCGCGAAAATACCCGGCATTTGCTTAGGCGTCCAGTCCACCTTCAGCTCCTTAGTTGAGGTAGGCAACATCCTGAACACAACAGGGTTAAAACCAATCTGACAAATGAGGCAAAGCATGGAAAATATGAAGACAGCTATTTGGTAGCACATCTGAACCCTAGCACAGCAATACCATCTGCAATCACTTAGAGGTGCCCCAGTAAAGCGCAGCCCGGAATGCCTGGCTAATAAAGTGTCAGCAGCAGGGGGATTACGAGGGAGATTTACAAGAGTGCATGAGTTTAGTTGCTGCTGGAGACATCCGATACACTCTGTGTTTGATTCCAGGCTTTGAGACGGCAATGAAATAAGCCCGCGGACTTGTGTCGAAAAGCATTTTAAAGTGAACACGTCTATCCCGCGTACCTGCAGGAGGCCCAGCGATGCTGCGTCTCGGCACCTTGCTCGGCAGCCGGCTCCGAGGTTGGGTGCCACTCGCATCTCGGGTTTTGAACAGCAGCAGAAGTGGGCAGAGAAGCAAACTGCCCGGCTCCCCGGCTCCCGGGATGACAGTCCTAAGGGAAGACCCAGGGTTAACACTCCGATGTGACATGCAGCTTTCTCCTCTTCCCATTCCCCCGCTCCTTAAAGCTTGTGTGCGGTGGAGTATCAACCATTAAGTTTGGGCCAAAATTTGCCAGAGCTATGGGGAGGCAAGATCTGAGGATTTTTCTCAAGCTCATTTCTATTTTTTCAGTAATAGTCTTAAATAGACACATGACTGCTATTTAAATCTAAATTAGATGAAGCATGAGTAAACATACCGTAGTGAACACACCAGCCCTGGAAAGCTTGATTAGAGGAACAAATGCTGCTTTTTCAATCTATAAGTAATGAACTTCCCAGCTACGTTTTCAAATGTGTTTTCCTTTTATGAAGTGGACTTTCCAGGAGGCAATTAGAACGATTTGGGCAAAAACAAAGAGCAAAATATTTTCCCTTCATTGTCTAAGGCAACATAAATAAGTACCGAGCTTATTACTCACTCCCTTGGTAAATTAAAAGAGAAAACATTTTGTGCTTTGTTGCAGCATCTGACACATAGATGTAAAATGGGTAATAACCTCAGCCACAGCTATGTCACTTACGACAAAGCTGGCCTATGGCTCCAGTGGAATCACCTTATGATAAAGCTTCGTATGTGCTGAAGTGTTTGCAGGAGGAGGCTCCTCAGCCGCTGTGTATCAGACTGCCTTCGGCAGGTCACCAGACTGACGGCCCAGCAGCCCAAGTGCCCTGTTGAAGATGTGAGGGACTATGAGAGCAGAAAAGGGACGGGAACAAGGAGCGCACTTGCCCAACCTAAGAAATTAATTGGAGATATTGTTCACTCTGGATATTCATCAAAACCGGAGGCCAAATTCTGGCCCCGTGGGAGCTGGTGGCAAACCTGCATTGATTTCAGTAAGGTCAGGATTTCACTAGTGATTTATGGAACGAACTAACATGACGTTTTAACAATCAGTTTTAGTAGTTGGAAGTGTTATTCATTGCAGAGGTAAAGCATTGTTTGATTTTATGTGACAGTGTACCTTTAAAAACAGGCAACCTGCAAAGCAACAATATAAAGTCCAGCACTTAAATTACATTATGATGAGGAACGACACCAGGGAATGAAACCAGGGAAACGTTCCCTTTCATTCCTCCCATACTTTCAGAAGTTAGCAGGTATGAAGATGGTGTTACCGCTAAATTTAAATCACCTTTCCTCAACTTTAGAGCTGTTTGTTTGCAGTTTCTTTCACTTCTGGCAAAACACAAGGACATGTTTTTCAATATGAACCATGGATTTTTCTGAGCAAGTGCAACGATCCACCAACACACGTGAGTTGTTCATGGGGTGTTACAGGACAACGAAGAAAAACCAGGTCTCCTATCCAAACACATGTCTGGCTGAATGTATACATTAATAATAGCTATAATAATCTCTTTGTAAACTCTGTTGTTAACTCTGTCATTCATAATAATTTCCATTTTCAGCTCCAAGTTAAAACAATACCAGGAAAATTGTATAGTAGGTCTTTGGACAACTTAAAAAATTTTCAGACCTTTATAAAAGAATCACTTGTTTCCTGTAAAAATCTGGTCTCTGTGGTTTGAGATTTTCTGCTGTCATGAACAAAAAATGCTCTGAGCAAGAGCATGAAGGCCTATTTACAAATAGGCCATAACTGGTTTTGTTACGATAGCATGTTTTGAGTTCCGATTTGATTTTCCTTTGCTCTGTTTTGAGGGTTTTTTGGGAGCATATATTTGTCATTAAAAATCTGACTGCAGGAAGAGGACTGGAAGGTAGCTCCGTTTGACTTCCCAGGTGCAGATCACGGCCGGAACACATTCATCCCATAACTGTAGAGAAATTTGCCCATTTCTCCATGCTGGGCGGGTGCTGGTTTAATTTTGAAGCTTTTCAGCAGACTTTCGCTGCAAACACTGTCAGCCGTGCTGAGTGCTGCCTGCTCCGTGCCTGCCGCTCTCGGCCCCAGCTCTCCTTGCCTCCTAAAAATCACCGCGCTCAGCCTGAGCACTTGCTCTGACGTCCACGGAGGACAACAGAGCTGATGGGTAGGGCTGTCCACGGCTGTTTGTGGGTCTTGCAGGGACTCTGGCGGTCTGGTGTGTGATGCTTTCTTGGCGAGTTTTCTTTTGAGGATTTTAACTTGCAGCTCTGGGGGGAAAAAATCCTGTCACAATAATGGGGGATGATCATGTTTTTTCACATTTCTTTTCTTGACTGAATGTTTTGGTAAATTAACTTCTAAAGAAACTTAATCAGGAAAGCCTTTCATTCTGCCTTAATTTTGAAAAGGAGTCAGCAGCGTTCCCAGCTTTCCTTTTGCATGCCTGTTAGCTTTGTTTTCATAACCCCACTATCGTGCTTCTGCGTGTTAAGCCATTCCCGATCATCTATGCTGCATTTCGCATCAGCACAAGACAAAGGATCCAGCCCTGGCAGAGGCTCGGGGCTTCCTCACACTTAATAAGCACTCTCCAGCCCAATTTAGCTGTTAGTTGCCATTAAAAGCAGGCAATGATTCAGAGGATGAAGCCCTGCGAGCATGGCCGTCTTGTAAATTGTTCCTTTCTGCCAAAGCAGGAGCGATTCCAAGCAGTCACAGGTATGCCTGGATTCATTCAACAGACCCGTTCTTCCAGTCCTTTAGAATTGTCATTTTGTAATTGCCTAGGAAGATTTATTGTTTCTTTCAAAACAATGAGGAAAATAAAAGCCTCGTTCAAAATCAAATGAGATTTAATAACCAGCTTTGCACTAAGGCAAACTGTAGCCTGATCCTGCCGTCTTAACTCAAATTCTGGATTTGCATCTTTTAAAAAAAAATCAGCTCTGTTAGTCGGTAAGCGACCACTCCATAGTTTAGATAATTAGAGCTTGTTGAAATTTTCCACTTAAAATGCCTTTATTTCTATTTAACATGACCCTTTGGAAAACAACCAAAATATCCTCAGAAGATTTGGGGTTTCTTTGTAAAATCTAACCTTCAAAAAAATTTTGCATTTCCAATATCAGGAAAGAAAATGATCTTATTTATTTATCGACATTTTATTTACTTGGCAACTCTCTAACTTCCTGAAATTGGCCAAGTTTGGAACATTCACCAAAACATGAAACAGAAAAAGAGAAATTATCTAAACACCACCCGCTTTTGGTGTGGAATAACAAAAAAAGACAAAAGAAGATGAAGTAGTAAGTCCACAGCATTCCGAGTCTCAGAAAACTTTTTGAAATATTGAAAACATTCATTTTTTTCCTGAGCTCCCCAGAATACGAGGAGCTTTACACTTTCAAAAGTTTCCATTACATTTTCTGTTTGAGAGCTGCCGGGATTATAACATTAATGTAATTTCAAGTAATCAATAATGCGTTCAGAGAGAGAGAAAGCTGTGTTTGGATGCATTGTAAAGGTGGAAGTTTTCTTTTGTCAAAGAGAAGGGAAAAAAAATGTTATCACAGAGACTGCTTGGTCTGGGGCTTGGCCCCGTTTGGGGTGCGCAGCTTTTTATGCCAGTCCCTGCAGTCAGTGGGGTGACCTGTAGCAGGGACCTGGGGGAGGGATGGAGACACTTGGCTGGTGGGTTTTGAAGCCATATGCCAAACAGCCCAGAAATGCATCTCGTGCTTCCCTCCATCCATCTCCAGTGCCTGACCCTCACCCCAAAACCCGTCCCCCGTGCCACTTTCTGCCCTTTTCCTTGCACCTTTAGTCAGGCTCAGAAGCTTCTTCAGATCTCCTGTCTCACCTCCCAGCTACAACATCCTCTCTGCTGTATTACTGGAAGGAAACATTTGCGTCTTCTTCATGGCTCAGTCCCTTTGGAAGATGTTCCCCCCCCCCCGCGCTTTGTTTTTCTTATCGTCAGGAGTAAAAGCGAATCCAGCGGCGCCTCAGCACTCCTCAAAACACACGTTCACCAAGGGAGACATTTCCTACCAGGGGCTGGCAGACAGCCTTCGCCGCCGTGCCGTGCAGTCCCCACCGATAAGACCGACACCGCTCAAGCCAGCGGGTAGCTTGATATTTTCCCCTCTGACACTGCCGAGCAGTAGGGAAGCCCCCTCCTTCCCAGCCCCCGGAGACCTGCTGACCACCCCAAAGCACTTAGGGAGCATCTGTAAACGAATCCAGATTTGTTCGTAAAGCTCCGTTCGTAGCTTCCCTCTGGCCAAGGGAAGACCGAACGCAAACCCAGCTTGATGCCAGAACAAAGCCGTTCAGATGAGCCCGGATTCCCAGCGGCACGAAGCATCGGCACCATCAGGAGATGACACAGCAGCTCGCCACGACTTTCACTATCTGATCAGACAATTTCTTAATCAGCAGAGAGAGTGCTCGCTGTCAGAAAAACGTTGTATGAATCAGCTTTCGTCTGCGGGGAACAGGTTCTGCTTTTGCAAAACTAATGGGTGTCCAGTTGTTTTCCATACTCATCCTGCCGTACAGCACTTTCTGGCCTTTCCCAGGCTCTCCCGGCCCTCGTGGCTGCAGAGCCTCAGCACACAAATGCAAGGGAGGTTTCAGCACGGGAAAATCAAAGCTAACCAGGGCAAAATTACTCTTGTAAGTGGAAGCTGGATATTCAAGAACAGTGGGAAGGTTGTGATTATAAGCACCTGAATCGACCTTTTTAATATTTCAGCAATAGATGTGAAAAATGCAACCTCTTATTTAAAAGAAGGGGATTTTTCGAGTAATAGATTCAGTATCAGAAGAGCAATAGATGCCAAAATTTTCCATAATAAACATCCTCCATTTAGAATCAGGAGTGGAGACTGTCAGCTTAGTTAACATAAAATTAACACATAATTTCTCAACTCCTCACGAGCTTTGTGTTCTTCTGAAGTAGTTTATGAACCGCATTTGCCTCCAATAAAGTACATGTGTTTGCGTATCACGACCACAAGAGAGAGCCTTAGCGTTGGGTGCCGTGCGCTGCCGTGGCGGGGGATTCGGGCGGTTCAGTAGCCCAGCGTTTTTAACTGGCACTTTTTAAGCACGATGAGGATAGCGAAGCAAAACATCTAATACAGACAGCAAAACAGTTCCTCATATTCCACAATCCAGGCAACCTCCACGTGTCCTGAAGCACAAGCGTTTGAGAGGCAGGTTTTCAAAACTGTGTGGCATTTAGAAACTGACACTTTTTGTCCAGCAGAACAAGTTCCTCTGAAAACCTGACCCTGAAAATTTACAAGCAGCCTCAAGAAGATGAGATTTGATGGGATGTTTCCAAAAAGAAGGTACGACATCTGTTTTAGCTCTGTCTTTACAGGTTGGGCTGGGTGATATCATCTTCTGTATAACCTTATATATAAAATTTGTATATGGCCCTATATAAGTGTGTGTGTGTATATATATATATATATGTATATACAGTCTTCTCCCTACACCACCCTTCTCTGCTTAAACAGCCTCTCAGTTCTGGCTTGCTAAGCAGCTCGCCTCATTCCATTCAAATCCTTACCTAAGACTAATTTCTCCCATGATATCCATAAGGGCTTTAATAATAATGATTATACTGCAGTCCAACCATCTCAAGCTCTCCACCCATCTCCTCCCTATTGTGTATTACCTTCCACTCATTTTCTCCCAGATAAAACAAACTCTTGAGGGCAGAGACCTGCTGGCTCTTCTAGTCTTCTCCTGGGTGTTGTAAAAGTAATAAGGCAATATCACATATAAAGCACAGTATTCAAATGTTACTGAGTCAGATGTAAATGAGGAAAAGCAGGTCATTCAGAGTTACCTCACCGTGAAGTGTCTAGATGCATTGCATTCCTGCAGCTTCCCGGATATGGTATGTAATGAAAATGGTGAATAATCTTGTGCGTATTATACCTTTCATCCCAAAGAGTACTCAATTACTTTACTAATTGACTGTGCAAAGTGTCTACAGGAGAACCTCTTTGCTCATCAGCGAAATGCAGCCAGAGCGCCGGCAGGAGCACGGGGCCAGCACAGTTCCCAGAAAGCCTTGAGACAGAATCACGGGCTCTGGGGAAGGCAGAACAGAGGAGGAAAATGAGAGATTCGGAGATGACCTTTAACTTGACGTTTCTCTGCCTTTGCCCAGTTTCAGCAGAACAACCGTTTGATTGTCTGCGCGACGTGCATTTGCACGCAGTCCCCATTAAACAGACCACATCTGCAGGAGCTGATGCGATGCTGGGAGTCACTCCTCCCCTTCGCGCTGAAAGCAGAGGTCTGGGCCTGATCCTGAAGCATGCTGAGCACTTGCAATTCCCTTGGATTCAGCAGGACCAGACCTAACTGTAGCTGTTGAAATACCACGCTGCAGCGAGTATTGGCAAAGGTTGCTACTTGCTATAGCTATGTATTCATTTGTTTTTGAAACATAGCCCCTGGATGTTTCTGAATTACTTTATTTTTATATCATCAACTATTTTTAACTAACACCTCAGAAAGCTTCCTTAAACTTGCAGTGACCTATTACGCATCCGGAAATATGAGAACAGCAAAACCTTTCCCTAGATAGAACATTTTTTCAATACCAAAGCACTTGATGACGCAAGTGATTTTACTATCTATCTGTCTTACAAACAGGGAAACTGAGGCACAGAAAGTGAAATGACATCTACAAAGCCAATCATTTGATAAAGCAAACTGATCACGCAGGGTCAACACCAGCTTTTGAAAAGACATCCTTCTTCCAAACGTGCCGAGTACCAGCGGCTGCTTCAGGAAGTTCCTCGAGCCCTACTTACAGCAACAGGATTTTGAATAGTTAAAGGAATCCGTGCTCACAGATCTTATTGTAAGCATGGAGCCAGAGACAGACTCTCATTTTATAACATGCATATGCATCTTCTAACAGGCATTGTCTATCTCTTCATCTGTACCACACTCATCAGATTACACTATCTGAAACTTCTTTTTCCCCCAAGAGATCATAAAAGTTTCAGCATTTACTCAAAATGTTTTGTCATGTTTTCAATTTGACAGACTGTGCAGTGGCTCCAAAGACAACACGGCAGCTGCCAGCGCTTCTCATGTGTTGAGCTGAATTGTAGATGCCTGTCTACAATGACATGTTTCCTCAGTAGTTTTAGATACTCTGAAACAGAATTTTCCAGTCTTCTCAAATATGTAAGATACGGGATGGCCAGCAGCTATTCAGGTTACACAACAGTGACATTTTTGAAAGCTGAGAAGAAGCAAAACAACAGTCCTTGCGGCGCAGAGCCTCCAGCAGAGCCCTCCTGCAAAGCGCCTTTGGTTTCCTCACCTCTATGCTCCGCTCAAAGCCCTGAATTAGCTGTTTGTAGCCCCTAAAGGCTGCTTTGCCTCCTTTCTCCCTCTCAAAAGCTATGGGTTTTCTCACTCCTGTGGTTCTTGGTGCTGAGGGTTCGGCAGGAGACTTGTGGCCTCGAGCCGAGGGTCTCCAGCACGGTCCCTTTCCGAAGGTGCCCGGGAGTGGGATGCTCAGAGGGTGAGATGTCAAGAGCCAGAACTGCCCGGGACATTTTCTGCTGCTTCCCATCCCAGTAGAACTGCCCAGTAATTTCTCCAGCTCCTGGAAGTCCTTCTGCCATCGCATGGAAAGGGGCTGTTTTCATTTATACACCCCTGGCGCAGGCGGTTCAGCGCAGAGGCAGAGGGCAGGGTGCAACAGTAATTTACACACCATAAACTTTTGTAGGTTTTATTCACCTCATTGGTCTGGTATTAAACAGCATCGCGTGGTGACTGTGTACGCTGGGAGCAGCGGTGCCGGCTGTGGACTCGGTGCATGCTCTGCCACGCAGCTCACACCCCCCTTCCCCGTCAGCTGCGGCGGGGCAGCAGGGAGAGGCTTGCGATGGAAGAGAGGTGGGAACAGCGCATCCACCACACCAGCGGGCTTATATATTTATTACTGTAATATTTAAAACTCTGCTAGGAGCTGTACATATGTAGCTAGCTATACACAAAGATGCAGTCCTTGCCAAAAACCAAAACTACGCAGAATCTGCCAGGACTTGATGAAGGTAAAGGAAAAGGCCATTAGGAAGCATAAGACAGTGACTTGTGTGAAAAATACCTCAGCATAGGTCTTTCCTGATCGGTGCAAACCCACTTGGGAATAGCAGTATTTTGTCTGCTCTCTGAGGGCTGTAGAGTATGTTTGAATGGGAGCCTAGAGAGGTGAAAAAAGCGCGATTCAGACTATTTATCCTAATCCTACAGAGTACACAGTGATTCACTTCCAGGGAATCCATGTATTGATTCTTTTGTCCCATGCATGACACACAGAGTTTAATAACGAGGCCAGAAAACTAAAAGCAGAAGCAGAACAGGCTTCCTTAAGGGACATCATCAGAGGAGCGAACCTGCAGAGGAGATGCGGAGCTTTATCATCTGCAAAAAAACAACAAAAAACTTTCTGCTGGAAAGGCTCCTGCTCCAGCAGTCGCAGTTCCTGCTGGGGTCCCCTCCAATTCCCATGGAGAAAGGTCCCAAGAAACACTGTCCTGACTCAGCTGGTTAGGATTGTCCGTGGAAGTTGTAGATGATCTTTTCAGAATTTGACTTCAGCCAGTGGCACGGGTAATGAGTTAATCCATCGGCACAGACTTTACGTTTTTTTTTGCCTGTCAAATCCTAGCCAGCACCAGAGGGTCCTTTTGTGAACCCTGAAGATACTGTTGCCTAGAAGAAATTGCACTGGATAAGTGTATTTTTTTTATTTTAGGCAAAGAAAGGGAAAATGTTCAAGCATTATTAACAGCTCAGCCGTTTCTGGAGCAGAAAACAACTCTAACATAGAACAGCTGCATCTGAAAACAAAGTGGTTTTAATGCTCCTGCATTGCCTCACCTGAATAATAGCATTCAGGGCTTTGTTTCAAGACTTAATTTGTTATAGGAAGTTAAAAAAAGACACGCACGCAAACAACCCTGTGGAAACTTTTGCCTACGATAAGTGTCAAGCAGAAGGAATGTTATTGATTGCAATAGATTTACACCCATAATGAATTTGGCCGGCTGGTCAAAAGTCTAGTGGGTGTGTAAATGGGGAGGTGAAATGGGGAATGACGTATGTAGTGGTTTATCTGGAGAGCAGAGCCGCAAAATGTTGTAGTTACACTTAAGTTTTATTAAAAATGCCATTCTAACGAGCCCTAGTGGCCCCAGCACATGGAAAGTGGCTTGCTGTGTTTTGAATGGCACTGAGTAACACCCCAGGGCCTTAAATCAGTTCAAGATGTGTTGGTGGCGTCTGATGTTAGGCATAGAAGGGAAATTCAAAGCAATATAGATTTAACCTAGGGACCCTTCTTTTGCCTGATGCTTATCAATAATGCAAGCGTAAGTAAGAGCCAGGAGAAATTCGGTACCGAGGCAGAGTATTATATGAATGTGTGATTTTATTAGTAATATTTTTAGTGTGAGGTTTGGATAACCAATCCAAGCAGCAAGACACTGAGATGTGGACAACAAAGAGATAAAGTCAGGCATTCCATCCTCTGTGTTTCTGCTGACACCGCTTGATGTGCTGTGCCCAGGGAAACTTAAACTGGGGGTAAAAAAAGAAACTACTTTTTTTACAAGGCACATGGAGGAAGAAGAAACAGCTACGGAGTGCGTGGGCAGAGAAATCCTGCTACACATCGCAAGTCACAGAGGTGGTTAAGGGATTTGTTACACTGCAACAGCTGACCACACAGGACACTAAAGACAAGGGAAAAACAGGAAAATGTGAAAATACCACTAATCCCGATTATAAGGAACTCGCATATTTCTTTGCATTTATATGCAATGCCTTGCTAAGAAATTTAAACGGAGTGCCCATGTCACGAAGGGTGGATAAGACAAGCCCTATGTCTTTAATCGAGGGCTGTGCTTCCAAACCTTGTCATAGTTGGGACGCTTCTACAAGAATGTCTCAATGTCTCACCTGTTTTGATGGCACAGTGAAAATTATGGTTTCAGAGGTATTACTCATGCCAAGAAGGATTTGCCAGGTATGTGGATTTCACATAAACTGCACATATTTGCCACCTGCCAGAATCAAACCTTTGCATTCCAGGTTCTGGGATGAAAACCAGAAGACTGAGGTGCACCTCTAACGACATATGGATGCGTGATGAGCTTGGATGCTTAATTTGTCAATGGCCATCATGGCAGCAGGAACTTGAAATCTGCTGAAACCTTGAATGTCCTTTACTCTCTATCTATGTGGGCCAGAGACAGACAACCGCTGAGTCATGAACAGCAATCATTAACTTATGAGACGCAATTAGAAGGGAACCCCAACAACCACCTAATGAAATGCCAAGGACTTGGCACAAATACCTCTGGTGATACAATGAAGGAGTCTTAAACTCTTACCTTAAGCACTGCTTGCTTCTTTTCCACACTGACAGCTTTAGCAACAACGTGACTTAGAGTGTCTAATTATAGGATAATTATTGTTGTTGCATTTGTAAAGGTCAGTCAGTAGAAGCTAGGACCCTAAGGGAATGGAGACAAGAAAGGTGAAGAAGGAAATGGGAGGAGCAAGGTTCTTGGACTTTTTAACCAAGTAGAAATAGACAGGGAGATATGGCCTTTCTCTGTAACTGGACCACAGTTTGTAGTCATGTAACAGTACTGGTTTGTGCTCACGACTAAAGGCCAACCCCAGTATAAATGTGAGCTAAGATTCAGGCCACGTCTCTTGCCTTTCTCCATATCTACGATGCCAAAGAATGAAGCCACTCTGGTGATATGGCCAATTAAAATTCATGCAGGTCATTACATCTGAAACTGTCTACTCTCCTTTCCTGCTTCCGTCCTGCCTCAATACAAAGGAGGCAGTTTCTGGGCTGAAGCTCGATTTTTGCTTCTAAGATTAAGGAGAATGTAGGATCAGGTGAAGGGAGGAAAGACAACTCCAACGATAGCTGGCATAAAAGCATAGGGAAGACGGACTCAGAAAGTGAATGGCACAGTATTACCCACGTATTCAGTGACTACCATCTAAGAAAGCAGAGAACATAGTTCAGATTGATAAATTCAATCTCTTTTCACATCCACAAGAAGGAAAACAGCCGTGCTACAGACACGCTGGGGATCCTGTTGCTCTTCTTCCCCTCCGAGCTTCCTGTCCATTTTTTGACACAGAGATGTGGGGGCCAGCAAGCGGAGGATCACCCGTGCTTTTCAGCACATTCACATTTAGGTCTGTGAAGGGAAGGCTAACATTTGTCACCCAGGTACCGAGTGCATCCTGTAAGCTATAGCATGTCCTGAAACACTATTTCATTGGAGGGAAGTCTTCGGTGATTCTAACAAGTAAGTAAATAAATGAAATAAATCTGTGCAGAGATGCTGATCTACATCCACCTCAAGAGCTTCAGTTTTCACTAGGAAAAAACAGAAAGCAAGATTGCAACTAGCACAAAGGAATAATTGGATTCAGGTAATCATCAGAACAGAAGTAGGAAATACTTGTTATTTGGACTCCTGTCCACTGTATGAGTAATTGTCTGATCCCAGAACAAAAATTAATTTATTTGGTGGCTATAACAAAATCATAAATTGGCAGCAATAGTCTTGTCAGGAATCTTGAGTTGTCCTGTGCAAATGGGATTGACACACCTAATTTATTTTTTGTAAGACTTCAAAGAAAATAGGTCAAAATTCCTCACTGCAATTAGTTCAACTTAATATATGCATCTTTGATCTCTTAAAATATAATTACACTTTTCTAAGTTATCCTCATTTCATTGAAACTGGCAAGATATGGAAGTATGGATGCGTCTGAAGCTAACTGTGATTCTCTAGGGAATTCTCTTGTTGTACGCTTGTGAGGTGACAACCAGGGCAAGTCCATCGCCGAGGAGCCAATGCAACTTCTGCTCCTGCAGTATTCATTTAGTATTTCTGTCACTTCCACACTAGCAGTATAAAAAAGCTCTCTAAAAAATGAAGTTTATTCATTTTAGATCTGTCAAAAATAGGTTGAACATTAGTTTAGCTTGAATCCATCTATATGATTCTAGCAGCCTGTAGGATCCGTTTCCTAAACACTGAGCAAATTCAGGGCATGGTCACAGAATACTCATCTGTGTAGTTGATTTCGGAACACCGTAGGAATTGACATTAATAAGAATTATCAGATCAATCGGACATAAATCCTAGCTCCACTTTTGTCCTCTTCAGGCATCCTGAACTTTATTCCTAATTTCAACTGCATTTCTAAGGACATTCGTAACCTTCAGCATTGGACTATATTTCATGAGTAAAGAGAAGAAGTCATCACCATAAAATTAAGAGAAAGGAAAGCTTCCAAGGTAAAATTTAAAGGGATAAAGTGAGTCAGTGGGAGGAGGAACAGAAGAGTTCTGGACAGATTGGTCAAGTCAAGGAGAGAAAAAAATTGTTTTCATCTCTCATGACTCATGGGAAAAATATAGGAATGAGACCTAGAATGGAGAAATAAACTGAACATTTATGCACGAAGCAGATAAACCAAGGGGATTAGAACTCTGAGATACAAGCATTCTCATTTTCAAATATCAGAAGTTATTTATCAAAAGATGATAAATTTCTGTGGTTGGAAAAGTTTTTTACAAGTAGGAGATATTTAAGATGTGATCTTACAGATAAAACTGTAGGGGAGGGAGATAGTAACCTATGTTTGGCATTTCTGAGTCCACTTCAGTGTTCTCCCTTGGTACCCCCATGTGTGCATCTAAGGAGGGAAAGGGAAAAGTAAATGACCCAGGTAAACAAGCACATTGTGCAACACCGCATCTGGAAAACTGTGTCAGCCCTTAACTTGTTTAACTGGCCCTCCTATGGCAGTAACACATCATTACTGCTTTCCGGTGTTTATTAATGTCATTTTTATGGTTTATTTGTAGCAAGGTTCAAATTCCATGCAAATAGATGTGTAAAAAAATCAGGGGTTTCATAGCCTTCATTATTATATATTGTAACATGGAGATTGCATTGGAGACGGATGGGGCAGAGAAAGAGGCTAATGGAGCAGCATTTGAATAGCTTTGTGGTCTTACACAGGATCCCTACCTCATCAAATTCCCTGAAATCCCATAGCTACCAAAATAAACATGCCAGTCAAACCCGCCAGTTCAGACTAATGATGCTCAGTTCTGCTGCACTAAGGATTTCTCTCTGTGCCGAAATGGTCAACACGTTCTGAAGAAAATTGGTGGAGATTCATTCCCAAGCATGGTCAAATGTCCAGGACTTCTCAGAATTAGTAGTCATCATTCCTTTAATAACAGCGTGCAAGGCAAGACTGTCGTTCCCGAGCCACTCCTGGCCTGCTGGCACAGACAGACTGCAGCGTGCAGTAATGGGATTCTTCTGCTCTCTGAGGGAAAGGATGCAGAAGACTCAGCCGTCCCAAATGACTAAGCACCCACCAAAAAGGAAAACTAGATGGTTAGTTGTGAAACTGAGAGAGCAATCATTCACTGCATGGTAAGAAAACTGATTTCCTGAGCTGAAAATTAATATCCAAGCCTTAAGTCAATAGGGAGCTCTACGGCATTTTTTCCTCTTTTTTTTTTTTTCACTCTCTTAAAAAGTCTGAAATATGAATATCTGCATGCCATCTTCTGTGTGTAAATCAGTATAAAAATCTCACTCTAAGCTCTTTTCTCTACAGGAATGCAAAATGGAGAGTTTTAAAAGTGCTATATTTGTCTTAATTCGGACCAATGTATTCGGTGAGTTCTCCAAATACCAAGGAGAGGATACAGAGACTTTTTTTCCCCCCGATGACTCCCAGCATAAATTCAGCGATAAGCTCTCAGTCCATAGGTTGCCCATGATCTGGTTTCATAAATAAATTCCAAGCCTCAAAGCCGGAATAGGTTATGAGAGGATTAAGCAAGTGACACTTGCTACTGGTATGAACATTCATCGTTGCATCCCAAAGGGACGGTCTTGCTGCAAAACTTGTTTCTCCTTTTATTCTTCTCATTGCTGTTAAAGGAGGGACAATGCACTTATGGGGTTTTCTTTACAGCTAGAGCAGTCTGTAGAACAGGCTCTTGGCAGTAAGTCTTAGTTGGGAAAGGTACAGGGAACCGACTGGGCAAAATCTGTTGGGAGGACAGCACTAAGATTGATTTCTAGGGAGTCATCTTCCTTCTACTTTCATAACTCAGTTCGGTCAGAAGACAGAAACTATACAGGTGCTATTGTGGGGTGAGGGTTTTCAATGTAGTCTAGAGCACAGCTTGAAAACTCAAGAGAGAGGTTTGCTACATCCTAAGAACTTGGATAGCTGAGAATTTTGGTTTAGCAATCGTAGTCATCTATTTCAGCACATCTTCTTTTAGAAGTTTACTTCAGGTTTCAAAGCTCATTTCAGTCTCAGAACCTCAATATAGGAAAGGAGGTAATTCTAGGCTAAACCCTAATACTGATAGAGATCTGACAAGACTGTAGAGATCTGACAACAAGACTGTGAGAGACATATCCTTAGACTGAGAGCTATCAAGTTTGGCAAGTAAAGCCATTATATTTTGTCACAACATTTTCAGTGAAAGTATTCAATTTCCCTTTTTGGGTTACCTGAGATATCTTTGAACGTGCAGATCTTCACACACCGTGTTCACTCTGTCTTCAACACAGGAGGCACTCTCAACTAGCGGGGGGAAAATGCACTTTGACCTCATGCTAGCTGAATATATGACTTAGGGTCAGGTTTCTCCTATTGCTTCTCGTTAAGAAATCACATTTCTGTTTCTATTGATATTTTCTGTGCCTCTTCCCAGTTACCTGCCAGAACACTTGAGTGTAGCAAGCAGAAAGGATCTGAATACGGGCAGTGGAACCAGGCTGAGGGTTTTCAGGCGCCTCTCAGGTACGTTATGCTCACTGGCTCTGGATGGAGGCTGCATCATCCCAAAGGCAGAGGTTTGTAAATGCCTGTTTGCTCACAGACAAGCGCAGGGGGCTCACAGAAGCTGTGCTAGCAGGACTGAGGCAGGGAGAGAAGAGGAGCATACTGTAAGGCACAGTCCTGGCTGTGGAGGCAAGGTGACCTATGTGTGTCTCTTTCCTCTTGGGATGAAGTAGTGCTAGACCTCCTCCCAGATCATGCTTCATTCCATCAGCAGCCCTGCTGACTCCACTGCGACTATTCGGTCTGGTTAGAAGACTTACAGTCTGGCCCTAATTTCGCTGCTTCTTAATTTAGAGATGGTAAAGAGACTTAGTCAAAATATCTAAAAGCCCTAGACAGTTACTACCAATTGCAACAGAAAAACTTTGCAAAAGTAGATCAAATCTGGCCCTGTTAGCCCTTGCCAGCCAATGTTTTGGCTCTGGGTATTTTTTAAGTTCCTTTCTTGTCACTCTAAATCAGATGATTCACGCTGGTAACATGTTGTATCGCTTATCCAGTAATGCAACCTAATAAAACCCTGCTTAAAACCATTTTCCTTAAAGAACCAGAAGAATTTGTTCCTTGCAGAATAAAACCTGTGTTCTTAATAAAGGCAGATTGAATAAAACAAGCCCTGTGAAGTAAAGGGACTAATTTAACAGCTCGCTGATGAAAATCTGTGGCTAGCTTCCCCCTCCCTCACCCCTTGCATGAGAACAGATGGTTTAACACAAGTTTTGAATGCAAAGTTAATTAAAAAAAAAAATCCATTCCTCTTACAATCCTTGGGCTAAGACTTTAAAAGTTCCCTGCTAAATCGGAATGCCAATGCTCTTATTTTGAGCTCTGTAATAAGGAAACAGACTCATTAATGTTCTGCAATTATTGAAGTAGAGTGATGGTCATGGATTAGCCCTTGAATTGAGCACGGCAGGCTCCCTTGGCAGCTAGACATCCGAATGGAATTTGAAAACCTCTGTCTTGTTCCATTTTATCCACTGCTCTTAATCTGGTGCTGGAAGCAGGTACAGTCACCTTGATGGCAATGTCCCCAGAGGGAAGGAGAAAGCATTCAAAAGGCAAGAGCAACAGCAACTTATATGTTAGGATTTGATTTGATTGAACTCTGAAAAAAAACTCAAATTATTTCATCTTGGGCTGGAATGCATCTATTTCTGGGATGGAAGGTCATAGCTTGTTAATGACAGCAGCCTTGTATAAGAATCAGCACAGGACGTGAGAAAACTAATATTAAATTTGTTCCTAGTATTGCTGCAAGCTCCTGCCCTGAAGACCTTCCAGTCTGAAAAGTCACTTTAAATAACTGGGAGGAGTTTGGGGTAAGTGAAAAGTAATTGCCTGAATTAGAATCATCTTGGCTTAATGCATTTAATATTTTCACACGTCAAACATCAGAAGATCCTTAAATAACCAAGTGCACCTGGAGAAGAGTTTTGTTTTACCTCTCATTTACAACCAAAGCATCTCCCAGGCCTGTTCCTGGAGACTACCTCCAGATGAAAAGTCACCCTAAAGAGTCAAAAATGTTTTGTTCTGTCATTTTCTTCACCCAGCTTTCTACCCGAAAACTGATTCAGACCAAACATCCTTAATACCAGCTCTTAAGAAATGAGAAATTCCCAAGCCTACAGGGATACCTTCTAATTATAACAAGTGTCCAAATTTATGATGAATTTGAATGGGATCGGGTAATTCTGATCTTGTCAGGATCCTAATCTCGATAGGACCAAAGCTAGTAGTTAGTGAAGTCACTCTTCAGTCCTTGTTGAAGCGTAAGTCGGAGGGAGATCTAATTAGCTCCCGGGAGGCAGAGCCCTTCTAGTTACCTTTAGCCATATTTGATCATATCTTTTACAAGCTTCAGCAGCAACACTCAGAAACCGAAACAGACATTCAGCATTTGTTTCACAAATTGAACACATAAAACAGAAATATTCAGTCATCAATATGTAGACTATGAATAGAACTCCTAATTCTGGAATTCGGGTGGTTGTTCTTATTGGGCTGTTTGTTGTTTTAAGTCAGCCTTTGATTTTTGCACCACTACTTGATCGTGGATTGCAAAACCCCATGAGCAATTAATTGCAGAGACAAACTCTTACCCTACTACAGTCTAATTCCTTAATAGCATCCTTGAATCAGAGAGATGTCTAAACATTATCACACGCACCTGTGATTAATAGCTCCCACAATCAATTACAGATGGAAACACGCAGGAGCAGACTTGGCCCATAATGTGAATGGATGGAAGGTACAATGTATGTGACCAAGTGTTCAGTCTATTTATCATCTAGTGCTGGCACTTTATGGAGCCAAAGTTTTTACAGTTTATCCTGAACTGAGCAGACTAGCGAACAAGTTTAAAGAGACTAAACATGATCTACAGATGATGGCATAATAAATATTGTTAATAGCATTATATCCCTCCAGCTCAGGTGTGGCTGATACTCTACCTCATGTTTTAATTGGCACGAGGGCTCATGGTAATCATGGTTTATTGGAAGCAGAGGAAGTCTTTTGGCTTCCAGTCTGGTTTTTTCCTTCTTCATTGCTCCTCAAGTGATTTTTCTCCATACAGTGGTAACTGGTAGGATTTCTGATTGACTGTGGTGAAGAACAAAGTGCTTACACAAAAACACAACGGGCATGCAAAAAATACAGTAATTAGGGCTAAGTTGGTAGCTGGAAAGCAAAATGGGGCGGCAAAACAGTGTAAATCTCTTCAATATGAGCAAGGAGTAAGTGTGAGTTGTCTCTTTCTCTTCTTTCCTCCTTACCTTTACTCTCCTCATGATGTACCTTCTACATTGCTGAGACCAAAACTCAGTGGTTTCTCACCAAAACCACAAAGCCACCAGCCAGACTCGGCAGATGACAGTGAACCTATCAATCAACACAGGCTTACTTAAAGTTTATGACAAAACCCCAATGCTAGTTGTGTTTCACGTGATTAAATGCTTAGGCCCAGAAGTTTCTCACAGCCCTGGTCACCGTGTAATATCCTCTCTCCCCAGCTTCCTGGCCAAACTATTAGCCAAAGCGTGCACCAGCAAGGTGCTACTGGGGAACAGGCCTTTGCTATCCCTCTCTCCCTTCCCCCAGCTGCTTTAATTTCGCAAGATCTGGTCTTGCATTATACGGTTGTTCTTCTAAACTGCTTTGTCATTTTCAGAACTGCAGATGAATAAAATGGATTTTCCTTGCCACTAACATTGTGGGTTCGTAAGTGCCTCTCTAATTCTGGGCCTTGCACTGCTAATCCCATTTTCTAAAGGGTAAATCATTCCCATAACTGTTAGCTGTGGGCTCTCCCTCATCTGTGCTGGTCTCCACTGCTGCTGTCTCAGGCAGGCTCATGCTTGTGGGGAATTGTGGCTGGCTAAAATACAACCTGAATGTACGTCGTATGTTTTCTCCAGCTCTGCACCTCCTTAAACATTCAAAACTCAGGCAGAAGAAGTAAGATGTATGCAGACACAATGTCTTCACATGGAAGAACTCGTTCATAGTAAGAAAGTTGTACAGAATTGGTGGCTGCAGAGGTTCTCTAGGTTGTTCTCCAGACAGCAGCGTTAATGGCGGAAAAGCATAAATGAAGGGCTTTCTTCTCAGTAAGTTTTCTTTTCCCTGATTCATTGATACTAAGGAAATGGGTGAATCATCTAGGATAAAGTAGGGAGTCATTGTGGACCTTCAGCTTTTATTAGGCACCTCCTGACAAGCCACAAAGCTGAGGTCTTCACCTGACCTTGCACCCTTCCCCCACAGAGCTTGGGTTCTTGTTTTGGCCTATGATAGAAGCTACACATAACACAGGGCAGCTGTGAAATATAGATCCCAAGCCAAAGTCTGATTTATGAAAACCTCATTCAGAGCGGTCCATACGTAATGTTTTGGGCTGGAGCCATCTTTACCCAGATTTGGCACCGAGTGCCTCTTAAAGGTTCCATAAGAATTTGGTTGATTTTTTTGCTTGTTTTGGGTTTTGTTTTCTCTTGCTGACTTCCCATAGTTATTCTGTCTCTGCATATCCTTGCTTTAACAGGAAACAGCTATGGAAATGCTGAAATATCCTCAGAAAGGCTTTGTTTTGCTTTGATTGTTAAGTTATTTCAAGGTCAACAAGAAGCAAAAATATCAAAAAGTTCACGAAGAAGCTAGTAAGACAAGACAAAACCCCACTTCTTCCTCAGAGATATCCTTACTATGAGTATGGTTTAATTCCAAGCAACGTGAAAAATGTCAGGCTTCCTAAATGGTAAATGACCTATAAAATGCCCAGGTTCGACTGAAGCTCTGAACAAAAGCCCCAGCATTTGGATTAAGGCACAGAATAAACCCACAGTTATCAAAGTAAATCAGTATTTGCACCTCCCAGAATGTGGCATCACTCTGTGCTTTGGGAAGGAGAGACGAAGAGACTGGACTCTTCACAAAACCAAAAGTATCTGCTGTTAATATTGTGAGGAGGTGAAAGAAATAGTGAAGAAATTGTAGTTTCAGTGACTGGGGACCGAGATCCTTCCTGGCCTATAATTAGAGCCCCCACACTCATTTTTCTCCACTTACATATTGACCATGCAGAATCTCAGTCCTCTGCTGGGGAATACATAGCATTAGTGCACCTCTCATCAAGGATGTTTATGCCATAAAGTCAGTTTTCTGCCAAGGCTTGTGATCCACACATCCTAAAGAGACTGAGTAGCATGCAGCCTGCTTCCAAGGCAGAGCCGGGTGTCTGGTTCTTGTTGTGAGACACTAGTGGTCTCCATCATTGCGAAGGACAAGATTTCAAGTTTGAGTACCTTGAAAAATGTTTCCTTTCCCTCACCACCATATCCCCAGATAAGTTATGTGATGTCTGAGAATGCTGATGCTTGCTTGATTTTGTGTACTGGAAGGCAAGAGGGGGCATCTCTTTCTTGGCACATACAGAGAATTTGACTGGTTTGCCCCAAAAGCCCTATGTGGCAGCTGGGCGTCTCCATTCAGAGGAAGACGGGTGGAGTTTCCACGAACCTGAAAATGGGACTGACAACAAAAATGACTGCAGGATTCTGCATGTGTGAATTAGCTCCTGCACTTTTAGGGTGCTGCCCTATGACAGGCAAGACCATGATGTTTGAAAAAACAGTAATAAGTTCTGGCTTTCTGTGTATATGCGCATGCAAGATTAAAGCTCCACTACAATGCACTTTAGTGTTTGGTCCCTACTTTAACCCTTCCTAGAAAGTTAGTAATTTTGCTACAGTGCATGGACTATACGATAGTGTTGGTACAAAAGCTTTGTTTCCTCTTAAGGAAAGCTTGTGTTGTAAACAATGATCAAAAGGAACCAGGAACAAGCAAGAGCAGCTGTATGGAAAATGTTTGCAATGCCCTTTGGTGTGTTCACTTCCCGAAGCCCCTGGTGTTCTGCTATCGTGGTTGGCCTGTAATTTTCAGACACTTTTGGAAATGATGATGAATCATAACGTTTTCTAGATCTCAGAGGAAAAAAAAAAACAAACAGTAAGAGCCTACAGTAGCATTTCCTGGTTAAATATATGTTTGCAGCACAACATGAAGTGCTGGGTTTAATGAACAGCTGCAATTTACTTATCTTTTGAATAGATCACTTTAAATGCGTGTTGGAAAGTACCTTTCACCAAACTGCCCATTAGAAGTGAACTACAAAGTAAATGGATTGTATATGGGAAGCATTTCTTATCTCTGCGAGTGCAATATATCCCCTGCAGAGACTTTTTTCTTTTTTTAAGTAGAGGATATTTAATGATGCCTTTTAAAATTCTGATAAAATTAGCATGTTTTATTTTCTCACTGCTACAAGAAGATTGACTAACACTTTAAACAATGGTAATCTGATGGGTGCAGGTACAGATGAACAAATTAGATGCTTAAAATAATAGGTGAGATTCCCAATTAAGTATCTTGTCCTGCTCTACTCTTTTACTATAAGACAATTAATGCTACATATTATAGGACAACCGGAAAAGAACATGTTCCCTTCTACTCGGCATGCCAGATTAGCCTGTGGTGCTTTCAAGGGAATACACTGAGTATTTGAAGATTTGGTGCCTTGCCTTCACTTTCTGGGAGAGAAAAGGCAGGGTCTGGATCATATTTATTAAAGTTTGCTCTTGCTGAGCGCAGCACAGGCAGTCAGTATTTAGTTAGAAGTGGATTATGACAGTCCATTTTTTATTGCTATTTTGCCATCATGAAATATTCTAATGTGCTGTTTCCCTTTCAGCTCGCTGTGGTCATGGTTTTAATGTCACTAATGGTAACTGTTGAGGGGGCCAAACTACTTTTGGAGACTGCAAAGGTCACCTCCATATCCACCGCTTGGGGAGCCCACAGTTCCCACACAGTTGGAAGCTGGTTTGATGTAAGGCATGGCTCAGGAGGAGATTTCTGGTCAGAAGTCTGAAACGCAGTAAATGCCTGGCCAACAGAGTCTGCAGAATAACCACTGGGAGTTTACTGGGCAGTTCTGAGAGCTACCTGCTCACACGCATCTCTCCCAAGGTCCTCTCTGAATATGGTGAGGGCGTTCTCAAAGCTACTGCATCACATCATATCACTAAATGAAACAAAACAGGTTTCTTCATGTGCCTGATATCTTTAATTTGAGCTATTAATTTCAGGCTTCCTGACTGCGCCAAATGGAGGTGTATGCATTTGGCTCTGTAGCCAGTACAAATAAAAGAAATAAAGAAAAGCAAATATTCTGATTTACCCAATTACCTCTACAAAGCTGTTAGGGCTGCCACCATTAAAAGATCATACTCAAGCATTAGCCTGGCATTGTCTCTGTGATGGCAACAGAAGCAGACACATGCGTCAGACGAGAACATCCTTTCCGCCCTGCGCATTTTTTTCAAGCAATAGCTATTATCCCAGTGACTCATGGACAGTTAAACCGCCATCGCCATCTCAAGGAACAGAGCAACAAGATCTGTTGTTGGGCTTGGCAGGATCCATTAAGCTCAAAGGGAAGCGTCCTACTTAGTGATGACAGCCAAGTTCAATTAAGTTCCATTTGACATCTCTTTGGATGCTTCTCCAAACTCTATATGACCCTCTTGGCACTGTAAATCTCTCACAAGTGGGTTTCTTTATGAAATTTTTGTTAGAATTTTAGTTCTGGATAGGGCTGGCTATGAGAGTGAGCACAACCTTCCACTTCATGCACTGGCACTCCTGCTGCTAGAAGCTTTAAAGCAAGTGAGAGGAGGAAAACCACTGGACAACTTTGAGACGAGGCAGGAGAACGTGCATTTTGCTTCACATTTTGGGCAAAAGATCATCTGGGGGGCAAAGGGAACGGCTGTCTTATTTTATCTGAGCTGACTTCTCATCTGCTACTTGAGCCTCTCTAGTTTTTCTCCTCACTAGGAAACAGCTTGGCGATGGCCATTGCCTGACTGGTGAAGTCAGGGTCAATTTTTTCCATCTGGACTGCATTAAGCATCTTCCATTTGCTCATCTCCCTCCCCCCAAACCACCCCTGCTCCTCCCCGGCCTCCCTTCTAATGCTGATGTGTTGCCAGACATGTTCCATTTCACCCACAGCCAAAAGGCAGCTCCAGTAGGATCTCATTAATTCACACTAATGATGGGGAATTTGGCAAATTAGTGAACTGACTTGATCCTGCCATTATTAATAGCTTCACCATTGACTTCAGGCAGAACCAGATTGAGTCCCTGAATTGATAGCTCTCCTTGGACACCAGAAAGAGATTGTGTTTTATGAAATAGGGTGATTTTTTTTGCATGATTGGAGTTTGGTGTAATGCTGGTGTGTACTACAGCAAAAGCAATGAACATGATGGCTCACAACAGCTTTTCAGCTATTAAATCTCTGTAGAAAGGAAATGAAAGTAAAAAGATGAGGTTTTCTTCCCAGTCAGTAGAATGCAGGAACTTGCACACTGAGAGTCACTGTATGTCTGTTTGGCCATCAAAAAGTTTAGCCCAGCGAGGATTTAGCTGATGGGACTCTGCCAGAGATTTCCATTTGACTGGGGGTGAATTCCTTATTCTTTTTGTGCCTGGGCTGCCTTCTGGAAAAAGAAGATACTCTTTCCTTTCTACTGCGCTTGGCTGATTATATCTTCAAATCTAGTCCAAAAGAACTCTGTTTAGGGTATGAGGATGCTCTCTGAGGAATAACAAAGAGAAGTGAGTGATCCACTGACCATTTCTATCATCTCTTCTCAGCTGTTACAGGTTATGTCTGAGTTTCCAGTCCAACCGTAAAACACAGTCACATCAGCCCAGGGAATGTCCAGTGTCACTGTGCCAGTGTGAGCTTAGCAGCCCCCAGTGACTCTCATGCTCTGGTGATACTGCAAAGAAGCAAGCTCAGTAGCGTCAGTTGAAGGTCTGTAGGAGTAAAAATTACTTTGCATTTCTCAAGGTTAATGTATTTTAATTTACAAAGAGCAAAGCAACTGTACATACAGGTCTATTCTCTTAAAAGCACCAAAGGAGATAACTAGATTCTCCCGTTGGTGCTTTCCTCCCTAGAGGCAATGCATAATCGACTTTTGGTCTTCACAACAGTTTAGGCTAATAAGGCAGACCATGAACTGGAGCCGCTGAAGCACAGACACATGTTACCTTCTGCCAACTTTTGGGGGCGGGGTGAGGCAGACAGCTGGAGGCGGTAACGTCTTAAATCACCTCCATCGCGCAGAGCCCGGGTGCTATCAAGGGAGAAGTGAGGGTAGGGTGAGACTAAGACTACAGTGGAAATAAATCCTCTGTTTCTACCTCTCTCTGGCAATGAACTTCTTCATTTCATATTTCAAGTGGAGCTGGAATCCACCTCGCTGCTATTCCAGCCACACGAGATGGGAAAGAACCAACTGGTCCCTCAGACAGGTTATCGATAAGGAACATTCCCTGAGCCTGGAGGAATAGAAGGGCCTTATTCCCCCTGACTTTATTCCGGGAGCAGCAAGGAGGCGGGCACCTAGAGATCAGAAGGCTAACTCCTGGCTCCCAGAAGAAAATTATATCCCTTAAAGAAAGTGGATTGGGATTTCCAAGCAGACATTTTTTTCCTCTATGGCAACATCGTCACATGGTGTTCCCGGTAGCTGCTCTTCTTTGTGTCCTTGCTCTTCTGGACAGAAAAATGCTTGATGGGAAACAGCCTTATAGACAGTTTCTTTTTCCCTACAACATACATAATCTTTCAGTCAAAGAGCACACTACGTCAAACCAGCGCTTTGCAGATATCATACTCTCTATGGGACTAAAGGGAGGACTGGGCCTTACTGTATCACACGTGAACACGTGTGAAGTCCGGGTTAGGACATACCAACACTGATTCTAGTCTATTCAGGATTTTTGTTCGTGTGGCTTGGAGGACAGAAATTAGGTATTGAATAAATAGACTACTTTGGATATTTAGGGGAATTATTGTGTTTTAAATTCATTGGTGATTGCACTCCATGCTGTGTGGTTTGATCTTTGGCCTTTGCTGCTCCTTCACAAACCAGTTCCCACTACAATTTCTATATGTCCTAGTGAGGCCAGCCCTTGGCTGGCTCCATGTGGCATTTCCGTCTATCTCTTCCCATGCATTGCTCTGCATTTGCAATGCTTTTAGATTATTCCAGTCTTGCATACAACAGACTTTCATGGCATTCCCTGTTTTCATTCCTTCTCCTTCCCTTCCCCCCTCACCTCAAAGAGCAAAAAATCTTAAAAGAAGGGAAATGGTCAGATCTGGAAAAAAAGAGGAAATCTGCCAGAAGGGATTAGCTGGAGTATGCGTGGGCAGCTGTGTGCTCTGGAAGGAATCCGGTCATATTTGTTTTCCCTTGTTCTATTTTTCTTGAGTTTTCCTTTAGTTTGTCCCAAATTTGGCTGTGTCTGATGCTAAAGTTAGATGCCATTCAATGAGATTCTTCAGATCTTGGAACTCGTGTGAGTGGTGAAATACTTGCTAGCTTGACTGCCTTCCTTAGGCTTCAGAGTTAACAATCCAATGACATAACTCTCTCCCCGCAAGGAACTGTAAGACCTGGCCTTTCTAAAAGCTCAGAAAATCTTTTGCATCTTGTTCAAATTATATTATTTTTCAGAACTGTCAGTGTTGGGAATATTTTCAATGACAACAAAAACATTTGTGCTTTTATTTTTATAAATGACAGCTCAGCTCAGATTCTGAGACAGCCATGAGCTGGCAACCTGGCTAGCTGAGCTATTCCAAACTGGCCCAGTTTGACTTGGCATCAGCAGGGAGGAAATGTCTCATTCTGCACTCGGCTTGCCAGGGAAGGTCTCATTGCTTTTGTAGCCGTGTAGAATGACTGGCTGCTGCCCTTTGCTGCAGAGTTATGAATCATGCTCTCTCTGGACTAGGAAGTCAAGTGTCTCCCATGAGTGGGTCTCTTTGCCTGCCTACGGGACCACCCACCTCCCTACTGGTATCATCTGCCTCAACCTGGAAGTGTGGCAGCACGTACCAACCTCAAAAGCAAGTGCCATGTAGCACCTGGATGAGTATTAATTCTATCAACTATGAGTTAATAGAACAGTTTTTCAGGCTAGACTAAGAGCACAAGAAGCAAAGATGCCTTCTTGCAGGCAAAACTATCAGCTCGAGTTTCATAGTCTAAATACCACTGTTTGTTTGTTCCTTGGTCTATTTTACTACTTTAAAAAAAATTCAAGAGCCTGCTTTGAGGCTCACCAAAGTAGCTGGGAGAATTTTCTTTTTTTTCCTCCCCTCCTTGCTACTTGATGGAATTTGGATCAATATGTTAAAAACGTAATGTGGCTTTCCACATGACTCTGAAAGAGATAACACAGATGACAATGAGGGCAAAGCCTCTGTTGTACAAACTCATGGACCACACATCTCCCAACCTCCTGGGCCCCTACCAAGCCTCAGGCTTCCTCCAAGGCAGCCCGGGGGCCAGGGGCGGGGGGCTGTTTGTGCAGTTTGCTGCCCTGGATGATGCTGTTAACCACAGGATGGGAACTGTCCCAGAAGACTCTGCCAGTGCCTAGATCTGCCCTTTGATGTTCTGCAGCTCTCCAAGTCAAAGGGCAGTTTGGTCCAGAAAGTGGCAAAGAAAGATGAATACAACCAAAAAGTATTTCCTTGAGCAGCAAAACACATGAAGCCCGCTCTTCGGTAATTGTGCCTCATAGCTGCGGTCTCTAGTAGCCAAGGTAGAAGGTACTGGGACATTTGTAATGTTGCGCTCGCTCTCATTTAGCTTCTCTGCTGTTCCTTAGAAGTTGAGCTCTGGTTACAGCCTTAGCAGGGATTTAACAGGATCTGTCTCTCTGCTATCCAGCAGCCTATTTTCATGAAAATCACAGCAACCTGATTATTTCTGAGACCTCTGCCCCCTTGTCAATTTTGATTGGAGTTGGCCCAGGAGTTCAAAAGGCTGTAACAGTTTGATCATATAATCCTGGCTTCCTTAGGAAACCAAGCTAAGGAACAAACAAACAGAAGTCCTTACAGAAATCCCCCCTTGGCAGTTGAGGGTTTTTTTTAATCAACACCTTGACTTCTATGAAGACTTTTACCTTCACTTCCCACAAAGATTGTCTTACAGATCAGCCACCAAATGTGCACAAGTGGTTCTGGAGTGGCCACTGTTACGGGCAGGTTTGCATTAGGGCTAGTCTGTACCTCAGTGGGAGCCATGGGAAACCAGTATGGGACCCAGGTGTCCTGCCAGCATCACCCCCTACACCTACTGCAGATGACCACTTGCGGGGTAATTAACAGACATGTTTAATCGGAGCAAAGCTCAGAGCTGAGCTGTTCAGTGGATGGGGAGTGCAGAAGGAGAGGAGTTCCCCAGATGGACAATTCCCTCGGACCTGTCCACCCAGCTCAAATCCTGCCCAGAGCTGCTGTGTTGGGTGATGTAGCTCCATTCCTGGGAGCCTGGGACTCGGGATAAGAAATGACACCTAACTGTGGTCCTAGCTGATTTCCAGCCCAGCTTCATGGGGTTGCTTGCCCCAATGAGTGCAAGGAGCTCTCTGAGTCATCGAGGGCCCCAGATTCGGGCACTGGGAGTGGAGCTGGGCAAAATTCTCTACAAATCACAAGCTTTGACACATCCACCTTGGTACAGCGTGACTGCAGAGCAGGAGCGCCTCACTCAAATCCCTCCAGGTTAGTGGCCAGCTTCTCCTCCCTCCGCTTTCTTTTCCCTTGTTGCTCTTTCCATGAGCACTGACGGCAGATCTGCTGAAGGGGCAATTTTACGACCTAATCCCAATAAAAGACAGCAGCTGCCAGTGCAGAAACCCTGGACAAGAGCATGCCTGGATGGTCAGAAGTAATATGTTTTGGTATTAATTGCATACCCTTTTTGCATCTGCCACTTTCAAAGCAGTTCTTAAAAAAATAATAATAATGGAATGGCAAATATGCCAAAAGCGATTGTTTATGCACATTCAGCGTTATTTGATCTCGGTCAATTACTACTACGTTCCAAACAAGAGGCTGGAAAAGCAAATCTTTTCCCCTCTTTTTTTTTTTTCTTTTTAAGGAGATCGGGACTAACATTTGCACGTCGTCAAAAGCGACGACGCCTCACCCCGCTGGCCAGGGCGTTTAAACAGAAAACACGCGTTTGAGGGGAACGCGGAGTCGGCGTCTGCCTGTCATCCCGGGAAAGGCACGAAAAAAGGAGAGGAACGGCTTTATCCGCGGAACGGTACGCGCTGCCCGCAGCAGAGACCCCGGCACCGCGCAGGGCTCCGGATTTACCGGGCTATAAATAAGCTAATAAGTGATCAGGAATGGCCCCTCGGAAGGCAGCGCCGGCATCTCTCCTTTCCCCAGGCAAACGGAACAAGATCTCTCCTTTTTTATCTTTCCTTTCTTCCTTCTTACTTTTTTTAAAACATAGCTTTTCCCTCTGTAAGAGGTGTACGTTTAATTATCAAAGGGCCTTTTTCTGTTGTAATCTGTTTCCAGTTCAATTCCTTGCTGGATAAATCCCTTAAACGTGTTGTCATTCCTTATTTATTGATTGCAGGTATTTGGGGTTTAATTGAGCAAGTCGGTCGTGGCCCAGGGCAGGAGTGGCGCTACATGAGCAATTAAATCTGATTAGCCCGAGCCCTTTAAGCCCCAGCTGGGTGATTGATAACCGAGACCAACATTCTTCAATTGACTCGCTACATCAAAAAGGAGAAAGGCTTAGAGGAGAAACGCATGGGTCCAACATGAAAAATAGCAAAGGAGCCGAGCAGATTAGATTTGCAAAGGAGCTGAGCTAACGGCGAGGGGAGCAGAGAGAACAGCCCTGGTCAGCCCATAAAATAAATCCGTAAGTGTCTCCTCCTTTAAAACTCAGCCAAGGCTGCTTCCCCCCAACCTCTTTTTTTTTTTTTTTTTTTTTTTTTTTTTCTTCCTTCTTCCCCTTCAAGGGGCTAAAGTTACCCGAGCTGGAGCGAGAATGGGCAAAGGCGGCGGAGCTCGGATTTTAACACCCCTCGGAGCTGAGCTCCATCCATAAAGCTGTCGTCTGTTTGTTAGTGTGTTTGTCTGCTCCGTCATTACACTTTTTGCCCGGTAGTTTAAGAAAATAAACTAGCAGGGAGAACAGGAGTGAGTAACCCCCATTTATCAAGCTGATGGATGTCCCGTGTCTCCCTTTGGGAGGGGCCGTGGCCCGCCGCGGGGAGAGGGGGGTCCCTGCCCGCAGCATCCTCCTGCCCCTGCACCCGGGGGAGGCGGTACCCGCCGGGGATAGGGAACGGAGGGGGGGAGGCTGGGGACATTCAGGGGACAGGGATGCTCCGAGGTTCAGGTCACCGCCTTGGGAGAGGTCGCAGCGCTGCTCTTAACCGCTGAGCCGGATGGTGCGCCGTGGAGATCTAGTGAAGAAGCCCTGCTAAATTCTCGGGAGCAGCTAGGGAGAAGCGCCCCCCACGTCTTCTGCTCGGCACCAGAGAATAGAGGGCGTGAGAGGCGGGGTGCAGAGGCAGGCAGCTCCCGGACCCGCCGAGCCCCCGCGGCGCCAGACCCCAGAGATCCCGCGTTACGCGCGGAGCCCCCGCGCCGGCACCGCCCGCCTCATCCTCAATTACAGCCGAAGCGACTTGACGGGAAAAATCAAAGCGAGGGCACAGGGGGCGGGAGAAGCTCCCCCGGAGAGGGTGGTTGGCGCGGGGGAGCGGCGCGGACCCCGCGGGGCATCGCCCGGGGCCGGGGCGGGCGCCGCTGGCCCGGCGGGGCGCTGGGTGCCACCCCCGCCGGGGCACCGCGGGGCCGGGGAGGCTCCGAGGGCGCTCCCCTCCTGCCGGCTGACTTTCCCCTCGGATCAAAACAGCTTGAAAGCAGCAGAAATCACTGGGGAGAGGAGGAGGACGTCAGCAGGAGCTGGACTTCTAAAAACCGTTCCGCCCCATAGGCTTTAATATTAAAAACCCCCTAGGAGTCTCAGACACT
Source organism: Larus michahellis (assembly GCF_964199755.1). Lineage (NCBI taxonomy): Eukaryota > Metazoa > Chordata > Aves > Charadriiformes > Laridae > Larus > Larus michahellis. The sequence continues at coordinate 22,311,656 of NC_133906.1, forward strand.
GTATTAATTAGTGCAACCACCCATGAAAAGTTGGGTTTGGAACAGCATTCTTTGCCCTGTGTGAAACAGCAACCCTAATAAACAATTGTTAACTTGGCCTATTGCCTCTGGTAAATTACACAGCATTAAAAAATAATGCTTTTCATATTAGGCAGTAATTAAAGGTTGGGACAGCTTTAAAACAAGAGGGGGAGGGGGGGGAATCAAAGAAAATATAAAAATGTTCTTTCAAGAGTTATGGGAGGCTAATAAAGTATGTCTGTTATAGTGCACCACTTTGCCCCCAGCTACAGCCAAACTGGAGCCACTGCAATTGCCTCTCAATAAGATAATGATATTCCTTTCTCTGCTATTAAAAGGCTCCCAGTGCAAACTTAAAATGATTTATTTAATTTAAGAAATTATGAGGTGTAACTTCAAAGCGTAAGCCGTTAGTAATGGAAAACACCAGGTTGTTTAAAATTATAATAATAATTGTTTGGAATACAGTGACATCAAAGTGCTTTCATCACCAAATAAAATATAGCACAGACCCCCAAATCCAGTGGAGTTTATTGAGTAGACATTTTTTGGTGTGTTTTTATTATTTCCTTATCAAGAGACATTATTTTAGCAGCTCCTTTTCTCAGCTTTGATGTTTTGACAGTCTTAAATTAATTTTATTGCATTTTTTTGGCTCGGAGATGGGAGATTATTCTGACTGCTTATTTTTCATTATGACTTTTTTGTTTTCAAGAACCGGTTTGTTATTTAACACAGCACCTTGATAAGCGCAGTTGAAATGAATTGGCCATTACAGGTCATTAAAAAGCAAAGAATTCTGTTTTCAAGCAATCCATTACACGTCTGGGAAAATATTCCTACTTAAAACAAACTTTGAGTTGAACGTTGGCATAATCAGTTTAATAAAACGGGTAGCGCATACTTTTAAGGAACATGTTTTTTTTCTTTACGAGATTCTTGCTTATTCAAAACACAGCAATCTAAGAAATACATATACAGAACATTTGCCAAAAAAGACCTGCCTTTACAGTAAGACTATCACAGAATGTTTTTAATTTCCTTGAACAGTGTTATAAAACATTAATCGTACGTACATTTCTTGAGACTTTTGCTTCCCAAGCAAAGCAGAATTATTCCAATCCCCTTAAAAAAAAATGGTAGCATTTTAAAATATACTGCAGTTGCAGCTTTATAGACCGGTATTTCCACTAAAACAGCAGGGACAGAATTGCTCTGGTGTTAAAAGACTGAAATATAATGGATGGAAAGATTTGTATTCCTTTCGTGCAACTACTTGGGAACTGCTGGTAGCACCCGCCAAATGCCTTATGGATTACGGTGGGAAACACACATCGAGGGACTAAGGGAGTCAACCCCCCCCCAAAAAAAACGAGAACCAAAAAAAAGCCCAACAAAAAAAAGACACCCGAAGTCACCCCCCCTCCGCGGTGGTGTCCGGCACCGAAAAGGAGCGTGAACCGTGTCTCAGTTCGTTCCTGGGTTTCCCAGTGCGGGGATGAGCTAGGCAGTTTCCCTGAGACCTTTTAATGCTTTTCACTGGAAAAACATCCCCCTTGGTCTGGAAGGGGAAAAAATCGGAATAACCGCTTTGTTTTTATTTTGCGAGAGAGAGTTCCAAGGCAAAGAACGTGGGCACTGACGAAAGTAGGTTAACTTCGAGAAATGACCCCCGGAGAAAGCTTTTTAAAATCTCCGTGGTGGTTATTGACTATAGGCACGAGAGAAATGCAGTCACACTGGAGGTAGTGTTGTTTATTTTTTGTTTGTGGAGATATTTTTGTCCCGTTTATTTTATTTTTTTTTTTAACTAAAGAGATACACGTTAGACTGCGGGGATAATAACCTGGGGATAAAGAGAGGGGGAGAAATATACTTTGGAGAAAGCAAAATGCTAACTCCCCTGTCAGAACAGCCCTGGGGTCGGTGGGAGCTGGATGCACCGCAGCTGCTCCGCGGATTCTCTGGCTACTTGCGCGGGAGCTGCGCGCAGCTCGGGGGGCGAGTGGGTGGCTCGGAGCCTCCTCCCGCAGCCCCGGGGGCGGCACGGGGGACCGGAGAGGTGGGCGCTTTGCCATCCATCCCCTGTGCCCTCCGTGGGCTCCCCTCCTCCTGCCCTGCGTGTCCAGCACTCACCCCAAAAAATCCTGCCGAGCCACAGGTGTGCGCACGGCGGGCATTGGGGTGCCCGTGGCATTTATGTGGCGAGACGCACCGACGCTCTATGGAAACCTGCAATGTACCGCTCGCCCCTACAGAGATGCGCGTACCCCTGTGGTGTAAGGGTGCACGTAAATCCCCGGTGCGGGGGTGTCCGCGCCGAGGAGACCGCACAGGGACTGGGAGGTGGATGCTGTTGCAGAACTCCGCTTGTCGCCTATCTCTGCCCGGCCTGGAGGTTGGCTGCACTCCCCGGACCACCCTCCCCACCCCCGGGCTGGGATCCGCGGAGCAGGTGTCCGCTCCTGCGCTGAGCCCCCGCGGCCGCGGGGCTTCCCCCGCTGCCCCGGCGCCGGTGCCCAGCCGGGAGCGGGTCCATCCATCTATCCATCCATCCCCCACCGGAGGGGCCGGGGTCCTCCCGGGTCGCCGCCACCGCCCCGCCGAGCTGGGTGCCCGCCGCCCCCGGCCTCGCAGCGAGGGTCCCGGCGGAGATCAGACCCCGGCGCTTTCGGGCACGCCGGCTCACAGACGCGCCGCAGCCGGCGAGTTTTCCTCCTTCCCCATAAAATGCAGGAATTCCGGGGTTTGACAAGGCAACGCGACAACATGAAATGCAGGCTCCGAGCACCCGTGGCTTCAGGTAATGAACGCTTGGCCGCAGAGAGTCAGAAAGCCCATTCCTAACTGTTTATGTCAACAAATCCATACCTTGTGAATTAACGTCCCGGGAGAGCTGGGCTGTGCCCGGCTGGCCTGAGCCGCCGTTCAGCAAGTCGGGATTTTAAGGATCGGGATAATTTATCGCGTTGTTTTTAATGTTTATTATTTATTGCTCTAATTATTTTTCACTTTCTATTGGAAATTTAAAATATATAGATGTACCTGGAACAGATGCCAACTCCTTTCAGTCTCACTCAACTTCTAATCATCGCATCTGCTTTGTGTCAGAAAATACTTTGGGAACAATTTAACTTTGCATTAAAATAACTAATTAAAGCCACACCTCCACAGCCTCTTGCGAAAGTGGAGGAGGAATTTCAGTAAGTAAGTGCATCGCTTTTAATGGTAGCATTCTGATTTCCCTGCCTTGCTGTAATTTATTCAGTTACAGATCTGCCTGCGGGGCAGCTCCCATTAGGCCGATGATGAAGTCTCATGAGTAAAGCTTGACACCTCCCTCCTAATAAAATATAATACTCAATTAACTCGGCCTTTCTGAAGGCTTTAATTGGAACAAGTTAATAATGGGCGCAGGGTGAATTGTCATGCCATCCGCAAGCTCGGGGAAGGTGTCACGGATCCGTCCTGCCTTTCCCATAGCAGAGGTTGTAACCGAGATTTGGAAGCTTTTCCTTCAACACCCTTGTGTTCTGCAATAAATCTGTATCCATTTAAGGATCTATCATAACACACACAAAGCTCCTGCGCTCAAAGAATTTCCAGCGAAAAGATTTAGCCGTAATCCCTGACACAGCTGATTTATACTGAAGGTTAAAAAATACCGCTGGTTTATTTATAACCGGCCCAGCCCAGCTAAGAAAGCGCTCGGGACAATCGGACGGGGAGGGATCGGGGCGAGGAGGGCTTCACCCTGCCCTGGAGTTAGGGAGAAAATACTTCAGAAAGAGGGAGCCCGAGAAAGAAGCGGTTGTCTCCGGTTTTTATGCGGCAGTAAATGCTAATTTGAAAAGTCTGCACGGAGATTAGATTCCCTCAGCTTTGTTCCCTACAGTTGGGAAGCGGAAAGGTTAACCGGGGGGGGAGGTTCGGAGTCGGGAGGCCCGCGGTGAGTAGGGCAGGATCCGCCGAGTCCTGAGCTCCCCGAGCCGCTCACCCAGCCCGCAGCCCTCTCCTCACAACCCAGGTGGGGAGGGGTTTTCACCCCCCTGCCCTTTTCCTCCTCGCCCAGCCAAGGCCCGATCCGGCAGGGTGCTGAGCTCCGCTCCCCCGGCCCGCAGGGAGGGAGGCGGGGGCGGGGGGGAAACGGCGGGCGGGCGGCGACCCCCGGGGCTCTCCCTGCCGGGAAGCGCTGCCGAGGTGCCCCTGACCTCCCGGGTACCACTCTTACCTGAGCAAACCCGAGCCCCCCTCGCCAGCAAGGCCAGGAGCGGGTGGTCCAGCATCTGCCCTGCGGGCAGCGCATGAGCGCATCCCTCGAGGGAGGCTGCCCCGAAAACCCTGGGACAGGCTGACGGCACACGGGAGCCCCGAGATGCGGCGGTGCCGAGGTATCGCAGGGTCCCTGCCACGTCTTACCTGTACAAAATTAACCCCAGCTACTGCGGGCGTGGAAAATGGCCCCCACTAAAGCAGAGATTTGAAGTCAATCGAAAGGCGAGTCGGAGGGAGAGTCCTGAGCAAAAGAGAAAGGCACACGAGCTAAGAGAAGTGGTGGAAACATCACCAGAGTATGATGCTGTAAAGAACAGAGGCGCCTAAAAACGGTTGTTAAAAACAAGGAAACCTCATAAAAGGTTTGGCTTTCGACTTTGAATTGTTGACTTGCAATTCACCTTCATGTGCTGCAAATTTGGCTTTAATTCAGATTCAGAAAGGGGAAATAATCATAAAGGCAATCCAAACATTCCTTTGAACTTGACCCAGCGGTGCAAAACACACACGGAGAGAGAAGTTACCTTTTAAAGAACTCCAAACACTCACAGACCCACACGCGATTAAACATGTTTTTTCTTTTTTAATTTAATTCGAAATAAGAGATAAGAAATAATAAATCTTCAATAAAATATATAAAATTGTACAAGGCATCCCTTTCAAAGGGACTTTCCTATAATGGAAGATCGGGGGTGAGGGGAAGGGAGAGGGGAAGTTCATCTGTAGTGAGTCCCAGACAGCGACAGTGTCTGGATCAAAACAAACCAAAACCAGCAAAACCTTGTGGCTTTTTTTCGTTTTTATGCTTTTGTGTTTCTTTCTTTCTTTCTTCCACAACAACATGCTAAGAAAATAAATCCAGGAGAAGCTCTGCCTTCAGTGCTCCACAGTCTTTGGAGTAACTTTCTCTCAAAGTTTAGCAAGAGTAATACATATAATACAATAGTTATAAGGAGAAACCTGGGGAAGATACTGCCAGCGCTCGGGGAGCTCCCACGGGGACAGACAGGTTACGCAGTCTCTTGGCACCCCACCGTCCTCCCAGTAGGGTTGGTTGTTTGTGATACCCGGACCTCTCTTAAGAAGGGCTTGAAGCATGAGTCACTTATATTGGCATCCTTTGCGAGGGAAGGAGAGGAAGACTCAGGGGTTCTTCTCTTTAATACAGACTGTTACAAATACTAATAAAAAACACCACCAAACATCTCCCAGAAGTGTTCAACAACCCTTTGCTCACCACCACTGTGGAAACAACCCACGTCTTTTTTTCCTCAGAAAAGCTTCCTTCCGTCTCTCCTGGTTTTCAAAGAGCATCGCAGAGCCAAGATTACCTGGCTGTAGCCAAAACTTTCTAAGCATGCCAATAGGAAGAGATAAAGACCAGACTGCCTAACAACCCTCCCTTGCACTTTACCTCCCCTCACAGTGCTTTACAAACGCTGAAGCTATTTATACAGATAAAGGTTTTACAGGAGCCAATGCTGGTAAAGCTGTTGTTCCACTTTATGCATTTAGGGGCCCTGATGCTCATCGCGTTGCAAACATCTGTTGATGTTTGGGACGCAAAAAAATTTCCCCTGCCCCCAGAAATGCAGGAACTGGCTGGCTCTGAACTTCACTCGGACGCTACTGGGTCTAGTTTCTATTTACACGGTGTCTCTAGCTAAGGGCTCTGCTTTCTTTAAAAAAACAAACAAACAAACAAACAACAAAACCTTGAATAAACCTTTTTATTTCCCTCCCCCCTGCCCCCATATTAAGTGATGACACTTGAGAGTGTGGGTTTAGGGCATGCACCCCTCTTCCTTTAAACATGTGTCGGGCGCCATCAGGAAGGCATCGGGAAATCTCTGCCTCCATAAGATGAGATTGCTTTTTCACCTGTTCTTTTTTTTATTCTAGTTTTATGTGCACTGTATAAAACCCCTACATTTGCTCAAATGGTTTTTTCTTTTTTTTTTGTTTGTTTGTTTTTACATAATTTCTTTTCTTTGAGGATCAGACTCTGAACGTTCAGAGCACTCTCTCAGAAGACACCCAACCCGTAGCATACAGGATGCCTTGCTTTGCTAACGCAACCCCCTGTATGCTCAGGATGGCAGATAGAAGCGTGCAGAAAGAACGGCCAGTACTGGTTGGGGTACTGCCTTCTCAGGGTTGGACGTGATCCACCAGGAAGTCTGTCTCACTGTTGCTTTGTCTTTCTGATCTTCTTAGGATAAGTGGTACATGCTATATCCAACAGGAGTAGCATAGAGTCCAACGGGCGGGATAGGAAGCACAGGTCTGTGAAAAGGGTAGGATGTTCCATACAGTGAGGCAGCCTGGATGGGAGAGTTGATGGGGAAAGGGAGGCTGAACCCCGACGGCAACATGGGCTTCGCTGCCATTTTGAGCTTCTCTAGCTCAGCCTCCTGCAGTCTCTTGGCCTTGGCCCTCCGATTCTGGAACCAGATTTTGACCTGGGTCTCTGTGAGGTTGAGGGAGCTGGAGAACTCGGCTCTCTCGGCGATGGACAGATACTGCTTCTGGCGGAACTTGCGCTCCAGAGCCAGCAGCTGGGAAGTGGTGAATGGGGTTCGGGGCTTCCTATTCGTCTTGTGCTTCCTCAGGGTGCAGGCAGTGGGGCTCAGGTGTCCTGCAAGGAAGGGAAAGGCCGGTTACCACAAAGGCAGGGAGACCTGGGTGCCCTGGCAAGAAGCTTGAGAGGGCTGGGGTGGGAAAGGAAGGGTATGTGAAGGGAGCATCCCGCCAGGTGATACCCTCAAAACAGGGGATGCTTTTGCAAGTGGCTCTGGAAATCCCTTTTCTGTCAAACTTATATTCACAGGACTTCAGCAGATGTCCTGGGAAGCGAAATTTTGCCTCAGTGATTTCAAAAGGAATGCTTGTAGGCAAACGGCACAAAGGGTTCACAGATACACACGCAGCAGATCGCTTTAGGAGGCACATCATAGAGGTCTAGAGCACACAAACCAGCTGCCTTGGTAGCTGCAGAACTGGAGGAGTAACCCCAAGGAAAGCACAGGACAAACATATACAAAAAAGCAGGAGATTCACAAAAGGACAGTGGTGTAAGAGACAAGCCCAGTCCAGCCCCGATCCAGGATTTCTCCACCAAGAGCAAGTCAACCCTATCTTTTTTCTGAGAGCTGAAGTGGGTCTGATAATTTTTGTGGTTTAGATAACTGGGCATTTTTTATTGCTATTTCTTCTTCAAGAGCAAGTTTTTCCTCTGCTGCTTAATAACTTTTCTTTTCAAGGAGTATTTTCTGGTTTTCAACAAGGATCAAAAAAAGAAGGAAGCAGTGCACTTTTCATGCAACGCTTAGCTTTTATGACATTCGTCAATTAAAAAAACCTCAACACATAGCTGCAGCATCTGTAGCCAATGCAAGTCAGGAAATCTACTACCTTTTGTGCTTGCCTTATAACCCCAAGAGGTCAGACACATGTGCCCAGGATGGCACATCGCTGACTTGTCTTTAGGTTCATTTTGCATTTCACTAATAATTTTGCAATCTGAAGAATGATTAAAAAGCGCACGGCTGGCTTCAAAAGTGTAGCAATTTGGCTGCGTTTTGGATCACTCCCGGGGCATACGACAAGCCACCCTGGCTCCCCAGCTTGATACAGAAAATGACACATGGTCTGCTCTTAAGAGGCTGCTAAATTTTGTACATGCTGTAGTGTCTGGTTCAAACATGTGTCAGCATTTGCACGCCGTGTTTTCCGGACGCCTTTCACTTCCCTCTTTTATTTTTTAAAATAAATTGTACCACGAAGCTGTTTAATTGCATATCATGCAATTAAAAAATCCCACGAGACAAGTGTTCAAAAGTTCAGAAAGGGGAGGGAAAAACAGCTACAGTGGCAAAAGTTAAACTTCTCTTACTTTTCTGCTAGATACTGAACGCGAAAAATAAATACCTCTTAGAAAACAACTTGTCAAATAGAGTCTTACGATCACACGAGGGAATTTTAATAATTAAAGTGCTCACCGTGACAGTTGTTTCACTCCTAACACTACACTAAATTAAAACTAAACTAAATCGACCCTAAATTCACTGCCGGTCACCCTGTTATTCCACTTTCTCTTTTAAAACGCAACCTTATCTCTCTTCTGAACGCCAAGCTCTCCAAAGACCCAGCTGAACGGGGGCTCCTTCCAGGAGGGATGGGCTTTACCAGGGCGACCGTCGCTCCGGGGACGGCTCCCAGTCCCAGCGCCTTCCCCGGCTTTCGGGTTAGCCCGACCCGTCACGACTTCTGCTACGCACGGGGGAAACCGCAAAAACATGCTTTTAAATTAAATGCCAGCCAAACATTTCCCCCGGAATACACCCAAGCGTTCAGAGGCTTCTTCCCTCACCATCCCCCATGTGACTGCCAAACTCTGATAAGAAGCAGGGATCGTCGCCACGGCAGACCCTGTAATTGCGTTTATCCCATGCCAGTCCTCAAGCACTCGCTGCAGTGATTTGTTTCACTGTTGGGTTTTTTTTGGTTTAGCTTTTTTTTTTTCTGTTTATCATCCGTTTTCTGGCGAATGTCGGACAAAAATCATCACTTGGAGACGGTTCTCTCTCCGTCTTGCCCAAAAATCTAACTTTCACAGCTCTTTCCCCAGTTCATCGCACCCGTAGTATTAATAAATTGAGGAGCTGCTTCTAATGTCAAAACCCTCCACGGACAGACGGACTTCTTGCGGGAGAACCGGTCATTGCCTCTTGTTGTCATATCAGCTCCGAGAGGACCTTCCCTGCCCTGATCATAATTTTTCGTCCCAAATCCCGCTGAAATCACCGGACCTGAACTCCCTTCCTATTGAAGTCCTTTACAATGCTATTTTGCAGATCTCACGAACCGCCGATTTTCTAGAGAAAGAGAAGGAATTTCTCAGGGGGAAAAAAAAACCACAAACCAACCGTACCGAGAGAAGATTAGGCCTTGTCTAAGTCTGGGGTTTAGGGCAGTTTTAGAGAAATGGGGTCCGGGTAGGAGCACACGCTTCTTTTCACGCTTTTCCAGCGTACTTGAGGGTACATGAAAATCGCAACCCGGAGCTACGCAGGGAATGACACGGACGGGCTCCTTCCCCTCTCCCAGCACGTTAGAAACCAAACTAATTCGGGGTTATCGCAAAGGAAAGGAAGCGGCTGAAAGCCAGATCGAAATGATTGTCAAAAAAAAAAAAAAAAAACCAAAAACCAGAAGAGCCGTAATAGCACCAAACTTCCTTCTTGCAGTATTAGATTACGGGAACAAATTCTGCGAGACTGACCGGCTCAACAGTTCGCGTCTGTGAAGTCATTAACTTAAATAAAGCAGAGTATTTGGTTTGCATCAGGCAAGTTAGGGATGCGCGGAGGGGAGCGGATCGATCTGCTGGTACAGGTGTACAGTCGCCCTTCTCCTGGCGATGGGAAGGCAGAGCCCAGCAGCGCCGGGCGACGTTTTTCACCTTTTCTTGAAGGTAGTGTTGGGGCTTTTTATTTCTTGAAAGGAACTGAATTGTTGTTTTTTTTTTTTTTTCAAGGGATCTCACCGAAAGCGAAATGCAATTCAGCGCAGACACAGCAGCGCGGCTCGAACAGCAAAAGGGTTTAAGAAGTGACCTGTCACCTCCGGATCGCATGTCCCTAAGGCGGTGGGGAGGGGGTCGGGAGAGATCGCAGGGGCTAAAGAGGTCAGGGCCAGCCCGGGGAACTTTGACAGGGAGAGAGAAAGAAATACCCTGCCAGGAGAGACCGCGGCGGGAGTCAGCGCGCAGAAAGCGCGCAAGGCTGGAAGGAACAATTCTCCGAGTATTTAAGAGCGAGGGGATTTCTTTGCGACGTTTGGTGTGAGGGAGAAGGAAAAAGGGAGAATTTCCAGTTCTCTTTGTAACGGGATAACTTAAATGTACAGACTGGCAGCCGGTGAGCCGTGTGTCGGGAAAGGGAGCTAGTCCGTGGTAGCGACTGCTCCTTTTACGGTTGTAAAGCATTATATATTTATATACTTACGTCTATAAATATATAACATATACAATATATATACAGTTATCTATTTATATATGTGTGTATAAAAATAGATAACTGTATAAATATATAACATATATATGAAGAAATATGTAACATACATATAAAATCACACACACGTAGATATAAATACGTATATAAACCAGAACGTATATACGTATTTATCCAGCGTGCTCCTGTGCCTCTCGGCGCCCGGGGGAGCAGCGCAGCTCGGATGCCGGGAGCCCGGGGCCGGAGCGGTGCCCGCCTGCCCTCGCTCCCTGCCCGCCGGCGGCTCCGCGCAGCCCCGCGCAGCCCTCCGCGGCCCCTTGCCCGGCCACTCACTTGGCGGAGGGGAATATCTCCCGGCCTCTTGGATCCAGGACGTGCCGTCCTCCGAGTTCTCCGATTTGACCGAAGCGGTGTCGAAGGTTTTTGTAAGCGCCCCAGGGGGGCTGTGCGCGTCCCGGGAGCCGTGTCCCGGCAGCAGCAGGTTCCTGGAGGTGCCCACGGCCGCCCCGTCGGCGCTGCCCCCCGCCGCGGCCAGCGGCAGCTCTTTGGGGGGTTTCTTGTCGGACATGAGGGCTTCCACGCTGAACGGCAAGCTGGACACCTTGACTTTGTGGTGCTCCTCGGCGCCGGCCGCCGGGCCCTCCTCGTCGGAGGAGAAAACCTCCTTCGCCTTGGAAGGAGAAGCCATCGCGGGTGCGGAGGGAGGCTGAAGCGGGGCCGCCCGGGGAGCTGCGCTGCGCCTCTGCCCGGCCCTGCGCGGGGACTGCGCGAGTGAGGCGCTGCGCTGCCGCCCCCCTCTTTTCCCCCCTCCGGGGGCTCCCGGCTCTTTCCTCCTTTGGGAAGTGGAGTAAGCGCTCTGCGGGCCAATCAGGGCCCGCGCTGGGGCCTGACGTCGCGGGGTGACTCATGCCATTGGCTCGGGAGCGGGAGGGAGGGTAGAAACATTTTTTTTTTCTTTTTTTTTTCTTTTTTTTTCGGAGCTTATGTTGTTCGGGGTGTTCCCCCCCCGTCCCCTCCGAAATGAATTAGGAGTTAATGACACGGGCAGCCAGCGGAGCTGTGCTATTAAGGAGCCGTCCAGGGCTATAATCATACCAAAGCAAGAAGGGGAAAAAAAAAAAAAAAAAAAAAAAAGCCGGCGGGGTAATTAAGGCTGATGATTAGGCGAGGAGGAAACTTTAGAAGATCGCGGCTCTGCCTCCTCTCGCCGCCGGCCCGGCTCCTCCCGGCCGTCCCCCCGCCGTCCCCCTCCACCGCCGGCCGCCCCGTCGGGTACCGCCGCGCCCCGGCCCCGCCGGGCCCTCCCGGAGCGGGGTCTGCCGGCCCGCAGCCGCCTTCCCCCGAAACGGGGTGCTTTCCCACGGGGTTGGCGTGGGGGGGGCGGGATGCTGGACCCTCAGCGAAACATCCCCGCGGAGGAACGCGGGTGCCTTTTCCGCGCCGCTCATTTTCCTTACGAAAAGGTTTTTTGTTTTGTTTTGTTGGGTTTTTTTTCCTTTGCTTTTCCGCGGCAGCAGGACCCAAGTCGGGCAAAACCACTCTGCAGAGGTTAGATCTGTAATTATTATTTTTTTTCCAGCGTCAATTACACACGTGATGAATAGATGAGCTTTAATAAATTAGGGGCATGCAGCCCTTAATTAAGAGGCATATCAAACCAGTACTATGAAAGCGATTCTCTCACTTTTTGACTTCCTACCAGTGGTATGAATAAAGAGTATCCTCCAAAAGCACTTCTAATTACTGCACGGATAAAAGCAAATACATATTGGGTTTTTTTCATAATTATTTTAATCTTACCCGGGCGTTTTTTCATGCTGTGCCCGCAACTTTCTCTGTGTTTTTGTTGGTTTGGGGGTTTTTTTGTGTGCCCTTTTTTTTTTTTTTTTTAACGTCCAGGAAACTCAGAATCTGGGAGCCGTTTCGCTGTTAATTATAACCAAAGCTCTAAAAACCAAAATACCCTGCGAAGGCAGCAGTCTTTCTGCCCATGTCCGGGGCTGTGTGGCACAGCTCCTCACCCCATGCCCTGACTTCAGGGGAGGCTCGGACTCTGCTCCCTGACAGTTTTGGTTATATTATTCCTTCCACAAAACGTGCAGGATTTCACGAGCCCTTCTTGTGCTCGATTTGGACTCCTGACCTTCCTGCCAGCCCATGCAGCAGTCTTGGACACCCCCAGTCCTGCTAACGCAAATAACAACTTCCCACTCCCTCTGCAACACCAGTAATTATATGTTTTCCTAGGGGGAAAGCTGATTTTTGCCTGTTCGGGAGCTGAGTTTGGGAGAGGAATTGGTCTGATGTGGATTTTCTTTGGGACATATTCTTCCACCCAGGCCGGGACAGAGCGCATCTCGAGGAAGGGGCCATATTGAGTGTGCTGTGCTGGGCCCAGGGGTTCCCTGACCCCTTACAGCCCTGGTCATCCAACACCCCCCCCCAGCCAACACGTATCTGAGCCACCCTAGTACCCTAACGCAGATGGCAAATTGGGACCTGGGCATGCGATTGTGGTGTGGGAAGGAGTGTGGGAGGACTTAAATGAGAAGCTGCGTTACAAAACCCCACTCATCAGTGGGGCTAATAGTAGGGTTTGCACACTCATTACTTATTGCCAGCAGTGTTACTGCAGACGTCGGTGGGTTAAGGATTAAAGCCAGGCCAGATCTGCAAAGAGAGGTGATGCCTTTCACCACCTCAGTCCAAGTAATCTGGCTGAGGCAGCCTGCAACATTTCAGGCAAGGGAGCCCTGATTTGGGCTTTTCTCCAGGGGTGAAAACAATAGTTGATCCCACAAAGTAATGCCTCTCCAGCTGCTCTTTCTATCCCCAGTTTGTCACTTGTCCTTCCCCACAGACCTCATCTTTTTGCTGGGAGATCCTTGCAGAGAGATGCAGGACTGCAAGCAGCCAGCCCCGGCCTTGCAAGCTCTGCCAATGCAGTGAGGTTGAGTTTGTCCCTCTTCTCTCCCCCCTCCCCTTGCTTTCCCTTCTCCATGCTTCCTGCACCGTGACAAGTAAATGAGAATTGATGGACATGGGGGAACAATGCATGTGTGTCAAGAACAATGCACCGCCCGTGGAAAGCCATTGTGGGGCTGCTGAAAATGCTACAGATAATTATACCGCGCTCCCAAAGTCAATGCCCGCTGGAAGGGCGCCTGGGGAAGGAGAGCTCTCAGGCGGGCAGGTCACAGTGACACCGATCACGTCCCTTGGGTGCAGCTTCTCTGCCTGGCTGTGGCCTGGGTGGCAAGCTTGCACGCCACCCCCATGGGCTTGGGGAGGCTTCCCTGCGCTGCCATCCTTTGGGAGACTGGAGGAAGGAGGGGAACCAAGGGACAAGCTTCTCTCAGCATTGTGAAGCATGGAGCAGAAGATGGCTCATCCAGCATGGTTTGGCTGGCTTTTGGGTGCCACAGGGGCGCCTGGGATAGCAAAGCATGGCAAGATTTGCTCATGGCATTTGCCCTCTTCAGTGTTAGCCCATGGTGAGGCTGGAGCATTATCTATCTAAAGTTTGAACTTGGAGGTTTCTCTTCTCCCTCACCCCTCCCCTCCTTCATCCTCCTCCTATCAGTTAAACATAGGGGAATAAAGCCCCTCACGGCATTGAATGCCGGGACGGAAACCTCACCGAAATGGGGTTTGGAGAAATTTCCGGGAATTCTGGCTTTCCCCCCTACCCAGGAGCTCCGAGCGGCTGCCCAGCCTCAGACCACCCGGGAATTCTCCCGGCCGGGGGAACGGACGTGAGTCCGGGGGCCTTCCCCTGCGTCGGGCTCCCCCCTCGTGTCGCCGGTGGGACCCCGGTCCCGGGGAGGGCGGTCCCCGGGGCTCGGCCGTCGGGGCTCGGCGGGAGCCGCCCGGCTCTCTGTTTCCCTGCCCCACGCCCTTGTGCCCCCCAACTCCGACCCGCCGCCAGAAGCCTCCGCACGGAGCACGGCCGCATCCCAAGGATGCCCAAAAAGCCCTTAACCCCCCGGTACCCCCCCAGTTCCCTTCCCGCCTCCGGCAGCATCGGCCCCCGTGAACAGGGGCGGGCTCTGGGCGCCCCGGTCCTGGGGCTCTCAGCTGGAGTGGGACGGGGAGGAGGGAGCGCAGGGGGAGGAGAGACGTTGCAGACAAACTGAGGCTGTTTTGCAGGCGCCAGGAGCGGGGAGATGAAAGGGAAGCTCCTGGGGGAAGTGGCTGTGCAGTTTGACCGGCTCCAGCAGCAGCAGCAGCAGCAGCAGTGACGGCCCGGCCCGGCCAGCTCCGCCTCCCGCCTCCCCCTCTGCCCCCTTCCCGGGCTCCAGGCTGCCCCCCGGCCCACCTCCGCCTCGCCTTTCCCAGCCCGAGGGCGAAGGGAGGCGACGGGCAGGCACTGCCGCAGCATCCGCGCTCCCGTACCCATCCATCGGGCCGCGGGAAGCATCCCCGCCACGAAATGCCACGGCATAATTAATCCGTGATACCTGGTGCTAGTGAACTGGGGGGAGTCCAATTTCTCCAGCGCACCCCCTCTCCCCCCCGCCTCTTATCGGAGGGAGCCCATTCGGACCATTACATGAATGGTGTCCTGTATCCCCACTCCACGCAAAGCACCATCCCGTGTCCTTCACAAGACTACTCGCGGGGACAAAGCGCCCGCGGGCAGTGGGCAGCGCGTTTATCCTCCGCGAGGGACAACCCCACAAGCATTTCCCTCTCCTTTTATGATCGTTTTGGTTAACAAGCCGTTTTCTAGAGAGAGGTGATTTTTTTAACGAGCCACCGTGAGGCTGGCGTGTGGAAGTCCTTTAAGAAAGGAAGATAAGGCTCTCGATTTGACTAGAAAGAAAAGCAGGAAAATGGAATCAGAGTGTGCATCAAGTCTAAGTTTTACCCCGAAACGCGTTTTACGCCGAGGTTTGATGTGTCGGATGTTGGGAGATTTTTGTCTCATCGCCTTGCTCCAGCTGAGACCTGGAGCCAAGAGAAAGGCGTTGTAGTAAAAGATATTATGCATTTATCTCCAGACGCTAGAAAGGAATTAAAACGAGCTGAACATCAGAGATTCCGAGGGATCAGGTCTGGTTACCGACGCTTCCATCTAGATCCTCCTCTTGAGTCTTTTGGACTCTGTTTCTGACGACGTTTTGGCTGATGGCTCCTGGGCGGCTTGCGGGGGGGGGGGGGCGGGGGGAGAGAGGGAACCCTTTCCCGGAGCATCCTCCGGTTCCCCCCCGGGTCGGGGGACACGTGTCCCGCGGTCGCGGGGCGGCGGGACGCGCAGCCCGGCTGAGAGCGCGGTCCCGGTGCACCGGGAAGGTGGATGCCATGAAGCAAAGTTGCGCTATATTCGGTGCGGGAAATAGGCAGTAAGTGCAATCACGCGTTATAATTGTCCTCTGTGTCACCCGACAATGGTTCCTATTTATCGCACCGGTGTCATCCACTCGTTCGGACAGTGAGCGTACAATGAACCGTGATTGTTGCATAATACGAGCGTCTCCTTTCCCACCCGCCGAGGGCTGTTCGCTCCCTCTCTCTGCGCAGGTATTTCATTTACGATCAGATATTTACTCTGTTTGGCAAGAGGCAGGGGATAGTTGTGAGAGATCTGATGTCTCCCTGCTCAAAGCAGTTAACAGTTTTGCCCTTAAGGACTGAAAACGATTTTTTTTTTCAGAGGTAATAACTTTTTAAATAAACACATGGGAAACTTCGGGGGAGGAAAGCGCTGTTAGAAAGGTTATATTTACATGCAGAAAACTCGCGATCGAGAGGATCGGATGGAGACTTGTTTTTCGGAGGCGATGCACGGCCCCTCGCTGCGAAGAAGAGCGGGACTCCGGGGGTGCCGGTTGCGGTGTGCAGTACTGGGGGTCCCTCCGGTGACCCCGGACCCCGTAGGGTCCCGCTCTGTCCTGGAGTCCAGGGCCGGACCCTGCTCCCCTCGCAGCCGGCGCTGCTTCCCGAGAGCGCAGGATTGGGCCCCGAGGAGAGAAACCCTGGGCACCTGCTGGCGCGGAGCCGGGACCGTCCCGAGCCCTCCCAGGACACCCCAAATCCACCAGAGGAAAAATAACGAGGGCAAAATACTTTCGGGTTTGGCCCCAGGCGAGGGCAGGGACGGGCGCCAGACTCGAAGCCCCCGCCCCGCCGGGGGCCGCGGCCCCTGCGCCGAGGGCAGACGGCGCAAATCCCCGAGACTTCGCAAATCTCTTTTCTTTCTATTTTTTTTTTTTTTTCAAGAGGGAGAGAAAGGGGGCGGGAAATGACCACCTACGACCTCAGTTTTTTTCTTTTTTTCCCCCTGGACTCTTGTCTTTCCGTTTGCAAGCGGTTTCCATCGAACTTGCTGAAGTGAATTTTAATTATCGCGCGCACCTTCCTGCTTGTCTGCGTTATGAACATATCAAAATGATTCACCCCAGCGCGGAAAATAATGTGTGGAGAGTTACAAACTAGAAGCTCCTGCACTGACTTAGATTCAAGCACCCGATTTTTCCCAGAGACTGCATACGCATACCCATCTCCCCACATAATCAAGTAGCTGAGTTTATTTTTATATGCGCATTTTACTTTTATTTGTCAGTTTTCATATACGTTCGTTTTCGATTATTTGCCTGCTTCCCTCCACCAATCTACGAAATATAGAGGGGATGGGAGATAGGAAATATACTGAATTATCCTGTGCTCAAACGGAGTTCCTATAAAAATCTTATTATTTGTGCACTACATCTGCAGTATGGAGATGTGTCCCACGCTTGATGCAATTCTCGAATTACAATTATCTGCTGTCAGTTATTTTTTCCCCACTTAGCTTCCCGTCTTTATTATCCCGAGCCCCCTGAATGATCGCAGCCTGGCGATCGTGCCGTTTGTCTCCCGTAGCTGCCCATCTCTTTTTGATTATCCAGGCTGATACAATAAACCCATCAATAAACCGCTTTTGCGTTACGGGCTTAGATTTGGTACAAATTGATTGTGAGAGCGCCCCACACCGTGAGATCATCTGGCTGATTTCTTCACTTCTCAAACACCATTTCTTTAAAGAAAACTTAAATTTTCATCATTGCATTTTTTTTTCCCCAGAAAAAAAAATTGAAATGAGATTAAAGATCTTTTTTATTTTTACACGGTAGCATGAAGGCGGGGGATTGCTCGGTGCAGCAGTCCGGTAAAGGTCTTTTGGGGCTAGGTTTAGCCCAGCTCAGCCTCTCCCGGGTGGCCGCGGCAGCCAGCACGCCGCGTCCCCCCCACGCGTGATGCTGCGCGGAGCCCTCGCGTGTCGCGCCCGCCGCCCTTGGCCAGCCCCGCCGGGTGTGAGCTCACAGGCGGCCGCTGCCAAACCCACGGGGTTCCCCGCGGGGAATCTGGAAAGAGCTAAAATCCTCATCTCAAACGTGCTTTTACACCCAGCCCCGTCCAGCTCATTCCCGGCACTTTCTCGCCCCGGGCGCGGGGTGTGAGTCGGGTGGGCAGCGAGCGCCGGAGCGAGCACATTCCACTCCGGATTCCAGCCAGCCCTCCAAGGTTACGGGGATTTCCCCCCTCCCACCCCCCACCCCCCTTCCCTTTATTTAATCACGTTCAGGATTCTTTCTCGGGGTTCGCAATTACTCTGATTGCATTTGGAGATGATATTAGCTCTGCACAGGATGCCATCAGGGTCCCGGCAATGTTACGCAGGGGTAGGAAATTTATTTGGATGCTCCTAATTCCTCTGCAGATTGTATCAGCTCCAAGTCTTTAAGAAGGGCAACACTTTTTATTTGTATATATATACACGTATTTGCATGGAAAGCTGTAATAAAGAAAGCAAATTGTATTTTAGAATATAACAGATGTTGGAAGGATGTTCATTTAGCAAGTGATGAAAATAAATCCATGCAACAGTTTTTATAGCTTTATTTTGCACAGCTTCTCAGAAATCAGAGATGAGAAGAATCACTAACGCATCCAGTTCACAGTCCTTCGATCCCTGTTAATCTAGCTTTCCCTCTTTCTACACACGTATTGCTGCTCATGTAATGTAGTTAGAAATACCCCACACTGTCTTGTTACCTTAATTTCCCTCTGGAAAATAACCTTCTTTCCAATGCAAGCACTGTCTTTGCCTATGCGCTTACAAAATATATTTTAAACAACTTAATTTATAGTCTCCAAGGTAAAAAAAAAATATTAAAAATATCTTTAAGTCTAACTCAAGGTGGTTGCTTGCAGAGGTTGTGGGGAGGGAGCACTTTCAGAGAGGGTTTGCCAGCAGGACTCTGTAGTCTGCTATATGGGTTTTTGCTTCACATAACTGACTCAAGTTTTGTGTACTTTTTATTAAAAGTCTGCATTTCCTTCTGACTGCACAACTGCAATTTGCTCCACTGGAAAGTTCCTTGGATAGTAGCTCCCCACAGTTCCTCATTTGCAAAAATCTCAGTTACTCTACAGTCAAATCAAATCGTTTTTTCAACACTTGTGGGGTTTTTTTTGTTTGTTTTTTTTTTTGTTTTTTTTTTTTTGTTTTTTTTTGTTTTTTTTTTTTTTTAATGTGGTGCTAACAAGACCGCTATACTCAGAGAAGCTTCTGTTATTTAAGGATTTGGTTTGTAGCTGGACCCTGATCCTGTCAGTGGCTTGGCATTGGTCAGCTTCCACGATTGTGCTACATAACAATGTGGTTCGAAATATTTCAGGATGCAGGCAACCAGCTCAGTCTCGATTTTCTGAGCAGCAGTGACAATGGTGAAGAAATGTGGGAAACAGAGATTTGTACCAAGCAAAGACATTTTTGCAATGTCAGGGTGTTTGACCATGATAATGGCGAGCTCTGGATATTTAAGGTTCAGTTAATAGAGGTTTTATTTCATTTGATTTACTCCAGATGGTTCTCAGCCACAACACAGAGACATAGACAGCAACCAGAGCTCCAGCACGCAGGAGTATCTGAGTAATGAATTTCCATTTGGCCCACAACAGATAACAGCCTGGGCAACACTTGGATCTGCAGCAGTTTGGATTCCAGAGGCATACGCCGCACAGGGGGAGGAGGAGAGGGCGAGGGCGGGGGCTGCTGCTCTTCACAGCACAGTGAAAGCCAGATCCACGTACGCCAAGAAAATCACCTTAAAATTATGTTAATATTTTTCTACATTGCAGAGGGATAAATCTCAAACTAACAGCAACCAGAACAGTTTAGTCAGCCTTGGTCTGCAGTGATAATATTGGCTCAGATTCTCCATCATTATCGGTGTAGGTCCAACAAAGCCAACCTCGTTACGACCTAACTCTGCTTCAATTACAACTGGCCTAATCAGCCCGACGTCTAATATGTTAACAAAGGCCTTGCACGATCCAAAATTCTCACCAGATCTACTGGAGCATGACCAGTACCTGCTAAATTTGCAACACATCTCTATGCTAGCCTAGACAACAACAGAAAGACAAAGTACCCTTTGTCTCTCTTCCGCTTCCATTTGTGCTTTAAATCATGCATTTTTTTCCATGTGTAAATACATCATTCACAAGTATAAATTCTTAGTTTATTCAGTAAGATTTTGATTTATTTGGTCATGGTTCAAATAGGTCAAGATTAAGCACATTCATGATTTTGGGAAGAGTGGCAAAACGCCTTGCCATGAACATCTACCAGTTAGTAATAAAGGAGAAACTGCCAGGAAACCTTGGAGGTAATTGCTAATGGTATGATTAGAGTTATTATTGGTGTGGCAGAATTCAAAGAGGATAATGCAAAAGGCAGATTATACTCAATAAATATGAAAGTTGCAGATGCCTTCTGGGAAACACTAGAAGCTTTACACCATAGCAACTACTTATTGCAAGTGTAACATGATTTTTAGTGATTATCCCTTTGCTTTTCTCCACTAGGAAAAAAAGGCTAGCGTGTAAAATCAGATTTTGGGGGGTGTACGTGTATTTTCCTTCTGCAGACCAGTCTGCAGCAAAATGCAAAGTGCTCTCTTTTGAGGCGGTGAATGCCAAGAAAAGCAGCTTCTGCAGGCTACGAACAGCACAGAGCAAATCATGGGGCATAGGTGTCCTCGATTTACCTTCACCATTCCCACTGGTGCTTGGATTCAAATGCAGAACATCACTGCAGGCACAGCTTGTGCTGCAGGGGCCAAAGGGTCCTAAAGAAATCAAAGGGCTCATTCTTGGTTTTGCATTGGCCTTGGCACGGGAAGTAAAGCAGATTAGAATAAGGTAGCAAATGCCCACATGAAATAACGCTTGTATAAAGTGACGTCTGCTGCCCCTTCCCTCCAGTCATTGTCGGTGACCCCAGGAAGTTGTTGGAAATGGTCTGACTGGAGCGTGTTCTGCTCTGACCACCCTTGACGGCAGCACAGTCCTGCACAGAGAGGTGTGCCACGGCTTTACAGCTGGCGTTCCTCAGCTGGGCTGCGTGCCCACAAGATGGGCAAGGAAGAAGGAGGAATGGGACGGCATGAGGAGCAGCAACCACGCCTGGAAGAAGGGCAGTTTCACCCTCTCTCCCCCGTGCTCAGGATCTCTTCCAAGCAGCCCATGGCCAGGGAGCAGACTGTCTCCCCACTCACCTCTCTTGCCCCCACACTGGCTTTAAACACTGCCTCCAGCCCTGGGCTTGATTCAGCAGATGCTGGAGTGCTGCCCAGGTGTGAAAGGAGAGGTTGTGAGCTCCCATCTCGCCTCCTCGGTGCCTTCCCTCCCGCTCACAAGAGAAGTATCTGCCCGGTTTGTCTCCTCCTGCCCTCATTGCAGCCTGGTTTTGCAGCTCGTGCTAGGTCGCTCTAACTTCCACTGAAGGACTGGATTCACAATATGAGGAGCAGAAAGGTTGCTTCTAAGTCCTCAGACCCAATTTCACTTCTTTTCCCTCCAACCGTTTTTCTTCAGTGCTTCTACTAGGCTACAGGCTTGTTCTCGTGTAGCATATGAGTGGTGCACTCGTATGCAAGAGTTGTCCACTCTTGGAGCTGGAGGGATGACACTAGCACAGAACCTACAGAGATGAGGGAAGAACAGAATCTTCTAACCACCACAGAGTACGTGTCTCCATCAGAAAGGCAAATCAACTCTTGTCTCCTCTGTTATTTTTTTTTTAATTTTTTTTTTTTAGGTAAAGGTTTCCAACAACAATACAAAAAGGCAGGAGAAACATGAGATCATCCAGTGCTGGATTTGAGAGAGACAGACACTCCTTCGTGTGTGTATTCTCCTGCTAGCGCTGTGCAATCTTTAGGGAGAAGCATAAACACTGAGTAATTTTATTAACTAGCTCTTCTATGGGCTTGTTCAGGCCAAATTTGGATTTTGTAAAACAAACAAACAGCATCTTTCTTTTTTGAAATCAAGAATGTAAGAAAGTATAAACAGGGGGATATTAAGTTTTCCAATTAAAAGAATTATCTTATATAATTAAAATCCCCACCACCACCTCCCAAATTCTGTGGTGCCAGGAATGGAAAAAGTATGAATGCAAATGACAGTAACTTTTTTACTTCCACAATCCAAGCAAAATGAAAGGCTCGGTACAAGAAAAAAATCCCAAAAAAAAAGAAGTGATGACTGAAATTCTCTTTTCTTGAGTAGGGGTGTCGGGAATAGCATAAAAGAAAATGTTTATAGTTTTTAAGCTGTTGTCGTAGAACTGAAGTTTCTGGACCAGTAAAATGGAGATCTGAAAAAACCAGATCACCAATTAATCGGGGAAAGCGTAATTTTGTTTAAAGGGGAACACCAGAAGCTGATAACAGCTTTTTCAGCCCTGAAATTTACTCCAGATATCCAGAGTAATGTGTGTTTGTTGTCTCTGGAGTGATGTCTTGAAAATCATTTGCCATTCTCCGAAAATATCTGGTTTATTATCTGCATTGAAGATAGTTGACGAGTTAAAAGATGGATAGTGCCAGGGTTTCTCTGGTTACCTCCAAACAAACTCTCTTTATATTCTCCAAATTATATCTTCATCAAACAATAGCATACGAACCCTTGAGACCTGATCCCAAACACGTTTTTTAAAGTGCGCGTGTGTGTTTATACATCTCTCTCTCTATGTGTATTTACAGCAACTGCACAGAAGAGAATCTCTGCTGCCGAGATCTCAAATCATTCCCGAAATTATACAGTCTTAAATTAAAATCTGTTTAACACAAAGACAAGAGCATAAAAAGATTATTGTCTAACCTTAGTTTTATAAACCAGTGGCTGAAACAGAAACTAAGCCGTGGAGCCCTGACTTCCATTTGATTGAATGGCTTTTGAATCACATTTCTCACATCCAAAGCTAGATCTGTCTAAGTTAGTTGCAATTTGCGTTTTAAATCAAAGGAAATGCAATATCCAGCTAAATATACTTTTCAATTGAAGTTGGTTGATTCAGTCTTGCCACTTGTAAGTGCTTTGAGCCAGCAGAATTCTCCACGGAGTTTGCAGGAGTGGTATTTAACTTGCATCAGATGTGGCAAATTGCTCGGTGCAATTTAGGCAATATTAACCTAAAGGGAAAAGAAAGGTCTGTCACTTAAATCTGGGCCGACTCCTTCGTACAACGTCGTAATTGGTGACTTTGCTTTCATCCTCCTCTCGTTTGTTTTGTCATGTTTGACAACGTACACATTTGAAAATTAATGGGTTAATCACCTGCATAATGGCTTTATACCAAACGCCGAAAGGATCTTCCTGGATTTTGTTTGCAAGTTTGAATAAGCATCTTCATTTGCAGTGCTGGGAGAGCACCTTTATGGAGCAGGCTGCTTTCAGGAAGGAGAGCTACTTCTTTCTTTTTCAAATTCTGGAAATGCTGGAAACAAGTTTTCATTTGGGATTTTGCATTTCTTTTAACAACAAGTGCAGTCAGTTCACTTCATGAGTCTGTTCTCTTTTAAAAATAAGATTTTTTTCATCACTTTAGTTATAGAGATGTATTCAAACACACATTTTAACATGCGCTGTGCTTTTTACTTATTTTGAAGTATCAAATATGATTTTCCAGCACATTTCTAAACATATTTTTATTAAAAAGTGAGATTAAAACATCCCCAAAATTTTGGAAAGCAACCTGGTGTTTCAATGCTGGGAAAAGGGGCATTATTTTAACAAATATTTAATTTTGAAAATTTCCGAGTAGCTCAGTGAGGCATTTTTACAAAATCAGTAGCACCTTGTGCTGAGTGACAGGGCACAAGCTTCTGGAAACATCTAATTGTAGCTCTTCAGGCTCGGTGGCTTATCACAACCATTTGAATAGTCACTCATACAAATACAGGAGTAATATGATACCCAGCCTTACACCCTCAAACCATAAAGTAAACTTGTTTTTCCATGAAGCAATTAGAAGGATACATTTAGACATATCCTTAAAATAAACAACATAAGCATATCTGAAAACATTATTTAATGTTGTAACTTGTGGGTTCTCACAACGACAGTTTACAGTAACTGAAATACCAGAGAAAATATTGATCAAGACGTGCAGGGAACATACATGGGAAAGTCAGGGTCATGACTGGAGGGATGAAGGAATTTCTATTCTAACCCTGATTTCGCACAATGATTCCCCTTCTCTGGCTTACAACCCAGGAGGGGGTAAGTGTCAGAATACAGGAAAACTCCCCGGTATCTCCCGTGCTTCAGGGCCTGGCTCCTTTATTTGCTTTTCTATGTACCATCTTGAACCATTAGTTCTGTTAATCAATTCATTAATATAAAAAAACTCCTGATGCCATGCAACTGTTACAAAGGAAACCGCCGCATGATTGGATACTGTTTTTTGCCTGTTTTATACCAGGAATCCATCGCTGCCCTTACAGCCGTGCTAAGTCCCCACTCAAAGCACCAGGAGTCCCTGAGAGCAGAAGTGGCAGTAGCTGGGGTTTGTGTCTGGGTGGCTCCTGCTTTGCAGGAGGTTCTGTCCCGACGTCTGCCAGGTGCCACCTCGGCCAGCAGCTCCTGCTCATAATGAAACCCACCCCAGACGCCTCTGGAGTTAAGGAAGCACTTGTGTTGTTCCAGTGTCTCTTAGCCAGAATGAATTTGGGGTTCGGCCCTGCAGCGGTCAGTGTCTTCTCTAGCAGGGATCAGGTGCCCACCTTGCAGGCTTGGGGACTGGTGTGAAAGCCCTGGTCTGACCTTGAGCAGAGGAACAGGAATAAACCACTCTGCGTACGGAGCTACTGCCCAGGGTCTGCACACCTCAGGGCACAGCCCTTTCTGACTGTATCAGCGTCTCCTGCTCTTGCTCCTTCCGCCCCCTCGGTGAAGGTCAAGTTTGCTGTTCAACGAAACATAACACAAAGGGAGAAAAATCCGCTTCAGAATTTAAAGATAAGCTTCAAAAAAGCAAAGAATCTCAGCCCATTTATTATACCTCTCTAGCCAATGATGCAGCACTTCCACCCCCTTAAACGACTGGTTTTTTGCTTGTTTATTTGTCTTTTTTTTCAAGAATTTTCAGATGCCAGTGTAACCACAGTTTTCCTGCCAGAACTGCTACTCCGAAACATCTTTCAGTGGACCCAGTGTACTCTGTAGTTTCTGGAGGTTATAACACAGCCATAAAAAATTGCTCAAGGCTGAATCTTGGCATATTAAGTGTCATCACAGAGGTAATTGCTTTTCTTTAAACACCTAGGGGAAAAAAAAAAAAAGCAGCATCTGGAGTTGCCAAAAGGCTATCATGTCCAAACACCTACACTTCCACAGGTTTTCTTGGCTTTTATTCTAGTCTTTCTTTGCATTTTTTTTTTCCCTCTCAGCTGCTTTTGCAATTGAATGTAAGCATCAGAAAACAAGGGAGGTTATTAACCCACAAAAATGTGTCCAGTTAACAAAATGTTAGGAAACACAATGTCTAGGACAATGTGTCCTTATTACACCCTTTTCTAACACAACAGTCTCTCTGCTATTAGAGGAGTGAGTAAAGCATTGGACTGAGGTTTGAATATGGCTCTTTTATTAATCCATTGTCAGCTCTGACAACAGAAATGCTCTAATTTAGTTTATTTCTTCAGTCCTTCAAACTTTGTCACATGTCAGTAAATTCAGATTTACACAGATTAGGTCATGAAATAAAATGAAGATGGAACCATGCTGCATTTTCAGGAATAGTTTGTTGTCTCTCACAGAAACCTGCAAAAATTAGAGGACGAGTCACTCCTGAAAACTTCTTTGGGTTCATAATTCTGAAAAAGCCTTCTCTAGCACTATCAGCTAGTCTGGGAGATCCTAACTTCCAATTTGCAAAAGGTACAAAAATACCTTCAATTCAAAGAGTTGCTTTGGCTATTTGTGTATTTACAAGCTGAAATCAGAGGACTGTGAACAAATAAAATACCCTAAAATAAATAAAAGACAAATGAAATAGTAAATAAATAGTAACCAAGCCAACCATTTTTCCAGTGTGTATTTCTGCTGTGAATTTCAGCATTTCTTATAGCCTTTTGGTTATGGTTTTAAACTTCCCAATTTTTTTTTCAGGAACCAGCCCGTCATTTCACAAACTGTTGTTGTGAAGCATTTGGAGCAGCTGAATGACCCCACTGTACCCCCTGCAGCCTGCGCTAATCCGTCATGTTCTGGTTAATTTTGCGTGGCTGTCACGTTTCGAGTCTGTTCGGGGAATACTCCTGTGTAGCTGATCTTCCGTTTAATAATGTCTCAAGCTCGCCCTGGTTCTCCCACCCAAGCCGGAGCTTCGGCTGCCTCAGTTGTGCCGTTGCACTGCAATAGCTGAGAGCGTGGGGCCGGTGTTTCATCCCAGCTTACTGACAGATATACTG
Organism: Larus michahellis; assembly: GCF_964199755.1. NCBI lineage: Eukaryota > Metazoa > Chordata > Aves > Charadriiformes > Laridae > Larus > Larus michahellis. The sequence goes on from NC_133906.1 coordinate 22,337,715, forward strand.
TTGTCTTTAATTAATTTTTTTTAGTACGTAAGAGTTTCTGAGTTGAGTGATATGACGGCAGGAAATCATGTGGATGTCTGTCCCTAGCTTTTAGGCTGTGATTTTGAGCATGAAATTTGTGTGCTACATGCACAGAGGAACGTGGCAGCTGTCATCTCCTTCTGGTGAGGGGGTCAGAGCATGTTGCTCCTGCTTCTGGTGGCTCTCGCTCTGCTCCGTTTTTTCCTAGGACTTCCTACAAGTGTAAGAGCTCCCTTTAGACCCCTCTTAATCCCGCCTGGGCCTCTCCAGCATTGCTCTTGCCACATTTGCCATGGTTGTTTGTCTTTTCCAATCCTTAAGAGATGGAGTCGTGGCTCAGGAATGAACACCACATCAAAAAGGTGCACATGAAACCAATACAGTTCTTTCCAAGAACGCTGCACGCTTGAATACAACCCTAAACAGTCATACCAATTAACATGCATATTCCAGCATTTCCCATAACTAAGTAAGAACGTCTCAGTCTGTCAGCACTTCAGGAAATTTCATCACCTCACTGTCCACTTCTTTCTGCAACTCATTAAAAAAACCAACACATTAAATCTTGCTGCGCTGCAGCTCTGACATGAGAACAATCCCCGGGTTTGTCTTTCCTTTGCTCTGGGGGTTACAGCATACTGACTGCTACTTGGCAGTTTTAAGGCAAGAAGATACTTTCTCCCTTGTCCCAAAATGGCGATTTACTTTCTGTAGTTACCCGTTACGGAGAAGCCTCATATAGTGTCTTCTGAAAACCCACCAGCTGCCTTTCTGCCCCTAAATAAACGATCTCTATTCAAACGCATTTGTTTACCATGACCTACATTTGAATTTCTCGTGAAGAAATACCCATAGTCAATACACCCATCTGGCCAGGCACCAAGATTACAGCACATCGCAGCTATGCCCGTGGTTCAGATAAATCAATGGTACAGATAGTGGAGCTGGGGTATTCCCTGCAGCGGCAGAGCGCAGAGGATGGACAAGCTCCGCAGATGGCTCATGAGCTGCAAAGCAGAAGTCTCGGAGGAGGGTTTTGATGGAGGGCCAGAGGCAAAGAAGAAACCCTGCTGCCTTTCAGGAAACAATCAAGGATTGCACGACAGGCCGTGCATTCACAAGCAGATAGGTAGGTGGAAAGGAAAGGTAATTCTGTGGTTAACACTGCGTACCCTCCCGCAGGAAACATGGGTGAATTTTTAAGCCCTGGACATTGTCTCTTGCTTTACGTAAGTCCCATGACCTCTCTGGGCCTGGGGCTGCCATGTATGAAATGGGAACAATTGTATTTTTTTCCTTCTACTCTTTGTCTCCCGAACTCCTGCCTGTTTATTTTAGCCATTATATGTTTGTACAGTACTTAGCACAATGAGATCCTGTTCTTGTCCAAGACCTCAGCGAGCTCTATAACACAAAGGTCAAGTTAATGAGAGAGATAATAAACCTCACTGAAAAAAAAAAAAAGAAGAATTCTTGTCATTTTTGTTGGAATTCCAATAATGACCAGCTCTGAGTGACTAAACCCCAGGTGACTCATAAAGCAAGGAAAACACGCAGCAAGTTTTTCACAGTTGGCCTTCAGACATGTTGTGTTTCTGTTTTTAAACAGCAGCAGCAGCCCACTTTCCAAAGATCACAAGTCCCCTGCTTTCTGAAAGTGGGAAAGAAAAAGACACTTTCTTTACTGTAACATGACACTTCCAATTCTTGGCATTAAGCTTTTCTTCTTTTTGGGGTTATTTGACATCCTGCTAGTGCTTCTGAGATGAATAACCCAAGATAAGTGTTCTCATCTCACGACACAAAAGTCAGTGTTGCACCCTAGTAAAACATGATGTTTCTTGCAGGGACGAGTCTCCCACCTTACTGCATGGTTTGGAATTGGCCAGCCGTTGAGATCCCCCTCCGGCAGGTTTTCTCATCCTTTGTTGGGAGCAAGTTTTGACAACAGCAATGCTAATTGATTAAACGTTCTAATCAGAGATTACAGCTAAGAGAGAGATAACATTTTTATTTCATTGTGTCTCTGAGAACATTAGCCTGTAAGGATCTAGCCACTTTGGCTGTGGAACTACACCAAGCTATACTAATCGACTTGCTTCCCCCCTCTGTTTTTTGTACTGAATCCCTGAGGTCAGGTATTTAAAAAGCTCACGCAGTATTCATGATACATCTTTCACTAGGATTCAGGTGGGGGGGAGTCTCTTTAAAAAAGCTTTTGCAACTTTCATAGTCCTTCTTCGGTAATTTTTACATCTAACGCCAGCTGGCATTCACAGCAGGTGTTTGGAAGCATAAACACTCTCGTTGCAGAATATGACAGAGGTTAAGCTATGGCTAAGATATTGGTGGTGGAAAGGGCTATATGGCTGGAAGTAGCTTTTTCACAGTTATTTAACTTAAATATATACAGATTGGCAGAATGCGAAAGTGAAATGAAAGGATCATCCTGTGCCGAGACAGAACAGTATATTCTTGAATAATGTATGACAGTTAATTTGTCAAATTTTTTCTTTAAAACCGTTCCAAGGACTATAAAAATCAGGTGCGTTATAGGCTTCCAATAACACTTAGAGTATGAATAGGTGTTTTTCCAGATTGAATTAAATGGTGCGATGGGTGAGCGAATGGGTGAGTGCACAGCCTCTGGGAACTCTTGCAATCTCAACCTGCCACTGAAATCAGTTTCCTGTGGGCCTTGGGCATGTCACTTCTATCGCTTGGGTATCGTCTGTAACAGAGAGTTATGTGTAGTAATGGGCAGATCTAAAATCTTGATTTTGATTCCTTTTCTCCTATATGGACCATGTTTGTGTGCTTGCTATCTTTCAGATTTCAAGGAAAAAATATTGGGAAAAGGTTCCAAACCGTGTTTCCTAACAGGGCACTTGAAGAATCAGTGAGCTGATCTCTCCATCACCTTTAATAAAAACAAAATAAAAGAGAACACCAAAAAACCCACCCCAAAAGCCTCCCCAAAAACCCAACTATGATGCATTCTTTTATGCATAAAGAACTGACCATTAAAATCTTGGGGTTTTATTAATTATTTGAAGGATAATGCCAAGTTAATCTCACACATGCACAGATGGATGCTACTGCTGGAACTGCAGTTTGCAGATAGACCATCCGCTGAATAATGTATCCTTTTAGTTTCACAGTAAAATATTTGAATGTAGTGGAACTTTTGTAGGATTTCAGTAATATAATTAGATGCGCAGCAGTGGGTGATACTCAGATTGGTTTTTAGATACTGATACTGCTAGTCATACAATACTGTCATTTTTGTAATTTAAGCCGGCTGTCAGCTTTCCCTTCTCTTAAAAAAGGGCCAAGATTAGATGATTAGAGAAAATCTTGTAGTCCAAGTATGTTAGCAGGAAAAATCTTCAGGAATGCAAGAAGGCAGGAGATAACAGAAACATAAAAATATCCTTGTGAATAGGAAGGGCAATATTCCGGGCCAGATTTTGATCTTTATTAGACCAGTGTAAATCTGGAGTAGCTCCACAGACCTCAGTTCAGTTGCTTTGACCTTGCAGCAGATTACAGATACACAACGTAAATCACCAGAGAGACAGCTCTGTATCTTTATGAGAAGAGGTGGGTTATAAATACTTGCAGATATTTACACAAACATATGTGGCATGAAAACATCCCCATGGTGGTTTTTATACGAACGCATCCAATGTTGTTTAATGCAACCACCGACACTGACGCCTCTACACCCCCTTGACCTCAGAGACTGCACAATACTACTGCTACCTTAGCACCGAAGTAATAGCAAAGGGATTTTTGGCAGATTTTTTTTCCCCTGTAATTGTGCTAGGAGAGAATGCCTGCTGTACAGTAGCAAAGCGTCAAGCAAAGCATCAGATATATAAACTACATGTGAAACCAACATGCTGGTATCATTCTTACTGCTGAATTATTTTATCTTCTTTTTTTGCTTTTCCTGCCATCTGATCAGAAAGAAATCAAGGCCAATGTTTGCCCTCTGTGCTCCCATGTGTTGAGTCTCGTGATAATTCACAGAAGTTTCTCATTTTTTAATAAGCTTTCCCACCCAAGTGTTGGGTTCCAAGCGTTGAGCTCCATAAGAAATTCCAGCAATGGAAGGTTTCCCCTCCTGATCAAAGCCGCTTTTTCCCTGCAGGTATTTCAGGTGGCACAGGGCATGGGCATCCTGCTGCCCCCAGTGGCTACTGCTGCTGCAACGCATCTGAGACTCAAAGAAACAGGCGAACCAAGAAAAAAAATTATACATGCATAGCAAGAGCCAAGAAGAGAAGAGACCTTGGATATGTGATTATGACTGATTTAAAAAAAAAAAAAAGTTGCCCTAGATTTGAGATATTTGCGTTCCCGAAAGCTTGTCTGTGACTCAGAGTGCTCCTGTCTGTACCAAAGAGGAGCTGTTGCCCAAAGATCACAAACCTGCATGAAAACTTTCAGTGCTTTTCCATTTCTGCTGTGTCCTGCAAGCAGATATCCAGTGCGCCAGATGCCCCGCCTCCCTCCTCCTCTTCTATTTTTCTGTTTGCTAGGAAGGACACAATATTTGATGATACTTTATTTTTTGTTACCTACTGCAGCAAACAATATTTATTTTTTTGCTTTTCTGGACAGTTGTTCTTGGGCTCACAGGCCAAGTTTGTTCTGAGGACTGTATGGGTCTGCTGCAGGACAGGGTGGCTGCAAGTGATGTTCACCTGGTCCCCCATTCTAACTCTTCTAAAAGTGCTCTCGTAAGTCATATGACAGATTCAGAGAGGGCGCAGAAAGAAGACGAGACAGAAAGAGCTCCCATTAGCTGCTAGGTTGCTACCCAAAGCCTCACTGGTGTTCAGTGCGTTGCAAGAGATTTCCTGCAGACGGGCAGCATTGATGGATGTTACGTATCTGCCTTGATGGAAAACACCAAGAATTTGTGAGACGGAGTTTTCTTGGGAATGTGGCTGTGATCAATTTTTCCTTGTAACTTCCTCACTTTCATTAGTTTTGGCAACTCGCATGACTGTGCTTTATTTTGAGTTATTTGCCTCTGTAAATGAGTTGGGAAAAGAACTCATCGCCTTGGAAAATAACAATACATTTTTTCCCTTCCATCTCTTGATCCTGATTTTTCCCCTCTGTTAACAGTCACATATGTGGGGACCTCCTTCTCTCCGGAGGCCTCAGCTTTGGGTCAGCTGGTAACACAGGGAACAGAAGTCATGCTGCAGAAATTAAAATGGGCAGCGTATTGGGAAGCTGTGGTGGGAGGGCAGCTGGGAACTTGGAGGGAGAAACTGCTTCATTCTCATATGATATCTCTTCTAAAAGCTTCATCAAACGACACCACTTAAAAATAAAGTTACGCAGAGATGAGTAATATTCATCTCTGTATGAACTTACCCCTGATCTGAAGCCCACAGTATCTGTATAGAAAAGCCATCAGTATCCTTTCTTCCTGTGGCTGGGAGAACCTGCACACACAGTTCAGGTGTTCTGTATTATTAGTAACAAATAGTAGTAATGATAATATAGACGAAAAGGAAGTAATGGGAACATTTTGTCTCTGCAGTACAGGCAAATTCGTGGAAGCAGCTGTCTGCTGCGCAACCCATAGGCAAATACTGGTAGAGCTATTCCATCCTGTAAATTCAATTCTTTTTTCACCTTTGTGTCTTTTCCAAGGCAAAGGAAACCTTGCATGTTATGTTTTTTAACTAGCTCTGATTAATGCTTTTCTCAGTCCCCTCCCACCCTCTCCGAGTTTTTCATTTCAATGGCACACAGCTCAGATTTTCTTTTTCCTAGGGGAAATAAGACTGTTCTCGGAAGCTACCTCCGCACCATTCGTGCAGAGTATTTTCTAGGGTGACTTAAGGGCAAAATCTCCACAACATTATTGCACCAGGTTTGTCATCTCACATTTCATAAATCCTTGAAAATAAGCTCCTGAAAAGCAGGGATAAAGTGACATTTGGGAATGGAGTAAAATCACAACCTAAACGTGAACTCCAGCAATGGTCGGGAGTTGGGTTACCAGCTCTCCCGTCTATTTAGAATGGCTTAGAGCTGGGTCGGGGCTGTTTGCTTAGCCCTGTTACGAACACAAGGGTTGAACTCCTGGCCCCCTCCCTCATAAATAAACTGATGTCCAGGTTAAAGTCAGATGCCCATCTTTTCTTGAAGTGACATCTACAGCTCACATCCGAAAAAATCTCTGGGGTGAAGAGGGTTAAGAAACATAAATCTCAGAAAATAGTTTATTAATACTATGAGAGAAGCTCATGCCTATGAAAGTCAGCAGGATGGATTAGGCTGCCTGTGTGTACAGTAAGGAGGGTTTTTTCCCTTCCTCCCCTCCCACCCCTTTTTAATTAGAAGCAGATTTATAAAGTGGGACTTTCCTGAATAATCAGCCACAGTAAACCTTTAATCTTGGTCACCTCCATGAGAAAAGAATAGGAAATAGATGTACAGAAGGAGGGGAGACACTAATGGAGGGAATGACAAGGGAAGGACAGGTCACTGAATTCACCCTTTTAAGACTATTGTTATTTTTTTTCATATGTGTATGTGCTGGTGGCTTACACAGTTCAAAAAGCCTTCCTCTGAAGCATTCTCCATTGTGAGATATCAGGAACCAGAGAGCAGGGACACAGCGACAGATACAGAGCTGGCTTTTTTTCTATGTGTGGTTTTGTTTTTATTTGTTTTTATTTGTTTTTATTTGTTATATGAGCACTTTTTGATGCACAAAATTGGTGACATCTGTCAACCTCTCTTCTCAAAAGAAAAACATATTTAAAAAGGGACCCACAGGGAAAAGAGGTCTAACCAGCACTCTCTGAGTGCTGGTCCGGGTCCAGAAGAGCCGTGTTCTGGATCCTGCTGCTGGTCTGGGGGCAACCTAGGCTGAGTAACATCACTCATGGGACCACAGTTACGCTAGCTGTAAAACAGGGCCAATGAGAACCGAAACCCTCTGCAAAGCACCTGGAGTTGTGGCAGCAAAAAAATTTATAGAAAAGCTTGGTAGCAGTATTACTCAATGTCTCTGGTCTATGCCGATGGACGCCTGCCTCCACACTGATGTCTTGTTTGTTTTTCCCACCCTCAGCCGTGCTCTAGCAAGAGATCTGTGTCCTTCTTAACTCTGTCTTTGAATTGCACCTTCAGTGCTTCACCATAATTAAAACTGTGTTTGCAACAAGCCATGACTTGCATCAACAAGCCAATGGGGTGTTTTTGGATGTTGTACTCCATGCCAAAGCGTGGTCTCTGTAAGTCTGGCCTGCTTGATCCTGCTACTCCATAAATTGCAACAAATCCAATCCTTGGAAGGCCCAGAATGACTCAAGGAAGCCCCAACAGCCCAGATTTTCAAATGGCTGGAAATTGTTTGAGCAGCTGAATAGAGGATATCTGTGTCACAGGAACTTTTGCATTTTTTGCTTATCCTCTTTCCATTTAGCTTTTGCACACGGGCAAAGCTGTGAGTTTTGCCTTGACAGATAACCCCTCTAGGTTAACGTTTCCCTTCTTCAGAGTGTTGATAAAGTAGATACTTGTGGTATGAACCTCAGTCTTTAATGCCATCTTTTCTTCCCCTGGGATCTGCTGAATTTGTTGCTTCACTGTACGTAGCATTTCCTATGTAATTCTGTGGATAACTTGTTTTTCAGCCTGCATGAATCCCCCAAGCTCCTCTGAGTGCAGCGGATGAGCACCACGTTTTGCAGACCCAATGTCACGCTTTCCTGTTCTTTCTTGTTCTAAATAATTGACTTTTTAAGCACAACACTTTGCAGAAATAAACCGATGATGAGCTGCCACTGAAAGCCTCCTGGTATGGAAGTTCAGGCCTGTTGACACGGACAATAGAAGTCCAATGAGGCACACATTAGCACCCAAACTGGCAATGAAACAAAGCTGGTTTTGGACCCCACTTCCGTCATTTCCACTTGGAAACCGCCCCAAAGCCAATAAAGCAAATACGTTAATATGATTAGCTTGAAACAATCCAAGAAAATGGTCTGTGTATACATCTTGGCACAGCTTTTGACAAGTATATAAGACAAGGGTGTGAGAATTAGTGATCGGGTGTGAAATGTTCAATATACTTAGCGCTGGGATTGCATCTGACTGCAAGTAGGGAAAAATGGTTCCTGCTCTGGAGGTGTGGCAGAAAAAAAATAGGTAATTTTTTATTCTGTTTATCCACCAGAAATACTCTTCATTTATTCACTTAGCACCATTTGACCTGATAAGTGTCTTGTAAAACAAACATATAAAGAGACAAAAATTACTTGTATGGAATTAAATCACTCATCATTAGTAGCCGCTGATTCTTCTAGATTAGGACTAAATTGGGATTTCTTACCTCAAAAACCACTTTTCATCTCTAGACTTCAAAGTATGCAGTATGTCTGAATAAATGCTGGTGGGGATTTTGAAAAGAGGAGGCAGACACAGTAGAGAAATGAAGAGCTGTTTGTTTCTCTCCGGGTTATCTTCTAAGATAGACCAAGAACCACCACTTGAACTCACCTGACTCGACTCCAGCCCTGTGATTAATCCCTTATGACTGCTTTTCCCCCTTTCCTAAATAGAGGTGAGCCTGGGAAGAGGAAAAATTAAGATCTTTCCCACTCACACGCCGCCTACATATTTTTCTCATGCCCCCCTCCCTCCCTGCTTTTGTGGGGCAAAACCCCCTTATGATGGGTGACCCTGGCTACTCAATTTACTTCTCATTTCTTCCATTTCCTTTTACCTGAAAACCAAACACTATTTGTCATCTGAGAAGTACCAGAAATTTCCTAGACAAAACTGTTTGTAGGAGATTTCACAGTTAAGTTTTGAAGGTCTGAAGTGGATAAGCTTCACAACTCTCAGAAATTTGACTCCAGTAATTGTAATACCATTTTTTTTTTTAAGTTTCTCAGCCTGGAAGTAGCTTTGAAATGAATAAGGGCTTGCACTGTAGCTCTGTAAGGTGTCTTTTATTCAATTAGAATATGTACCATGTTAACATTCTTCAGTGTTGTCATAATTCCTCCTTTTTGTTTTTTTCTTCAGTGAGAATTAACTTGTCAACTGTGGAGAAGCTTAGAATTTGTTCACAAATCATTTTGCTGCGGGCTAAAATTTGACATGCTGTAGGTAAACACATTTTCTCCACAAAAAAAATTACAAATATATTATTACCATTTTTCCCCTTTATAACAGAGTCTCTGATGTCTCCATTTTATGACTAAAACCAATTTTCTCCAAATTGCATTACACTATATTATCACATTGTCAAGGTAAGCGATCACCGTGAGGTTGAGAACTGCAGCCGGATCAATAGTCGAAATTTGGCAAGGGATTAATTTTCAATTCAGATTTCTGCTTCGTGCTTGTATCAAGCTGTCTCTCCTTCTCACCTTTGTGCATGTGAGGCTACAGGATTTTCAGGGTTATGACCTGACCTTGAGAACCCTCCAGACGTTGGTGAGATCTGTTCCTGGGGAGAGCTTGCTGGATTCACAATTCCTGCTCTTGTAGTTCAGACGTGCCTCACTGTGCCAGCCCTGCTGATTTGCTATTGAGGCTGAAAATTTTTGACAAGTGACTCATCACCACTCCAGCAATATGTTAAATTTGATCATGGAGTCCTAGAGGGCTTTTAGCAAGCAATTAGGAGGTGGATGTGAAAATAATTTGTACGTTTGTCTGTTTGTTGTTTGTCTCCAGCTCTTCTATAATCAGTTACCTCCCTCCCTTCCGCTGTGGGCAGGAGGGGCCGAAGAAATGTGGCTGTGGTCCCTCTGGGCAGGCTGGGCTTGAGCTCAGAGGTACCTGACCTGCGTATTCTGCGTTTCTGGTGTAGAACGTGTGCTCCTGGGAGACGGGAGAGGGTTATTGTGAGCTGTCGTGCTGCTACTTGTCCTCTGCCCCAACGAAAACGCTCTCCACTAACAATTACCGCATCGCTGCAAACAGACTGAAAAGAGACATGATGTAAAAATTAAATTACTTAAAACATTTTTGGGCTAACACTTGGCTTTATATAAACTCAGAGACAATCCTATAAGGCACTCAGGGCAGATTATAGGTTTGGGCAAAGCTAGAAAATTGCTGCCATTATATTGTTATTATTAACACCTTGTAATTAGCCCTAAGGAATCCTGAAGTTCTCTCTCCTGATTTGGCTTTAATGAAGGAAAATTGCTACCTTTGCAAGTTGGATGGCGCCCGCTCTGATTAGTCTTAAGTATATAGGACTATTATTTTGAAAATGTTTGTTGTCATGTGAATATTAGTATTGCATGTAAAAGGGGGGAGGGGAGCGGAGCGGGCTCTTTTATTTCTTGTCTATCATGAGTCACATGTTCGCTTTAGTTACGGTTGTCCCCTTAAAAATCAGGAATGGAAACCTTGTCAAGGTATCCCGACCACAAGCTAATGAATTCAGGAGGATCCTGTGGCAAGGGCTGCCAGCTGCCCTACCTTCTGATTGCATTGGCTGATGGAGTAATTGTTGCATGGAGATAGTTTTATGATTGCTTTGAGAGTCTGAATGAGATCATGCATGAGTTAGCGCACTAAGTGCAATAAAAATGATTTTATTTGCATGTCCCAGAGCCTTTCCTGATTCCTTTGCTGCTTTCACAGGCAACGTCTTCCCAGTGAAATCAAGCCAACATTAATAAAACATCCCTTCCATACATCTCCACTCCTCTCCTCCCACATACTCTATGCTTTCATTACCATCTCTGGGAAAAAACTGACATTAAAGAAAATTCATCCGATCTTATCTGTAATTAATTTGTATTTTGATAATATAGAAGAAGAATTTTTGCATGTAATGACTTACCTGTTCATTATTTCTCTCCTTTGAACTCCTGTGACCGCTTAATAACTCATGCCAAAGCAGAACTGATTATGACATTTTCCCCACCCACCATCCAGGAAGGGTGAAGGTGTTGCCTCTCATACTTAGACAAATTGCTCCAAATAATGACTTTGTGCAAAATTAGTCATACATAATTGAGAAATTCTACAGATGAATAGGAAAGTAACTCGAGATGAAGTTATCGTTTTAATGTTTTTTAAGTTAACGTGGGATTTGACATACCGGTTCAGACCAGCAGTCCACCTATAACAACCAACTGCCTTCTGTGGGGATGGGACCAGAGCCCACTCCCGCTGGAAGCAATGAAAGCTGCTCGGTTGTCATCACGGAGGGTGCAGAAAAGCCTGGAGGGTACAACTGGCTGGCACCGAGGAGCACGGTGTAAAGTGACATGAACCACACTGGCTGTGGCATCCAAGAGGGCTCTCTCCCTGGCTGGTTGGTCTTGGCTCTCAGGCTGCTGTCCCTTCTCTGCCGGTGACAAGCTGGCTTTCCCAGCCTGGTGGCACTGATCGACTCTACAGCCAATGACAATTTCTAATGTTATTTGTATTCCTGTACGATGCTGATGTGGCATAAAATGTCACATTGCCCACCTAACACAGGGAGAAGCTCTCAGCACCAACCAAAGATTCATTAATTGGCTTAAAAATAATTCTTTAGCCCCCTGGACACATATGAATTATGGTTTCAAACTCCCTTTTGCCAGCATGGTTTTTTTTTTTCAGAAATTCCTGTCCTTCTTCCTCATCCTCGGAGAAATCTAACCTTTTTTATGCAACTGTCAGATACAACAAGCAGGTCTGTTACGAAAAATAGCTCACGTTTCATGATAAAAGTATCACAGGCGGTACCAGAGAAATCAAATCTAAGAGAAAAAAGAATAAGGTCCCAATTGTCCTATAACAAGTGCACAATTTTCCTATAACAAGTGCACAAACAAAATGTACAATATCACATCAAACAGGAGAAATACCTTCCTCTTTCCCCAGGGAAATACTAGATTACACCATGAAAGCTCTACCTTTAAAACTGCCCAGGCCTGAACAGCAACAGGAGTGTTCAGTGATCATAAAATCATCCAGTCCCTCTCTTAAAGAGCTACAGGAAAAAGGACGAAAATTAAGTCAAAATTCCAGCAATGTGATGGGATAACTTATAGCTTTCCTGTGCTAAAAAAGTAAAAATACAAAGTCTAGAAAGAGGCTTGGGTTCCAGAGATGTACAGGGGCGAAACTCAGGATCTGGGGTTTCTGCACTAGCCCGTTGTAAAGCCATAGGTCAGTTGAACAGGTCAACATCGGAAGGTGTTCAGATCTCAGAAGCTTGGGTCTTTATCTTCCACTGGTGGATTATCAGAACCGTGCCTTAAGTTCACACTTCAAAACCAAACACATTTACTAATTTTTCATTACATTTATGACTTATTCTATGCCTTGACTTCATTCGTCAAAGGCCAATATATTAAACAAAGCATTTTTTTTAGCCTAATTTACATATATTTTGTATTATGAAAATTACCCCTCTCCTTTGCTCAGATTATTGAACGTTGCCTGTACCATAGTATGATCTATCTTCGGTGTATTAAAGCAAGAAAACTGTGACAGGACAACACATTTAAAAAAAATTCTCATATTTAAAACTGAAAAAGTTCTGTATTCACCATGAGGAATCACGATGGACATGAACGCAGACTGAATGCAGGCTGCTTTTTCAGTTCCCCAGTGAAACTGCTGGCCCTGTTTCTGGGTGCAGGGAAAGACAGACACATTCTGCCAGCAAAACGAATGATGAACATGATAAAGACAATGATGGGCAGCTGATAGACATGGCCATAGCCGATGCACATTAAAGTTGAGAAGAATGGTTTCAACTGGTTTGTGGGATATTAGACCAGGCCCCTACTGGGAACAGAAAGCATCAAGGAGAATTTATTGAACTATATGTGTTTATTGCAGTGTATAACATTTAAAAGGTGCCTGCTTGCTGCCCACAGTGCCTTTCATATTATTTATTAAAAAAAATATAGTGAAAACCAAACTAGCATCTACACACCTGCCGATCTCTAATTCTAAAAGAGCTGTCCCCAGCAAATTTAAAAAAAAATGTCTCACCAGGTCCTGGCTTCCATCAAGTATTGTCATTACACCTAATTAGAGTGACTTAACAGGTTGTAGACACAAAATGGAATCAACACATGTCATAAATCAAACCAGAATAAAATAGGGGACATACAACCTTTTAATCCTTTGACTACAAAGGATGCTTTTTAACACAGGATAAGAGAAGACATATGCAAGCCCAAGTCTATGGTTATGGTTAAAACCTTAAAATAACAACCCAGTCCTTATTATGATATTCACACTTCTAGTTGGCCTTTATCAACAATGGTGCGTATTACTCATATGCAGCTTGGTGAAGGGAAGGAAAGGGAAGGGAAGGGAAGGGAAGGGAAGGGAAGGGAGGAGAGGAGAGGAGAGGAGAGGAGAGGAGAGGAGAGGAGAGGAGAGGAGAAGAGAAGAGGAGAGAAGCGAAGCGAAGCGAAGCGAAGCGAAGCGAAGAGAAGAGAAGAGAAGAGAAGAGAAGAGAAGAGAAGAGAAGAGAAGAGAGGAGAGAATGGTACAGGGGATTTATGGAAAAGAAAACAACATCTTCACTGAAGCATGTTCTCACCATATTGTCACCTCTGATTCCCCCATGGCTGCCAGGAGAGAACTGATTCATCCGGTTGAGTGGGTGGGTGGCCAGTACAGGCAAAGAATTAGAGATTCATTTCACTGCTGTTCAATTAGGCATGTTCTCTGAGAAAATGAGTGCTTATGATGCAATTTGTAGTACAAGTTCTGCTTCCCTGAGCAGAAATACTCCCATTCCACAATTCGATCTGACTATGGGAGAGGCAATGCTGTGGTAGAGCAGTGTTTCAAGTGGTGTTAGTGCTGCAGTGGGTGTTCAGAGCCCAGTGGGAATCCAGGACTTTTCACGGTCTCCAGGAGCTCATGCCAGAAAGCTTAGATCCATCTTTGGGATTTGTCAAAGGTTCCCTCTTTGCAGCAGCCCCACAGGTCCCTGCCTCACGGTAAGCTGGCTGTCTAGGAATGGCACCATTGTGAAAGGGCAGAGCACAAGGAGGCAACCATTAATGGCTGTCCCAACTGCATTTGACTACAAACTCACGGAGGATTTTTGGCACTCAGTTTTCACCATTGGGAGCAGCGTACGTGCACAACGGATGAAAAAGCCCAGTGGAGGCAAAGGTGTGATTAAGTGTTCTGTTAGAAAGGTGGAAAGGTCCTGTCTTGCTGCTCCACAACACTCTTAGTCACGTGCTAAAATAAATTCACTGGCGTCAATGACGCATTTCGCTTCCTTTAAAATCAAAGGATGACGGTAACATCTGCAAATCTGTCGCAATGAGACTTCTGCAGACTGAAATCCTCTTAGTACGTAGGCAAGCAAGCCAGTCTAGATGATTTTCCTACCATTTAGGCACCAACTTGATTTGGAAGAGTCACATCAGCATGTGAAGGAATGAAATCTGGATGCTGCTATTCCGTGAAATGGGACAGGGAGAAAGACAGTGAAGAAGGCTACACAATTAGGTAAATGCTTCTTTCTCATGTGGTTGGGGAAAGTACACGAGGCACATATTGATGCAATCGTGTTAATATGTGGCCCCTTTGTCATCTCTGAAGATCCAACCCTGGAATTAATTATTTCTTTGGGATCATTTCTGGGATTTGAAAGAAGGATGTCACAGATGGCAGCTTCTCTTCAGTGTTGGCAGCTATAAAATTTGATTGAAATGAGCAAAGCCAAGACAATAAAAGGCCAGCAAAGACTAACTGGACATTTTTTAAAGAAGCTCTTAGACACTTTATAAATTTTAAAAGGCTGTCTGTATAACACAAAGAGCCTTTCTGTTCATTTTAACTTTCAATTGCCGTTGCTATTTCTTGTTTCCAATCTCAGTAATGGACATCCAGCCACTGCTCTGCAGAACAACAGAACAGTAGTTTCAGTGTCATGGTTTCAGTGAAACGAAACCAGCTTTGGGTGCTTAGCCCAAGAGCTCGGTGATGTCAGTTCCCGCAGCAATTAGCTTCTTCGTCTCCTCTTCCAGCTTCATGAGTCAGCTGCGCAGATCAAGAAGGAGTGAAAAAAAGCTCACAAAAGACTTCTATAAAAATTCACAACAATTATTTTGCAATGACTAGAAGCTATATGACCAGGGATGCTATAATTGTAACACATTGCAGGGTGTTTAATAGTGTGACCTTTATATAAGGTGCGTTGCACTATGATCTTTCCAAGCACAGAGGAGAAACTGCAAACAAAGGACTGCTTAGACTTCTGAGACTTCTCCCTTTCTAACTTATGATTACCTCATCTATTTACACTAGGTGAGGAGAGATTTTGTGTGCTTTAAGTACACGTACTGCTTAGTTCTTTGGCATAACCTTTTTTTTACAGCCTCTGCATCCTTTAATCCTGGCTGAGCCTGGTACCTGCCCTTCTGCCTATCTGGCTGCCTGCTGGAAGGCACTGGTTCTCTACTATCCATGTTGCATTGAAAACACGTTTGAAGGGAGCCACCTTCGTTGCCATCAAGAATTGGAGGATGGCCACAATGCCCTGATGAGTATTTGTGCTCCAAGGTTTCTTCCCAGAAGACAGAATATTAAGAACTAAGCTTTGCACTTCCTCAGAGTACAACAGACATTAAAAGCATATATAACAAACTGCATCCCAAACTAGACCATACCCCTAATTGGAGATTTGAAGAAATATGGTAAAAGTTTCTTGTAACATAATTAGCTTTGAATTCTATATCCTTCACTGCCTATCACCTTCACTCCAGCCTCCAAAGCATCTATGATGCTTTTGATGTCAATTGAAAAAATAAGAACTATTAGTACAAGTAGACAAAGGGCCAAGGTTTTACTTTATGCAGGCAGGAAGGCGATGGGGGCAGGCGATGTGAAGCATATGAACTAAGGAAAGGAACCCTGCCGAGCAAATTATTTGTGACTATTTATTGGGAAAAGTTTTCATTTCTTGTTTTTTTCCAAATTATCCAGGAACATTTTTTTAACAAATTTGTGCATTGTTTGATGATTAGGAACACATGCTCACAGGAAACATCATCCTGGATCAATCAGAAGCCTAGCAGGCCCAGGGGGTGGGATTTCAAAAGTGCCTAAGTGAGTTAAACATAAATCCTAGAGTATTTCCACTGGACAAAATTTACTCCAAACCCTCATTAGTCAGAAGTTCACATAAGCCCTGAAGAATGTAGGTTTATAGCTCTCTCAAAAGTCTTATTTATTTTTTTAACCTTGACTATTACACCTGGCTATTCTTGTTACCGATACAAATATCTAATACCTTTTTGAATCCTGCTAAGCTTCTGGCCTCAGCAAGACGTTGTGGCAATAAGTTCCCCAGGCTGACCATGCATTCGTTTCATACGTCAGTGGATTTCCCTTTTGGTGCCAGATGACTGGTCACATGTGATGGGCAAAAAGATGTCAAGAAATCCAAGGAAATGGGTACAGCTGGGCAGTCTAGACTCAGGCAAAGTAAGAAAAAAGGATTAAAGAGATGAATGGCAGAACATCAACATGCCTAAATTCCCTCTGGAGGTATCTTCATCTCTCCCTTGACTATGAAGGGAAGCCAGGAGCAACTGGGCCCTGATTTAAGTGTCTAAATTTAGGTGAGATGAGTTCGGCCCAAGAATCTTGTTCTTTAGAACCTCTGAAGTGTCAGAACAGTGTTTTCTGCCTTCAGTTAAAGGAATAAATAAACAAGAAGCAGCTCTCCAAAGCTTTGCAAGCTTGGTGGAGTTCAAGAAATGTTAGAGGCACCTTAAAGCTTGATACACACCCAGGTCTCCTTCCCGGCTCTTGCTGCCCCTCAAGAGGTTCTCCAAGAAAATCTCTTCCCTGCATCTTCTGCCACCTTCCCTGCAATAGCTCAGTGTTCACCTTCAGAGAACAGAGATTTTATTCCCCTTAAAATAACCCATCACTGATACTTTTACTTTCCGAGATTAAAGCTGAATCTGACTGACATGGGGATTAGGAGCAAAGGTTAAACCCATGTCAGACTCAAGATAAAGATGCAAAAGGAACAAATGACTTGATCAAACTTCCTTCTTTAGTGTTTTGCGTTAGCAATTAAGCTGACTGTTCATTTAGCTTTAGCTGAGGAGCTTTTGCAGTTCAAATGAGATGTAAAGGAGAGGTTTTCACCTGCTGGCAACTAAAAACAACAGGGAAACGTTTACTCTTTTTCTGACCATTTAACTGTGCTTTGCCTCGCACCAGGCTTTTTTTGGCATTGGGAGTGTTAGCCCTTGTGATTTAGACAACTGGCCTCAAGGTACAAAAACGAATTTATAACACAGAGAAAAAAAACTTTAAAATATACAAACCCTCTTTCATTCTTCATTTTCCCTAATGTTACTAAACCCAAACAATTATACATTTTAAATTTGAAGTTGCCTCCCCACCCCCCATCCCAATGACCAAAGAGGAAAAACAAAACCAAAATAAATGACTAAGAAAATAAGGGATGTAAAACAGTTTAGGCTTAAAACAGAAAGAAATAGAATGACTGACTTGGGAACAATGGATCAAAGAGATAAGTAAATAATGCACAGAACCCCCCTAAGCTTCAGCAGCAGTGCAAATAACCTCTAAAATAAATGAAACTGGAATATACAAGTTGAAAGTTTCCTTTGGGGTTGGGGAGGGTTGAATGTTGAATTCAGTTGGCATTAGAAGAACCTTGCCTAGAGTGAGGTGTTTTCTGAGGTCAGGGCTCTCAGATTTGGTGTTTGGAGAAAAAAATCTAGTAAAGGGAAGGATGGGAGACCTCAAGGAATATGGCAGTTTTTCCTGTGTTTGAAGTATTTGTCTTTTGGCAGGATTCTTTCAAGTTGAACTGACACCGAAAACATGTTGAGATTTGACTGTCATTAGCCCTAAAAAAGGATCCCTTTGGCTGTGTGTTAAAGCTTTGATATAGTATCTGATTGGAAAAGAGAGGGAATTTCTCCTGCTCTGCCCTTCTTCAGCCCTGCTCCCCCAGAAAGCTGAGGGCAAAGATGGCTCTGGCCCCCTTGATTCATCCCTCCCTCATTCCAGTTCAGTCTGGGTGCCCCCGTTCCTATTACCACACAGTAAGGGGCAACTGCTCAAGGTTGTTGTATTTGGCTTCGTATGAATCAGAGCTATAGCCAAGGACTAATTTTCTTTACAAGAAAGAAGCTTTTACTTTGAGCAGCTACCCCCTGCCCTGCCATTCTGACCAAACTAAATTTCGGTTCTGCAAACTGCTTAATGAAGCTTAAAACAATTCCCATCCTTTATTGATGTGAATTCCCCTCTTCTTTTTCACCTCTCTTCTGTTTTGGTATGTTGTAACCCACATTTTCTAAACAACAGAAAATTTTCCCCCCAGCTACCTACCCACTTTTTCTCTGGAGTGATTCTGTAAGATGACAGTAGGTTGGGGAAACCTACCCATCAACAGAGTACTAGGTATCTATCTGTCTGTCTGTCTATCCATCCATCCATCCATCCATTCATCCATCCATCCATCCATCCATCCATCCCTTCAGACTGCTGAAATTATATTTCATTCAGCTTTAGAGAATTCCTATGGTTTGCCACAAATATCTGAGCATTTTACATCCCAGCTTTGAGACATCTTTAGATGAGGCTTTCCATGGTACTCTACAGATCAAGGACTATGTTCTGCTACTGCAGAACCTCCTGATGCTGATTTGGAATAGTTGCAAATATTGTTCGTTCCCATATGCAGGCAATACAGAGGGATCGCTTTACCTTTGGCTGGAATACAATCACCTCTGGGGTGCAACATGTCTGCTATTTAGCAACGTTCCAGGAATGGAAGTAAAGAACAGCAAAACCATACCCAACTGAAACTGCACGGGGGACCATGGCAGGCAGAACACAATTTACTTCAGATGAAACTGTCAAACCCTCCTCCTCCACGGCTGCTACTATTAATCTTGAGAAAACTGTCATGGGATTTTTAATGACCATAAGTGGTCAAACCTTGGTCTTTTTTCTCATTCAAATAAAAGCGCCTCCAGCTCTACCATGCTTTTAACACACGCAGACAGCTGATCAGCCCTGAATTGCTCCCAGGAGAAGCCCACTTCAGAAGAACAATCCAAACTTAGCTGTAATCAATGGAAAAATAATAATAACAAAAAGCTTCTGTGGGCTTTGCAACCAACTGCGTGGACTTTTACTAATGAAAGGACCAATGATAGATGCTGTGTCTTTGTGGCTGAACGTGCCAACCTGCCTCTGCCCATCTTCCCCTTGCGTTCCTCTGCAGAACAGTGAAGAACTGAGTGACAAGGAAGAGCTAGACTGTCCTTCATCAAGCCTGTGGTTAGCAGGCACTTTGTAAAGCATACTATATAGATATTTTTAAGCTGTTTTATTTAAGTATGATTACTGAGGAAGTACAGTCACTTCACCACACCCCTGTCCCCCCTGGGGTGGTGCATCTTCTTAGAGAGGCATCATGTCAAGCAGTAAGACGTGACATTCACAACCATGGGCTGTATCACAAGATAATATATCTGCCTGGGAAATCTGAGAAAATGCACTGACGACAGCCTCAGGGAAAAAACAGAGAGAGAATGTAAACCATTATTATACAGAGAGGGAGAGAGAGAGAACAGAATATTTGCCATAGAATTTTTGCTTCTAGAGCCCTGACTTGCTGAGTAAATAACTTCATCAAGTGCTGTCTAATGTACAAAATTACTTTTAACTGTCTGCCATGTAGGACAAACCAGTCCTTGTTTACTAACCATTTGTCAGCATTTATGACTTCCATTAAATTCAGCACTTAAAAAACACGTCTAGAAAATGAACTTCGTGACATACCTATCCTACGCTCTTACAACACCATAACATTGGATACAGCCCTCAGCTGCTATGAATAGACACAGTCCCAATAGCATGAATGAGTTTATACTCTTGATTTACAGCAAGTGAGAAGCTAGCCCAGCATGTTTGACCAGGCAATTGGGGCCAGCCCTATCAAAACAAACCTGCTCCAAAGCAAATGTATTCTGGAATTCTCCATTCCACCCTCTTTCTCCTCTCCTGTGTCACTGCCATGCCCAGTGCTGTCACGGCAACATCACATACATGTCCCCTTGCTTTCCCTTGTTCCCCATGTAGGGAGGAGAGTTATTACACATTTCATCACTCTGTACCCAAACGAAAGCCCTTCGGCAAAAGGCAAATTCTTCCTCCACTGTCTTTTAAACTATTCTGACTTATACAGGTTAGCCAGAAGTATAAATGAGATAATCTATCCCTTTGTCCTTTAAATAATTTGGGTCCATTAAGAAGCCTTAGTGTGTTGTTATTTATTGTAGGTTCTAGCCAGAGCATAACTTAAAAAAAAGTTTTTATTCAAGGGAATGGGAACTGAAATAAATCCCACTGCTAATCTTCAAGTGCAAATGTAAACATCTTGAGTAACGCTTAATTTAGTGTTCTTTGCCACTTGCTTTTTTCCCTTCCCTTTCCCTTCAAACAAAACGTTACTGTTTGAAAACCTGTTACAGAGATCAAGACGACATCTTCCCATGACACAAACAAAATCAGAACTACATATCCAGGCAGAGCATCAATGGAAAAGTACAGGCAGAGCTGCTCAAAGTAGCCCAGCTGGCCTGGGATTTGTCAGCATGATGGGCCAAACAGGCTCGAGCATCGTCAGAATATTGTCCTAACCCCAAGGGACACCTCTGGGCACTGCCCTGCCTTCAGCATGATGTGAAGATCACACTTCAAACCGGCACAGTGGGGAGTACGTCAGCCTTTGCTGACTTCCCAAGGGCATCAAGACCCACCTTGCTTCAGAGCGATGTATCTTAGTCCAGAAATATAGATGAGAGGGAAAAATAACTCTTGGATTTAACTGAATTTTTCAAAATTCAAAATGAACACTTGGCTAACAATTTGTACTGGATTGTTCTGCTTCCCAAATGGCTATCCAGTCCCCAGTCTGGGGGAGAGAGTGTACCTGTGAAGGTATCAGGTATCCTTCCTCGCTCTTCCACACGAACAAGTCATTAACTGTCTTTGCTTTTCCTGATTTGACTTGATGTTTTTTTAAACTGCTTTTCGTCTCTCATGTACAAATATGTAACCGCCAATTAGAGGATTACAGCATTTATTAGTTGTTACAGTGCCTTCATGCCTGTAGCAAAAAATTCTGGCCTGCCGCGCCCCCCCCCCGCCCCTTAGTTCATAAGACCCTTTACATTTTGTTGATTTTTTACTCCATCTCAGGCAAACCTTAGAGATTCACTTCTGATTTCACTTCATATTCTTAGGTGCAGTTTTTTACATGAGTCTTTTTGCAACTCTGCTCAACTTACACGAGACGTTGATTTTGCTGTCAAATACACTGATGGGAAAGAAGTAGAATTTTTTATCACAGATTGTTTGAAAAATTTGTTCTATTTTTTTTGTCTGTAACACAGGAACTGACCACATTGACTGCCTTTACTTTTTGATATGGTGGGCCATAGAGAAGAGCTTATATCTGGATGCCATTGTGGTGGGAAGGCTTTCTCCAGGTGCCTTTGTCTTACAGGGCAAATGGCCGTGGCACTGTCTCAGAACAGGCAGCTGAGCTGTGGGGAGCTCTGTTCCACTGGAGGAGATCTGGCTGTGAACACAGGGATCTCCTGTCAACATTTTTTGAGTCCCAGAACTTGGAGCTGAGCTTTGGAAACCCTGCCAGCTTTGTGCTATCTAGAAGAACTGGACGAATACACTGTTACGGAATAAGCGAATGATGATTTCTCCCTCCTGCTCCCCTTCTCTCTTTTCCTGTTGTCTGTGGAAAGCTCCTGTTTGGTTGTTTTTTTTTTTTCTTTAGCTTGTGGTTCAGAATTGGCTAGCCTACATTTCTGATCTTTGATGAAGAGTTGCTTGAAAATATTTCTTGTTTGAAGCCCTCAGACCCATTTCTTCTGCTCCAGGGCAGGATTGTTAGGGTGCCCTTTAGCCACTGGTCAGGCCAGGAGAAAAACAGATCTTGTGTACGTGTCCTGGCTCTGCGGCTGGACACAGGAACCAGGCTCAGTCTCACCACAGTTTTGGAGACACCAGAAAGGTCAGTAGCCAAAGCAAAATATCCAAAGTCATGTTTCAGCCCTGAAACATGCATCCTTCTTGATATATGCATACTCCGGGAGCTGTTAAGGGTGTGTGGGGGGAGGTCTTTGGTTGTCTTTTAGTTCCTCAGAGCAGCAAAAAATGCCCAAGAATTTGCTTACTATTAACGTTCTGCATGAGTTGCTTAAAATGGCTGCTTCCAGTCATTTTCCTGTTAATTAGATTTGTCTCGAGTTGAAAACAAAACCAAGCATAAGTTCTGGGAACCAATTCAGAGCAAAATCTCCCGCCTTTTCAGAAATGGAAAAATATTCATGGCCATGCCTTATTTCTTCCTTTTCTCCGGATCAGTGGCAGGCTTCACTATTCTAATCAATGTCTTTACCAAAATTATACAGTGCTGGTGAGTGACTTTGTGAAGCTGTATTTATTGGAAATAATACCGAGATCACCATTCTCCCATGGTGCCTCAGAAGGATTACTAAACAAAGTATGATAGTATTTCAGTCCCAGTCCCAGTCCCAAAACCCATTTGCCCTTCATCTTTTTCCAGTTGTTGTAGAATTATTTGGCTGTTGTCTCCATTTGAAAGACCCAGAAAGTACATGGATGAAAAGAAAAAAAGAGTAAATTTCTAAGGTAGTCATGTATCCATCAGGCCCTTATAAAAATACAACAGGTCTTAACATTTATAACTGCACCTGGGCCACTGAGGAACATGGTAACCGTACCTCCCGTAATTTTGGAAAACAGCCTTTTGGGACCAAATGTTGTTCACGCTACTTACACTTGCTGGAAGAACTGCTGTTGGCAGCAAGCCGTCAGCGTTCAAGGAGAGCAAGGCATCACAGCTTGAAATACTGGAAATTAGTCAAATTTGTCTACAGAACGGGCTGGATTATTCCTGCTTTTCCAACAGGTGATTGTTCCTCAGCACATAAACAGAACAACAGCTGCAGGCAATTGTTATTTCCTCATTAATTGCATTTTAGGGCTCACCGAGGTTTTCTGTGCTGCAGAACATCCCCAGTCCCTTGAAATGCTAATCGAAACATTTGAATATGTTGTTGTCCTGACAGCACACTTGAGGAGGTTTTAAAACTGACCAGCTGTCTAACTACTCCCTATAAATCACGCGCCTTGACCTAGCGGTACATTTTTCTTTTCTTTCGTGTCTATTTGCTGTTTGACACAGGAGCCTGTGCTGTAACTGCTCATTTAATACCAGACAGTGTAATACCCTTGCAGCCTGCCATGATTGTCAGGTTGATTTCATTAGTACGATAAGATGCATAGACTCCTTTTTATCTCTTGAATTCTCCTTCTCTCTCTCCCTTTCTCTGTAATTTGGGTCTTTAAAGTCCCTGCTGTCTCCTGATCTACAGATAATTGTTTACTGTAATACTAGCCAGGAAAAGAGCTGATAAACTCCAGATGTAGCTAGGTCTTCAAATTCACTTTCCTTGCTCTATGCCCATGGCTATGGACCTCAGATAGTATTTTGCCGCTGTCTGGGGTCCTTTAAACCTGCTAATAAAAAGAGCCTATTTAAGATGGACAATGATTGTATCGTGTATGATCTGGGTGGCTCATTAGGGTGTCTGTTCTGTTTGGGGGGGTTGTTTTGTGTTTTGTTTTTTACAAGCTTCTTACTAGCCCCAGTTCTTGTTGCCTGCCTCTATCTGCCCTGCACTGTACTCTTTGAAGTCTTATCATGCCTCTTAGTGACAGGAGCCAGGATGCTACATGCTAGCCCCCATAGAGCAAAGAGAGGAGACTTCTTTTCCCTCTTCAAAAAAGACAAAAATAAGAAAAATAACAATCACTCTTTTCTGCCTTGCCGGAGCTTATGGTTCGTTTGGTTCTTTGCACAGTGACGTTTAGAGAAGGCAGATTGTCAGGGGTTCATAAACAAGAAGCAAGTTACTGACTCCAGCTTCAACAGCTCATGAAACAATACCTTTCACAGGTTTGTTAGCAGTTCCCTAGTTTATTTTTTAATTGTTATTCCTTAGTTTTACATACCTCTGAACTTCTCCCTTCCACCCAGCACTGAAAGGCAGTGTGCTATCAAAGAGGCAGCTCTCATACCTGTAGCCTCATTCTAGAGACCAAAAATAGCCCAAAAGGCCCTGCCTACATTTCCACTGTGAACCGAGTTTATAACCAGTTCATGAAAAGGTTGACTATAAATATTTTTTGTGCCCACACATAATGTGTTTAATACGGCTAGTAGTTGTGACATCCTCGCCTGGCAGACGGAGATCTTCCGATAAACTGGTTTGGCACATTATTTTTTGCTATGAATTCAAGACCACCTAACCACGCCTGTGTAACCAGTTTGTCTGGCTCCTCCATGCTCCAGACCTGGGTGCGGTAGGATATCCTTGGATGCCTTGTCTCCCATGCTGCTGGGGCAAGCCAAGGTGCAACTTTTTTGAGCGTTCTGGTGTGTGTTCAAGGACTGTGGGCTATCTGCCTGACCTGGGTGCAAGCCTTAGGTAATATCCCTGTGGACACACTGCTGTGCAGCCTGTACCCTGTGCAAACACCACATGGTCTTCTGAAAACAGCTGCCATGCGGATGTAGGCAGATGTCTGCTTGTGTCACAGGAGGGGATTGAATACGTGTTCAAAAAATAGCCCACAAAACAAAACAAAACAAAAAAACCACCATGATCAGATTTGTTCTTTAATCAGAACCTGTGCTTTTTTGACCTGAGATTTTCATCTTCATTTTGCAAAATCAGAACTGAATTTGGATCTGCCCATTCCAATTCCTGGGAGAGAACTGAAAACCTGAGGTTGGATATAAATTTTCTGAAGGTACCTTAATATAATTCATTAGCCATTTTACACACATCAAACCAAATTCCTTGTGTATGACCTTCCCATAGCCTGAGGTTTTGGAAGGCTCTAATATCCGAGGCTAGATAAGGAGCCAGAGCGCCTTCCACAGGATGCCCCTTGCTCCTTTGCCCTGCAGCAAGGGAGATTGGCAGCCAGTCGCCCTCCCTGTGCAGTGGCGTACCCGCGGAAAGGGCATCTGTCAGGAACAGGGAGTGAGAGTTCAACTGCAGATCTCATCTGGGAGATACCGGCACTGTGTCTCCTTGCTCTTCAGACCTTCCCATTTCATGAGTTCCCCCAAGCTCCTCCTTATTGCAGGCAGCATTATCAGACTCCACATCCCAGATACATTCCCAGAATTCCTAGACAAATATTTTGTTTCCACTTGGTATTGCGTGGGATGACTCTGCAAGTCCATTGCTTTGAGTTTAGCAAGAGAGATGTCGTTCATTGGTAGGGGAAGCAGAAGAAATGACAATCACAAAAGTGATCAGCCTACGTTATCTCAACTAGGCCTTTACCTTCTCTGTGAAATCATCTTTTCCTCTCTTTTTTGGGCTGTTTCATTTCACTTCAGGCTTTCTCAAGGCAATGAGGTCCACCTGGACTGGGTAACTGGGCATTTCCAATGAGTAATGAAGGACATAGCTTTTGCTGCTGAAGAGAGGAGCCGATGGGTACAAGTCTCTCCACAAAGGCCAGCCTGGCTGCCACACCAGATGTCAGCAGAGATTTGCAAGACCCACCTTCTGTAGCCCAGTATCATTGAAACCCTCAGCTTAGCCATCAAATGAAATAGAAATGAATTGGTGTAACTCTTCCCTCATAATACTGCTGTTTCATTGCCTTGTAATCCACTTTTAATTGGGATTTGCTTCCTGGCAACAGCATGTAAACAAGGAGATTCTCAAAGGCGGCAGGGGGAGGGGAGGGAATAATGCAGAAATGGGTTCCCCCTCGGTCCAGCTTCCCCTCTCTAAAATTCCACAGTCTGGGTTGCTTCCACAATCATTTTGGAAAATGCCTTTCCTTTCCCCCAGATTTAAAAAGGGTCTATTCTCCTCCCCTCCTCATGTAAACATCGCTTATCTTGTTCTATAGGCAGCATAACTAGCAAGAGCAAGTACTCACAAAGTGTAAATTAGCTAGTGACAATAAATTGTCAGATTGCCTCTGAGGCAGAAACAAATGAATAGTTTAGTTTATTAATCACATGGCACCTTCACCTTTGATGTCTTGATGTTCCAGTTTTGGTGCTCCATTAAGCAACCCTGAGTGACTGCTGCAGCAGCCTCCACTAAACCAGAAATTTTGTTGGCAGCACATTTCAGGACTTCAAAGGCGGTAAATTACCTTGAGATTGTTTCATTAAAGCGCCCTTCCCAGTGTGAACAGCAATAACAGGAGAACCGAGATCAAAGAGCATCCATCTTTCTAGATTTGCTACATAGAAAATTACATGCTGAGGGTGTCTTTTTCACAAATCGCGTCGCCTCCCATTTCAGCAAGAATGGTTCTAATTAGACCAGAAGCCTCCCTGGCTGTGCGGAGAGTTATGATTGTCATTAATACAGCACTGGAAGCTTTTTCCTCTTTGCACTCCCCAGACCCCTACCCAATTCTCTGCAAAGCTAGCAATGTTTGTGATGTGCCTCTGGAGCCTAATTAGAAACAATTATGCTGATTAACTGATTACAGGCAGTTCTCTACAGATTCTTGGGAAGCGCTCTTCCTGGGATGTATATTTGTTTATTTTAAATATTCTTTCATTTCCCTTCCCCCTCCACCCCCACGGGCTGTCTAACTTCACATAATCCTGTGCTTTGCTTCCTTCTGTAACCATCAGGGATGCAACCTAAGCCAACCGTGCTGGAGACAGCCCAGAGAGAAGGGACTGCTGGAGGTCCTCCTGGTACATCTCCTGTTGATGTGATGTACCAGGTGCAAGCCAGCCAGATGAAGGATCTATAGCCCTGATTCCTGTATGATTTATTTTCATTTTCAGGCACTTGGCAGTTGGCTTCAGCCTTCAGGTCATGAGAATCTTCCGCAACAGGTTAAATCCCAGCAGTACCAGCTATAAAGCATACAAAAACCAGAGACATCACCTACCGACCTGTCCCTGTCTCGAATGGCCGGTACCTTCTCACACCTTTTGGAGAAGTGTGAGGTGGAGCAGCTATGGGCAGGCAGGTACCGTCCCATGGTGTAACTGTCTCTTCCCATCTCACTCGCTGTGCACAGGTGTGGAGAGAGGCAGCTGGGCAGGCATCACTAAAATTAGGGCAATTCTTACGAAGCCTGAATCATTTGTTCCCAAGATTTATCAGCAACCTGTAGAACTTGTCCTCCTGATTTCCCTTTCTTGCAGCCACTCATCGCGGTCCTTTGGTGTCTTTTTGAACACGAAGGCACCACGGTTGTCTAACATGGCATGTACTTCATGATTTTGTAGAAATAATAGCAGTCCATAGAGAATCTAACTGCTCCATAATCATGGCAATTCAGGCTGTATCAGAGGAAAGTCGGAGACACCCAGCAGTAGAAGCAGTCATAGAGAAATCCTCTTCCACAGAAAGGTTCATCCACCTCCAGATGGTTAGAGGCCAACTTCTGCATTCAGACACAGCACGTTTACATCTGTCCACTCTCTGATTTCATTCCCAAGTCTTACTCACTTAAATCTGATGTTCTTGCCACTTAGATAAACATCCGTCACAACATCTGACTGAGGGAAAAAGCTTAAAAGGTGCCCAAGTAAAATCTCCTGGATAAGGTCTCTCTTTTAATGGTGTTGCACTCATTTAGTGTCTGAGGTTTTTCTGGTGTACTGTGAAGAGTGGAGGCATCCGTTTGGTCAGGCAGAATAGTGAATGTTTTAGGACTTTCTTGTTTACGTCTTACTAATCTCTTATCTAAGAGACTAGGAAACTTCTCAGTTTTGCTGAATGTGTTTCCTTTCTAGACTTTTAAGCCAGAACAATTCCAGAGGTGCCTGTAACTTTAGGTGTGTTTAGCAGCATTTTTTGCCCCGTTCATTAGGCCTCCTAATATGTTTTGGTTTATTTGCTGCTGCATAGCCCTCTAGACTTTTAGCACTTCAGTCATCAGATGGCTTTTTCTCCTTAAGGTAATATCATCATTTAATATACTGTTACAGCAGCACGAAACTGGGAAAAGTAAGAGAGATGTATGCATTAAATCTCTCCCCCACATTCTGCCAAACATTCCTGTTGGCAATGTCCTTCTGGAACAGTCCCATTAGGGCTACACGAAGAAAGTTTCCTCATCAAAGCCCATAAAAGTATTCATGTGCCTAGTGCTCTGACAAAATAATCTAACACTCTTTCCTGGTTATAATATATTAATATGATATGGAAGATACAGCTCCACTGATATCTTTTGTGAAGTTGACCTCTGATTTGCAAATCTCCAACCACAAGTAGATGTGAATGAAACATCCATAACCAGAAGTGAAATTTTTCAGATTATAGTTTTTTTTTTTTTCATAATTCATTGTAAATTTGAAATAGGATCAGGAAATCACTTTAGTTTTGGGGGGAAAAAGAGGCAAATGCATCCATTTTCCTACCAATTGCAGGCTTCTGGAAAGTGAAAGATAGTATGAAAATGCCGAGCTTGAAAGATACGGACATTTCATTTTACTCTTGTGTTTTCTGAGACCTTTTTGTCAAACTTCACAAGCGAAGCAGAACACGAGGAGCTGTGGGAAAACCGTGGGAAAAGCAGCGGTGAAGGTTTTTGTGTGAAATCCAGTAGAATCTCTTTCACCAGCTCTGCAGCACTCTGAATCCAATCTGCTGGATCCTGTTCCACAGAGAAGAGACTGAGAAGAACAAGCAGCATGCAATGATCTGTTGGATTCTAGTGAAGACATACCACGCCTAATTTCATTGTAAAAGGAACATACACAGCTATTGATCAAAATGTCTTTGTCATTGCTGGAATTACACCAGAACTATCCTGGGATTTCAAGAAGGACTCGTGTTGCTTTTTGTGATATGAGGTCAGAATAAATTAAGCAGGGCCTCTGACAGCTGATTTTCAATGATAATCTTTATGTTAGGATTGACCTGTTTATTCAACCCAGTAAATCTCTTGTCAAAATGACAGCTCAAGAGCACCGCAGATTATTATCCCCAAGGATGCATAAAGATCCCATCACTTGAGACAATAAAAGCTGATTAGTACA
The DNA here is from genome assembly GCF_964199755.1 of Larus michahellis. Taxonomy (NCBI): domain Eukaryota; kingdom Metazoa; phylum Chordata; class Aves; order Charadriiformes; family Laridae; genus Larus; species Larus michahellis. Next base: position 22,366,885 of record NC_133906.1, read on the forward strand.
AAATTAGAAAATAAGACTGAATGAGAAGAAAGCAAAAAAAGATCAGACTTCCTAACTCTGTCACAACTTAGAACAGAACATGTTGAAACCCAAACTGCAGATGTCTTGTGTTGTAAAAGGCCTTTTTATTGGGATGGCTTGCAAATTTGTGATGTAGGAGAAGCACTAGTCCTCGCGATCTGATGGGTCTTTCTCCTTTGTAGGGCTCTGGGTTATGCTCTGTTGTCATAGCTGGGTAAATGGATAGTGGCTCCATTTGAAGATAATGGAATTGCACGGTCATAAAACAGATATATAAATGTAACATAAAAGACAGGCTCAGAACTGATGCCTGGGAGATGGTACTATGGAACAGGCTTGCAAGGCACCGTATGAGCTATATGGTGTGTAGGGTTAGAACAGCTGGCAACTTATATACTGTGGTTGTAAAAGTATTTCAGTACAGCTGTTGGTAGTAAAGTCTGAAGTGTACTTGTCTGAACAGCTCCTGTAGAGATTGATTCTTGTTTATCACTTTTCTAAGTGCAAAATTTACACATGAAATTAAAAAAAATTATAGTAGTCTTTCTAATTGTGGTTGAATAGTCATACTGCTAATAAGTGCACAATATAACTGTAAACAGATCACAAATCTGGAAACGTATTCATTTATGTTAGCTTTGTTCTCATTCCAGGAAATACAAGGATTTGATAAGTTGACATTGATTTAATAGTCTGAAAACTGGAATCAATCTTTCTTTTCAGCCTTTTATTTTTCCTTCTGTTGCAAATTACAAACACATTTCTGCTTCCTGCAAGCTGTGCATGCATTTCCATGGCCATCTTGAAGACCTCTCCCCCTCCCGCCCCGACTCTTGCCTAAGCAAGAAATGTCTTGTTAATTGAGGCTGCAATTCAGTGTTTAGTGAAGGAAACGAGCACCATACAGTTAAGGAAATTCAGCTTCGCTGGGTGTTCATTCTGCAGTGGCTGATTACTGGTGTGATGATGATGATGATGATGATGATCAGATGTTGTTTGAGAACTGAGATACAGTGATTGGTTTTGATAACCTGAAATTAACAACTGGATTTATAGCTTGTAAATATTCCTTGTGGTGAATTCTCGCATTGCTGGCATAATCCCCTCTTCCTGTACAGACCTCATTCATGAATCCCAAACCAGTGACATTATCCCCAGGATGTAAGACAAGACTCTCTCCTGTAACGCACACTGTATTTACTGAGTAGTCAATAAAGTGGCATTCTCAGACTTTTTATGTGGACCGATTAAATTGTATGTGACTGTGACAGTTAAATTTACGCACAGTGACCTACTGCTTCGTTATAAAACTGCAGGCTCTTACTCACACAAGATTTCTGCTACAGTGTTTCTCCTTCAATTCCACCTTTGTGGTAAGGAAAAATTTCTTATTTTGAGTTTTGCAATGTGATACAGCCAATCAGTGCCAGTCTGGTGCAATATGCCTGTACGGCGGTGGCAGAAGTGCCCTATTAAGGGGTGCCCTCCAACAGCACTGAGTCAGAACGATTGCACAGCGGGGCCAAAAAGACACCCCTACACCATTGCAGTGTTCTTATTTTGCCCACTGACAGGCATTGATAGCTGGGATAAGTTAATTTTCCTTGTGGAAATGGCTCTGCTGGGCTGCAACTGGAAAAGGGGATGTGAAGATCAGGTGGATGTCACCCTCATATATGGGTTTACCAGCCCCTCTGATCCCTCCTTTTCCCGCTGCCGGCACCGGAGAATACGGGAATCATGTTGTGCCAGCAACTCTTCCTGGAGCCTGAGGCAATTATTGGAGAAGGGAGAAATATTCTTTCTTAATGGAATGATTCTGCAACATTTTAATGCAGATTCATTTTTAATCTGTTGAAGAATATATTTACATGTTGCTTCGGGTTTTTTTGCCACCCAAATCAGAAGTACAAACACTGAAATAAAGTGCTAAACTGTACAGTGATAGAGACATCAGTTCAGTGAGCTCCTGAGATGAAGGGGGGAAATACATAGCAGTGGCTGACTTCTGGAAACATTTAGGCCAACATTCAGATCTCAATAATACTTATAATCCTCCTGACTTTGCCTGCTGGCAATGGGGAGGAGTGGGCCTTTCTAGTCAGGAAGCTGACAGATACGAGAACAGCAAGAACTCGTAAAGTCATCGAGCTGCTTTTCAAAATCCATTGCTAAGGCAAGGAGCAGGCAAAGCTGATGTGAAGTTGAAGAGTACAGTAGGAATTGTCCCATGTTATTCTCTCTATGTTGCTTTTGATTGACATGAAGCTCTGTACTGAACAGAGTTTTAGAAAAGGTTTGACTGCTGATTCTTTCCCACCAATGGACCCATTTCTTATTTTCCTATCACCAGAGAAACTATACTTGTGGTCTCATTTAAAAATACCAGAGTGAGTGAAACTCTGTTGATGATCCTGACCCTCTCATGCTGCTGAGACTTCCAATTCTTCTTCCTGGGGGCACCGCCAGGGTGCAAGGCAGGCCAGTTTCGGCTTTGGTCCATGCCATATTGCGCTCTGCTAGAGAGATCAAGGTCTAGATGCAACTAATGTTAACTGAGAGGCAGGAGGCTGGAAAAGTGCCTCCTTAGCATGCGAGAGAAGGGGTGCTCTCTATGGATAGCCAGGGTGCTGCTGCAGGCTTCCTCTGAATACTTTCGATGTACTCTAAAGATTTTGAGAGTACTCTCAATGATTTTGATGTGCTAAAAGATGCTGATGTCAGGAGGCGCTGGTGTCGGGAGGCTGGATAATAGAGGATTGTTCCCGGGAGGGGTGGTCCTTGCCAAGCAGCATCCCTAACACTCGTTATCATATATGCCTGTGTGCCCATCCTAAATAGGAACCAAAGTCAGAATAAACTAGACCTTTATTTTAACTAGGCTACAAATGCAGTTTCATAGAGGGAAGAGAAATACAAACATTTCATGTATATTTACGGGATGTTATGTCCAAGATGAAGGCAACCATTTGTAAAAATATTCCTTTTAAAACCCACGAAGTACAAGTGAACTAGAGGATGTTTAAATTATTCTCCTTTGTGGGTACCTGTTTTATATGTTGAATATTTTGCAAAGGCTATGTGCAAACCACTAAAAATTCAGGGAAGTGTCATTCTGTAATTGAAGTATGTTTATTTAGTAAAGTGCTAGTATGATTTCTTCTTGAATAGTTCACTGAAATTCGGACCATTGCAGGTCTCAAAGGCCTCATTCCGTTTTCAATGCGCAGTCAAAGCACGTTAGTGGAAGCTCTTCCTGGGTAGGCAGTATGGCGTGAAATGTTTCATGCTTGCTCTGTCCTCAAAGAGATTGTCCTGCTTTTTAAAAATGCAATGTGTTATTAATATTTTTCTTCATCATCGATGGCTGTTAATACACAAATTGACTTGTCATTGTTCCCGCCAGGAAACGATGTAGCAGAAGCGTATTTTTATAGGACTGAGGAGCCCACAAGTCTGATACGCTCAGTGGACCTGCAAATTAGCATGATAATAGAATTTATAATCTGTTGAGGTAAATAGAAACCAAAGCCCACAGAGACATCCGCATGTGGTAAAACCGGTTTGCTAGCCAAAACAAAGTCTACTTGTGTTCACATTCTTGAAGAATCTGAATATTAGAAGATGTCTAGGACACAATGAGGTAAATTTCCAGACAAGATAAATACAGATGGAAATATAAGCGGAGAGTGAAGAATAGGGCTACTGTAGGAATTTTAGCACTAAAAAACTGAGTGAGTTGTGGGAGGCATGCCCAGTTGGGATTCTGGTTTTCACAGGCTCTTTGCTTGTCAAACTTAATATCAAGTAAAATAACCTAATTCGACTTGGCAAAGGCATACAGTATATAGACTTGATATCTGTGACAGAGGCTTTTGAAGTTTCTTATAAACAGTGCTTTCCCTGCTTTGGAAGAGATGGTTGAATAATAAACAACTTTCCCAATTCTGACTCCTATTGCTGAAAAGAACAAATCGTAAGTAGCTGATCGGCAAAGGAAATCCTCTGCTCAGCCCGTCTGCCAAAAAAGGGCTTAATAGTGTGCTCAGTCTTAGGCATGTGCTTAAAGAAGGCCTGAGTAAGGGTGTGTCACATTTTTAGGGGTTTTGTTCCTGTTTTTTTCTGACCCATGACCTCACGGAAGCATGCTGCGGGACTGTCTTTCAGGCAAAACACATGCTTTTGCTCCCTGGATCTTTTTTTTCCTCTCTTTATTGTGGATTGATGTGAAATCTGATTGTGAAAAAAGAACTCATTTACCAATTAGGAAATAATAATAATAACAACAACAACAACAACAATAAAGTTGTTGTTATTATTATTATGATCAACAACAACATAATGATTATTATTTCCATTATCCCTGATTAGGAAACAAGCAGAATAGGTTGCAGAAAGAATAATAAAAATATTTGGAAGAAAACTTGGACCAAAGTCAGAAATGTATTAATGTGTTTGAGATGCTATATGTTATCTTTGGAAACGGAGCAGATTTAGCCACTGGTAAGAGAAATATTAACCAGAGGGTGATGATGGGGAATCAGTCAAAGCAAAATCCCAGAAAACTTTGGTTCTGTGTTCTTCCATGATGTCCCAGTTTCTTAGATTAGCTGAGTCAGATTCAGCACTGAAATATCTCACCAGAATTAATAGAAGCTACATACAATTACTTTTGAATTTTCATTTAGTTGGCACTCTGAGCAAAATAGGAGCGGCATCAGCTTGCACTAAAACAATGATGCAAACAAATGGCCCAAGAAGTGTGGCTCACAAAAAGACCCCCTTTTTTCCACAACATTTTATGAAAAGTGGCACATCTCCATCTCTCCCACCTAGGAATAAATCGTCCCTTTCTCTTTTCTTTCCAAAATGTGCTTTCTCTTGCTGTTCCGCGCCTCGTCTCTGTCCTCCTTTTTCTCTTCTGTTGCCAGTTTGTGAATGGATTTATGCTCAGTTTGTCAAAATGAGAAGGAGCTCACAGTTTCCTTTTGAATCTCAGTTCCTAGTATTTAACTACTTGGTTTGCATACTTTAATTTGCCTGATTCCTGCAACTTTTATCCTATTGATAATTGATAGACTGTTCCTTCCTTCCCAATTTCCTTTATTAGTTACATCAGGAAGTTTATTGGTGTTCCTTGCATGTAACTCAAGAAGACAGATAGCGCCACGCTTGTTTTCAGGCCTATGTAAATTAATACTGTCCAGAAGTCTAAAGGCAAAGATCAGCAAGCCTTAAAACCCGGAAGGTATCTGGTTACACGCCAGAGGCCTCCTCTTCAAATGAAATGACGGGAATCTGGGGCTGAAGGACTTCCGTTTGCTCTTAATGAACTTGAGTGGCTCTTGCCTATAACCAGAAATGATACGCAGACAAACAGCTCCTAAGACACATGTCATTCCTGTAGCTTGCAGTCTATTATTACTTTTATTCTTTCCAGTGTCCCCTTGCTACACTGCAAGCCTAAAGACCAGTCATGTAAAGCATGAATAATAAAGTGCCCAAGAATGCTGCCACTGATGTCAAAAGTGTCTTTTCACCGAAGTGGAAACAGAAAGTCTGACCCCTTAAGCCTGGTGTGGCTCTTTGGACAGGTTCCGCTGATTTACGATTCTGAACAAAACTCAGGAGGATTCCTGGGTTGGCACAGCTGGGATTGAGAGCTTCACAGGTGTCCCTTCATCACCAAATCCAAACATTTTCTCTTGTCATTCCTGCTTCACTTGAGCCAAGATGCTAGCATATGTGTATATGCCTTTGTACAGTTAACAAATAACCACAAGTGTCTGTAATGATTTACTATCTGTGGTCCTCTACTGGTATGCATGTGAATATAAATACACTGACTGAGGAATAATATAGGGAATTAAAGCCATGATGTAAAAAGCAGCGTATGAGAAGTCACCCACTCAAAATGTGGGTGTGTAAGTCTCTTAGATGTAACAATTAAAGGCTAACATGGTGTAATACAATAATATGGGCACACAGTGTTTCATTCCAGTGGCAATCCTAATTATAACACTACTCAGTACAGGAAATTGCCTGTTGAACTACCCTGCCTGAAAACCTTAACAGAAAACTGTGCGTATGTTTGCTTACACAGTGAAATGTAATGCAGAGCCGACTCCAAACAGCAAACCTCAAGATCTCCTTCTTTCCTTTAAACTTTCTCTTCCCTCCAAAACTGCAGACGGTAGAGACTAACACCACAATTTGTTAGCAGCCTGACAGTGAGGCAAGAGCCTGGTTACAAAAGCCAGTGGCGTATGATAAAATGATGGCTCAATCAAATGGTCGTAACATGCTCAGAACCAGACTGGAAGGGCTGTGTTCCAGCAGCAGCAAAGAAAAGAGCCTGTCAACGCCGTGCGCATATTTGTCCACGTGAATATCGACGGCTGTAGGTGAACTGCGCTACCTGGACTTGCTGAGTAGTTATAAAATGAGAGCTCCCCTTCCTCTCTGGATTCTCAGGAAGCTTTTGAAGAGAAACAAGCCAGACATTTATGAATTAAAATGCTTTCAATTCCATCTTTCCCAGGAGGGAGATAAATATCAATTTGATGTTCTTCTATGCTAATAAAAAGGATTTTGCGCTTTTTTTGTTCCCTGAGAATGGACTGAAGCGGGCTTTTTTCCTAAAGCTTTGCTTTTAATCTCTAATATAATGAATTACTTTACCCTTCAAAGCACATAGTTCTCCAGTTAGTAAAATATCTGGAGGCATCCTGCTTGGATGAGATGCATGGTTCTGGTCTCTGTCTTGCTCAGTCCTTCACCGTCCTTGACACACTTTTGATTACAGACTGGAGAAGACCTCGATAATAACCAAAAACTCAGCTGCATAATAGCAAATTTAGGCACCGGTTCAGGAAAGTCCTTAACCATGCACTTAAACTTGTTGCTTAATCACGGCCAAAGAGCAGACAAAGAACTCAAGTAGAACAATACATAGACTGAGAAAGTCTCTGCTGGGGGCTTTGGTTTCTTAACTGTGTGTGTACTCCTGTCATTCTATTGACCTTCAACATCTACAAAAAGGCAGCATGATTTACTGGAGCAAAGTTGTTTTACGAGGCTTGGTCGAGACTTGAAGTTCTTCCTAACAACAAACAAGTGCCGAGTCAGCAGCTGGACTCTCCTGCAGGAGGGGGGAGTGTGACTATGGGACTAACAGTTTTATACTCCTAATACATCGAATCAAAAAAAGGACTAACTGTATTTTACCTCAGAGTGAACGCTGTTTACTGAATAATATCATGTGATTACCAGACCATATTCTCGATACTGCAGTGTTTTCCCCAAATTCCTGCTTTTGTTATCTGTAGCACCGCTCTCAGTGTTTCTTTATACTTTCTTACTACGCTTATTATAAACCTTCTAGCAACAATTTACCGAGGTTTAATTCTAATTTGAGCACCCCAGTCTACCAAAACACTTTGTTGTAGAAAGAAAAGCTGTTGGCACTGGTCTAGCATATCAAATCTTGAGGTTTACTTCTTTGACTTGTCAGCTTTACTGGCATCTTTCTGTTGATCTGATTGTGCCAAAGGTTAATAATGCCCTTTAATAGACCATATCCATTTAATTGGACAGATTAGCCAGTGGAAAACTCTCACTTGTGGTGCCACAGGAGCAGAATCACCCTTCAGTGGGGCAACCCCATGTGCTGTCTTTTCCAGTGGTGATATGGGAGCTGGGGAAATATAGGGTACTGTAAAATAGCACAAGACAAGTTGCTTTACCCCATCGGAAATAAATTAAAATATTAATATTAAAGAATGCCATTAATAGGTGCACAAACCTTAAAAGGGGTATTTTATTTTCTTTTGATTTCAGTGATGTTGGTGCAAATCTCGGTTAGACCACTGAAAGTTTCATTCCTAGCTCTGAATCTGCAGAACAGATTCTCATCTCGATGCTATGACCAGCTTTCAAAACTGAGATACTAAAAAGGGATGAAAAAGAATGATTTTGCCTGTTTTTTCTTAGGACACTTTTATGTCTTTCTGACTTGTTTGTATCACTGTGAAAGAAATGGAAGTTTAAGGACATGGTTAGACATGGATGACTGTGTATGAATCCCATTTGTAGCGGTAACAGATGAAATGAAATATCATTGCAAGTGACATAGCAGTCTGGATATGCCCATTCTGTCTTACGCCTAATGACATTTTCTATGTACACAACTATTTCTCTTTAATCAACTCTGTCTTCTCCTTGCCTCTGTTCCCAATTGTCACAATTCTGCTTCTTTAGCCTGCATCAGCCATGCTTAATATGTGCTGCAGCTTTGTTTATGGATATATTTTACTAATTCTTATTTATTAAAATAATTGCCTTAATTAATCCTAATTGTTCATTGTTAATCACTCAGTAATATGCTTCCATTTGCTTGTACATATATTTTTGTATTAGTCATTATAAAAGCAAGACATAAAGCAAATGGTATAATTACTCACAAAAGACCAGGAGCTCAACCAATAAAAATCAAAGGGGAGAAAATAAAATACTTTCAACATTCCTATAATAGTAACTGGGACATCCTGTGTCATAAATGACTTTATGAGCTGTCTGGAGGTGGGATTCCCTTCTAAAGCCCCAGGAGGCTAAGAAATGAAATGAGGAACCATCTTACAGCTGAGATGATGTTTCCAAATTTACGTGTTGCTCTTTGTCAGCAAGACCAGGAGAGAAGGTAAAAGATGTCAGAATCATACTGAACTAAGATAGACTGCCTGGGAGAGCCTTGAAGCGAATGAAATTTGAATAACAATGTCAAAAAACCTCAGAGTTTTGTATTTATTTTTTGAATTTTCTCTTGGAGGGGAAGAGAAAAAGCAACCACCTACTATTGTTAGGCAAAAGCTCAGAAATGTCTTAATGTTGGTGGTTACTGAAAATCACAACATGACTTGATCTGTTCACACTCATGCTGGGTCAGTTCATGATCAGACAAGCGCATGGGGGCGAGGAAAGAGGAAGCCTTGCTGAGAGCAATGGCAGTGCCATCACCCAGGTGGGTGGTTATCTCTTCTGTAACTCTAGCCTTTCTCTAAAGCCAAATGTAAAACCAGCACAAGCTATGAGGTAGCATGCAAAGGCTCTGCAAAGCTACAGAGAGAAGCTCTAAGAAATGTGTCTCCAGGGCAGTCCTGGGCTGGCAAAGATACTCTGCCAGAACAAATGCGGACTCCCTTAGGCAGGACCATCGGCTATCGCAAGTTCTCTGTGCACATGGCCTCTATCTCCTATGAGAAAACTGTTTTGTTTTTCCCAGTAGCTGGAAAGTAGCTTTCACATCAGAGAGAAATGGTCTGGTCCACTAAATAAGTCTAAAGCAGTTAATGGCACAGGTCTTGCACTGCAAGCCCAAACGGGAGAATAAACTCCCCAAGTGCTTGTTCTACTTCCCTGGCCCAAAGTGACTGAGGTACATGGACTTCAGGGAAGCCATGCTACTGCTATCAGCTGAGACCCTGATCTGTGTTTATCTGTAACATACTGATCTTTCTATAACTTTGTGATATTATCGTTGTCCTTAGTTAAATGATATTCACAAATGATTTATTCAACAGTTGCAATTCCCACAGTTCTAAAGCTTGTCGACTTCACATTCTCTGGGTAAATTATTTGTGGTTTAATCTGCTGGCAAAGTTCCAATGGTTTTGAGGAAGTTATATTAACAGAAGTTTTATCCTGAATAAGTAGATTTTCCTCTCTAACTGACAAGGTTTAACTATCTATTGATCACTTTTCTATAGGAAAGATGGTAGTTTGAAGTCAGTGAAGCATTTCTCAATGCACCTTCCTTGTCCAAACACTGACCTTCTGTAGCCAGGGGAAGTCCATCTGCAAGAAGTATGAGCTTATTCTCTCACATTTCCACTTATTTTTGTCTTTGATTCTACTAGGTCTTCCAACAGAGACATGATTAGTGGCAATTTTTAGTGGCTTCTGTGATCTGGGAATCTGACCTGCTACAAGAGTTGAACAAATCCACTGATGACACATCTATAATCTGGAGTCACACAGCAGAAAGGTTTTGCATTATGTCTTCTTCCCTTTTGACCATTGTTTTCCATGCACTGAGCCAACTCACATTACCTATCAAAACTGGTGAATGCAGTAGGAGAGAAACAGCTTGTTTGAACAGCCACTACAGGTTGGTGAAATCCTGATGGCCCACTTGTTTGGCCACAGAACAGAGTGTCCCATGGCATAAATGTGCCTGCATGTGAAGCACATGTGAAGTGGGGGTGATCTTGTAACACAAATCTGCAGCTGAGAATGTGTCCTCTGAGGGCACCTTTCCCTGGAACCATCACACAGATACTGCAGCCATGCAAGGTTTCTGGTGGTGGAGTTGTAGCTGCACTCTGCAGAAGGCAGCTCTCCAACTTGGCAAGCCCATGGCCGGGGAGAGACACTACATACCCTTTGTCACATCTTCACAAGAAACCACACAAAAGCCACTGCTCCCATTCAAGTATGTAATTTTAGACTTCCACACTTCTTTATGGATCCCATGTAATGGAGACCACGTCTCTGCAGTCTAATGTTAACTTCGTAGCCCAACTACTGCTAAACATGTCAGATGAAGTAAAAGACAGGAAAGGGGAAATTTTAAAGGAGTGAATTAATGGCTAAATTAATGCTCCAGCTCTTCCTACAAATCCTCACTTTCAAGCTCAGCTGGTTTTTCTTGTTTATCCACCCAGCCTGTCCTGGAAAGGGACCTCCTACCTCCTTCTTCTCTATTGCCATTGCTATTAAGAGAGATTTTTGTAGTATACAAAAGCTCTGATTGTCCTCTCACTTATACTAATTTTGCAATTGTGTAAATCCATTGACCTGAGCAGAGTTATTTTTGATTGACACTAATATATGCTGGAGGAGAATCAGGTTTTAAATATCTTTGAAGGCAGACAAGCTTGGAAAAAATAGCCTTATTTTTAAGCTCCGTAATCATGACAATGTCCTTTTGTGCCATGCTGTTCATTTGTTAGTTGAATTACATTTGTGAAACATTAATTCAAGTCAGATATTTGTATGTCCATTGTGTATTACCTTGTAAATTTAACTTAATTTGTTTGTAGCTTTTTTTTATAAATAACCTCACTTCAAAGTTATTTTAGAGGTTTTAAGGACCATGAAGCCAAAGCAAATGCATATAAATGGCTCAAGTTCCTAAAGCTTCAATATCTTCCAGGATTTCTCTTACCATGAAATTAAATGAGTCATTTATACCTTACTATGTGATGTGATCATTCTGTTACCATGATGTAGCTAGGCAAGAAGTTTGTCAATGATTTACAGTCATACGGTTCTCCTCATAAATCAGTGTAATACACAGTTTCATATGGATCGTCTTCAGTTTAGTCTCTTTTATGAAGTATTCAGTTCAGCTGAGATGTGTAAAGCACTTTGTCTAACCACCGTGATGAGTCATTACAGCGTTATAATTGCTCTTTTCTATTTATTTCTGTTTTGTTGTTGGCATTAGGTCAATTGCTTACCTTTGGGCTTTTATAGCAAGAGAGACCCTTCCCCTCTGAAATCCTTTTCTTTCTACTCCACAATGTGTCACTGGGCAAAGCTAAACACTCAGTTGATTTCACCTTGAATTACTGAAGCATCTTCCTGAAAATGATTCAATAGCTTAATTTTCGTGGCCATTTTCATCCAAAACTTTTGGCCCCATTACTGGCTTGGCTTTGGGCAGGATTACAGCAGAAATTGCAACACTTCTTTTTTACTGTTGTGCGTGACAAGTAAGGATTTACAAGCCTGCCCAATACAGTGGCCTTTTGCATACTTCAGAGGCTGTGGTCTCTAAAGCAACTTGCCAAAGCCCTTGCTATGCGAAAACTTGTTGAGCCTATGTAGTATACATATATGTGTACTATATATATGCATTCCAAGTGTTGCAGTGAATCAGCTTGAAAATCCAGATGAAAAATCAGAAGTTGCACCAAAGAAGTTGCATCAGTAGAAGACCTACTCTTCAAAAGGAACATCTCAGTCATTCTGTGCTATTAAATTTTTGTCTCACCAGTACATTTTACTGCTAAACTCCAAAGTCAGAAGATTTCTTCTATAATATAACATCTATTGGTAATAATGGATGCTCTCTCCTTGTAAAATAATGTGGCTTGTACCTGGTGTGAAACTATTAATGAGTTGACTTACTGTTCACTCTAGTTAGAAGAGATTATGCTAAATGTGGCATCATCCCCTGGAAAAATATACCAGGGAATGTTTGGTGCTGTTCCAGCCCTGCATTAGCCCAGTTGAACATGCAGTTAGCCAATATTATACATAAGTCTAAAATAACTGTGCAAATTAGGTGCATAATTGCATCCATAAATCGTTGGAAAATCTGGCTTTTAAATTACACATCATAAACAATAATAACCCACTGAAATGACTGCTGTCAGTTTACCTTACCTAAACTGTGTTTCTTTGTCCAGCATAAGAACCAAGGGACGCTCGCTAAACTTAGCAGGGAGCAAACTTCAAATCAGCGATGAAGATGTTTGCGTAAAATAAACACGTCAACAAGCTCTAGATGTCACTGCTGTAAGGAGTTGTGGGGCCTAAATCATAAAAGACAGTTGCATTTTTGGTAGTCTGAGTCTATCAGCTGCTCTAAACAGATGAGTTACCTTTTCTGGATCAGAAAGTCCCTATATGATATAGTCCTGGAAGATGGGAGGATGTACAAAGGGAAGGATGTCAGAATGTCTCTGTACCTTTGTTCATGCCATAGAAACACAGGATTTGTGTTAGATGAACCTTGGCCTGGCAGTTACAGCTAGTTTTCCAACCTTCTATTTCTTTACATTACTTTGCATAACATTTCTGTTTCAGACTGGCCTTGAAGTCATAAAACTAGTTCTTATTACATACAAATCACAGTTATTATTTTTGAATATCCATAGTTAGAAATGTGATTTATTATTATAATTCCTGTTGTTATTATTATCTCACAAAATTCAGAATCTGAATCTGACATAGTGGGGAATAATCTCACTGGGATCCTGACTCAACTCAGTGCAGAATGCCAATGAAATTAAAAAAAACCAATTTAAAACTTCATTTTAATATCAGAATAGACCCGGTAGTGGTTCCAGATAGACAATAATTAATCTAACCATTCACATAAAAGCCACTTTGGAGGAAATTTGTCAGTGCGTGACAAGAATAGATAGCTCTGACCACCAAGAGGAGTGGTAGAGGATAGAAATAACGCTTAAAGCACACACCTCCAATTACTATGATATTGTCTATCTTTTAATAATGAGAACATCACAACAGGGAGGTATATGAGCTTTTAATGACACTCAGTAAATGAGTTGGCTTGCAAAACAGCTGCACGTCCTTTTGTACTCATAATGGCTTGACAACATTTTGTCTAGAGGGCTGTGAAATTTTCCTAGCCCGGCCCGTTAATCTCAAAAGCAAATGCTGCTTTTCAGTGAGAAAGCTGCACAGACTTACTCTCCCTGCTCGTGCACCGTCATAGCGTGAGCCAAGAGCTGAAGCGAAGTTTGTCAGAGCCCTGAAGCAAGGAGCAACAGAGTCATCCATGAAAATGCATGAATCTCAATAGCTCTTGAAACCAGAGTAATGCTTCTGGAAAACACAGCATTGGTCAGGTGTGGATCCGGTTGGGGATTTGCTGTTTGGAGGCTGGTGGACCCTCCGTGAAGTACCATCTAATATAAAAATCATGCTTAGGGTTTCAAGGCACTGTTCCACCGGCACGATTATGCAGTAACTACTTTTCCACCCTCGTTTGCAGGTAACACTGGCTCTAGCATGTTTACTGGAGAAAGGGAAAAAAAAGACCCCCCCATTCACAGCAAATGTTACAATTCTAGATAGGCTTTAGAGATTTAAATACATGCATTTGTTAGATCTGGGCTCCGAGTCCCAATAATGAATCATATGTATTAATGGGAAAGCCCATAACAGCATTGCCCTGGGTGTGTACAGAGTGATAGAAATTCTAATGTATTTTAAAATTAAACTTGACCTACAATCCTCCTCCAATCTTAGATCTGTACAAAGGCATTAATTGGACTTATTCAACTAATTACTTGTTATTAAACTAGTGTAGAGACTGTAAAGACTTGGACAAGCAATTATTTTCTATAGACGACAACCTGAGTTTCGGCAATATTATCTGAACTGGGATAAAAGTTCTTAAACCTTCAGAAGCCGAGCCTGCAGCAGCCAAGCCTATGAAGCCAAAAGATTATGCCAGCGTTCTCATGGTTTTCATTTTGTTATGTAGGATGAAATTATGCCAAAATGTTATGATACTGTATCAGAAGTTGTGTGCACCTTCTCTGTACAGAATTGTGAGATTTCAGCAGCCCACTCTAACCTAAGCAGCCATAGGCAGAGATGTTCATATCCCTCTTAGTAACCCAAATGCTGAAAGAGATGATAGCCATAAGAGCTCTAGACACAAATGATTTAATTTGTCTAGGGAATGGAAAAATTAAAAAAAACAAACAACTTAGCGTCTCCAGCTTGCGATCAAGCCAGAAATTCTAATTTCTTATTTTAACATGTGTTCACTGTGGGTTGCTGACAGTGCTCCCAGGCATGGAACACAGTTATTGATTTTAGTTTGTGTACAGATATTCCTCCTGCACGTCTTTGGGTGGCTATGACCACTCACAGGGCTGAGGACTAAACTCTTTTTCTGTTTTGGGGGTTAGCAATGGTCCTTTTGTCAAGGACAGGAAGAAATAATATTAAGTTTTCCTTTTCCCGGTGAAACAGTACTTAAAAAACGAAGTTTTAGGAACATCAAGGAAAGCCCACTGATCTATATGAGGTTTAAAAAGTTGAAGGACTTGGCTCTGGTAAAAGCAACACTGTCCTGACTTTTCTATAACTGACAAATAATATAGTGCATAGATACAATTTTGCAGTGTTGCAAAGCAAAATGTTTAACTAATTTTTCATATGTAACACAACAAAATTCTTTCTTTTCTGCCAAACATTTTGGTTCCACAGAATCAGCATTTTCCAGTGGAAGACTCTTCACCTGAAAATTGTTTGGCTGCAGTGAGATACACCAGTTGCATCTGCTTGTGATAAAAACTTGTATTTCTGTAGCTCCATCCCTCTAGGTACTCCCCTATTTCTCAAACGTACTCTCTGTGAGGTCAGAAAATGCTATTCTTCTTTGGCGTCAAGGAAACTGAGTCACAAAGGGGCTAGGTGATTTTCCCAAGGGGAACAGGAAGTATATGAAAGGGGTGGGAACCAAATCCCGGTTTCCCAAGCTCATTAACGTTGCTCTTCAAATGTAATGACTTCTTACTAAGTCAACAGAAAACCATTTCTGCCTCTCTAAGCTTTCCCTGTGCTGTATGGGGACCTGTGCTGTTCTGAGCTTTGAAAAGCTTTGGAGCTCTCTGGCAGGATTTTTAGAACTTTAAAAAATATAAAAATGAGGACATTTAGAAGGTGAAAAGCTTTTTTTTGCAATCTGTCTTTCCTTTTTTTCCTTCTGGAGTCTAACAAGTTCCAAATGTTTTGGAGTGTCTATTTTCATTGAGTTTTGGATTGAAAGTGTTGTTCTTGTTCATTGCTACAGTAAAGTGTTTACACAGAAAACAGTCTAGTCTGGAAAAGTAACAATTTGTTCACAAGATCATATAACATATTTGTCCAAATGGGCTCTTGGGAGTGAGAGCAACCAATCCATCTCCTCTCTGCAATGAATTTGCAATCTCTGATTTCTCTTTTCACCCATGAAATCTTCATCCTGCTCCCAGTGCCAACTATAGTCCCTCCCGCTATTAACAGCAACAGCAATAAAGGAAAAATAAACTCCTTCTGGTCTGTAAGGCTTTTTGAGTGCAGTGCAGAGCAAACAGCTCATTATGCTTGCGCGTCAGCATCTTGAGAGAAATGCCGGCAGCCCAGGGAAAGAAAGAAGAATAAAAATCCCATCAGAAAAATACTCTTTACTCTGTATAATCCTTCTTTGCAATTCCTGAATTTAGACTTCTTTATTAAAGGGCATGAGCAATGTACATACAGAGCTGTACGTGGTTTCCCTGTTTGTGCATCCAAGGTATGACACAATAAGGACAAATATCCGGAGGCAGGTTCAGAGACATTGAGTCTAGATCTTTAATTAATAGCTGGAGATCAATTGCATAATACCTGAGCAAATAGACACGTGCATTTATTATCTGAAAACAAGAACTCTGCAATTATGGTCATAAAGAAAATGTCAGAAAACAAGAAGCAACAAATACCCATTGTGGAATTAATAAGAACAGTAGTTCCCCTCCAGTGGTCACTGAGTAAGCAAACATTCTGGTTAAATAAACTGAAATGGCGCATATATGGGCAACACACTTACGTGCTGGGTCAAAGCAGAGGTTAAATAAAAATTTGTTTTAAAAAGACCCAAAAGAACACAATAAGACTCCCTACCCCATGCACCACATGTTGTTAAAGGAGCGGAGAGGAGCGCTGGGTACTTTCATGAGCGTGCTGCGTGACTTTGAAGTGGAGCGGTATGGAAAGCAGGGAGCATTCGTGTTTACCCCAGGCTCCTAGCAACTGCGCTGCTCACAACTAATCTTTGGCACCGAGGATGTATCGGCGCTCGGCAGCCAAACACAACTCACCCCTGCCAACACCATGGTGACGGGATGACCCTTTCAAAACACATCAGCATTAGGATTTCAAAACGGGCAGATTTTCAAGGTCGACGTTTATTTCATGTAAACCAGCCACCTGAGGTTTCTGAGGTGCTGATCCTTAATTGGTCATTACCATAAAAACATGGGGGTAATTTCATATTAGACTGATGCCTCAGCATGTAATCCCAATTTAGGTCACTTCATAACCAATGGATTTTTGCAGCTTCAAACGCATACTTGCATGTCTACAACATAGTTAGATGCATCCAGTCACTTCAGAGTAATTACTGTTGCTACCTTTTAATAAATAACACAAACCAATCTAGCAGTTGAGTGTGGTTGGAAAGATTTATAACCCATATTCTCACAGGTCTGTGGTGACTAATACAGACAGCGATTTGGGGGGCTGTACAAATAGCCCTGTGTACTCATGTGAGAAGGAACCACATATTGACTCCAGGTTCCGCCAGCAGGTAAGGGCAGGAATTATTCACAGAGGTAGGAGAAAGGAGATTTTGTCACTGTAAAAAAGCCTCTGACCAATCTAAGGACAAAGGTCTACTGAGGCTGAAGGGAATCCAGCTGCACTCAGAAGTGCTAACACAAATGACTGGCCCTGGAAGAAGTTGTACTTTCTGCAGCTTTTCCTCCAGGTAATATGCATAGAAATTTTGCGCAGACACCGGTTTGAATCTCTCGTAACTCCTTCTGCCACATCTCTTTACATTTCCAATATACCTAACTAATCCAGTAATTAACCATAAAAATAAATTACTTGTATAGATTATGTAACAATAACAAGGCAGTATGAGTCACTTTTCTTTGTTCTCACTCACTAGTGAGCAACAACATGGGCTCATTAAGTAGGTACCAGAAGTTCAATATGGAGAAAACTCAGATCTCAAGGCTAGATAATTTGGCCTCCATTTGCTTGCCTTTGTTCTCTTTTGTTTCCAGATTAAAAGGGCACCATGTACTTTTAGTTTCTTCAGGTAGAAGAGACATCAAGGAGCTATTCCTTCGTTGACAACCAACCAGCGATGGCTTAGAGCATACACAATAGTTGCTCTCCTTATATTTACAGTTTAATTTGGATGGACATAGCTAGAATTTAATTTGCCCCAAGAGAATCAGGAAATGGACTCTGCTGACATGCAGACAATGAGAAACTAAGTCACCAGTCCATTGCCACAAACATCCGAAAGCTTTCATGAGCAATCAGAGACTTATTGTGGAAAGGGCACAATCTCAGGCTCTGAAACCACAAAATCAGTCTAATGAACTCCCAGGTCCATGACGATCTGACTAGCTTGTGTCTGCTTGGTACCTCTGTAGAATGGCACAGACCCTGGATACCCCCATCCTTGCTCATACACCATCCTGTATATAGATAGATAGAAATAGCTGCATGGACATTCATATAGCTGATCTTACTGTTGAGTGGGAGAAGGATGATTTGATCTCTTGAAGTGCTTCCAAGCCCTTGTGGGGAACAGCCGTGCCATTTATAGATGAACACAAGGTTGCACAGCCTCAGGACCCTGAACCATACAATGCCTGGGATATTTCTGGCCATGTCTGAATGGCGTTGGGGAGACCTGTTGGGTAACAGTGTGGGTATTCCCCCATCTTGGAGCAGGATGGCATTTGAACCATGGGGCTGCAGTTTGGCACCGTGGAGTTGAGCAGCAATAATAGTTTAGGTGTTATCTCCTCTTCTGTCCTATTTGCCTACCTCTTCTGTCCCATTCTTTTTTCCCATTCTGTAAGTATCACCTTCCTCACTTGTGCCAGCACAGGTATTTCTGGACCTGGTCATGGAACCAGACCAGGGAATTCACTTGACTTAGGAAAAAAATGCAAAAAAAAAAAAGGCTGTTTATTTATTTCAGTCATTTATTTTCAGTTACTTGAGAGACATAACTGAGGAAGCAGCAGGGCAAAGGGATGAGTGACTGAAGGCAGGGAATGATAAGAAAGGGTGTCTTAAGCCAGGACTTCCTCTAAATCTTTTTTTTGCAAATACATGGCCTGAAGAGCTTTAACAGGGGTTGATGCTTTGAACATTCCCAACAAACATGGGTGTGATTTTACTCCAATTTATATTTGTCTATCTTCAGATGCTACTATGTCAAGGGTCGCTGAGAACCAGCTATTAAAGCACTAAGCCTGTTTCAAAATGCAAATTCCCAACAATTCCCAACAATAAGCAAGCTTTCCTCAGTCTCACTGACTTAAAATAATCTAATCTGTGGGTTTTTTTTTTTTTTTTTAAACAAATAGGGAAATGTTACAGTTTCACTTTCAACAAAAATGAGAATTTGTTCTTATGTAGAAATGGACCAATTAGATGATTTTCAGCTTAAACATCTGGATCAACTTTCAGTGAAATTTTCAAAGGTAGCTTCATATGCACTGAGAATGCAGTCAGCAGTTCTTAGAACAGTTCATCATCAAGAGGGTAGAAATCTCAAAGTTAGTTGATCCCATGGGTTTTCCACCACTAGGGAGTCTGATTTTCAGACTTGGTTTAATATCGTCTATCAAAATTGGGTCACTTGAAGACATCTTCATTTAATCATCGGGAGATTGGAGCTCCCAAAGTCGTTAGTCATATTGAAAATGCTTGTGCTTTTAGCTGATTTGGACCTGAGTTTGATTATAAAGATTAGAGTTTGAGTATCTAAACTCCAAACCTGAGGCAGGTTATCAGAGGGGTGTTCCTAACTCTAATTTCTTTTATCTTTATTTCATCTGTAGTTCCAGCTCTGTAAAATCACAGTTCTCTGAATCAGAATTACCATATATTTTATGTAAATGAAATGACATTATGGTGCCAAT
Organism: Larus michahellis; assembly: GCF_964199755.1. Classification (NCBI taxonomy): domain Eukaryota; kingdom Metazoa; phylum Chordata; class Aves; order Charadriiformes; family Laridae; genus Larus; species Larus michahellis. The sequence continues at coordinate 22,386,432 of NC_133906.1, forward strand.
TGGCTCTTGAGTCAAACTAACTAGGAAAGAATTTAATTATATCCATTATTAAATGTTTGTGCTCCACGGATCCAACTTCTTAAAAACAACAATGATGAATTTACAGATTCCTATTACCATCTGTTGCATGCTGTCCAAGTCTGGCAGGGGGTGGAAACCTTGCCGAATTAAAAATATTGCTATTTAAAGTCTTCCATGTATTCATTTCCTTAGACATGTGAACTTGTTCAGTGGCAGAGCTAGCCTTATGGTTTCTGTAACTTTGCTGGCTGCTGAACTTGGAGCCATTTTTGGATTCTCACAAAATGTATTTTTTTTAAGCTATATCCCTCAACCACAGACCAAAGTGGATGATCTTTTCTTTTTTTTTTTTTCTTTTTTTTTTCTCTTACTTTTTTTTTTCCAAGGCTTGAAAAGCAGAATTGCAAGGAGTTAAGAGACGGGAAGAGGTGACTTGCCAGAGTTTCTGGCTTCGCTGCAGTCTAGAGTTGTTGCCCGGGCGATTGTGTTCATGGGAGGTCTTTAACTGGCAAAGCTGCCTGCTCAGTTTCACAGGCGCCACAGCTACTTCATTATTTCATCAAAGTTCATTATGTTGGGGAGGGTACCACCAGTAAAATGAGATTACAAGTGTCTCCAACGAGCCCTTAAAGACATAATTCCTGGTTTTACCTTTTGCCACATCCCTGTCTGTGGTCCTATAATCCACAGAGAGATTTGCACCTATGATACGGACTATCCCACAGCTTAATTGAACCAAAAAAACTCCTGGAGAATTTGATTCAATTTGTCTTGCGACAGAACGTTCTTTTGTTTACTGTGGAGACAGAGTTCTTCCTCTAAAAAAGAAATCAGAACAGTTTAATCACATGTTTTCAGGGAGGTGGGAGTATTTGGGAGAAAAGAAATTAAGCCCAGCCTAGATCTAGAGCAAGACTGATCTATATTAAATGTAGATCATGGTATTTAATGCTCAACAAAATGCCAGGGAGGATTAATTACAATTCAATGGAGAATCAATAATCATGGACCATTTATGCCTCTCTCTGCTTGGCGAATCACATCTCCACAGTTTGCTTTATGAACTGCCAAGATCCGTTCCTGACACTCGTAGCATTTTTCTGCTTTTATGCCAGTTTGACCCAAGTTCATAATACATTTGGTCTTGATGTAAAATTATGTAAATCAAAACAAAAAGAAAACCAGATTGAGTATGGGTCAGTATTTTTGTGCCTATTACCTGCCCATACAAGTTTAAAGTAGTTATTCCTAGCTAACAGCAGTTGGGACAACACGGTACTCTGTTTCTGTTAAAAGGTGGAATGGAACAGAAGCACCATTAAAACCTCCATTTATTTCCACATCTTGCTGGGTTTTGCTTTGCTGTGGATATCTACTCCAAATTCTTCTCTGTTCTCAGAGGCAAATACTCCAAAGACGAATACTTGCTTCCCTGATACAACACGCACATGACCTATTTATCTTGGAAGTTGGTCACCACATACTTTCTTTCAAGGAAAGCTTTTTAGACAAACTTCAAACTGAAAAGTCAGTTTTAAAAGGTCATTCTTTTCCTAGCTCATATTTTAAGAGAAGTTGACAGATTTTACACCCCAAAATAATGAGAAACGATAGACAACCTGACTATGCTGGATTTATTCTGCTCCAAAGTATCTCTGTGTTTGTGCAGACCAGACCTGGCATCAGTGGATTGACTCCCAGGTTTCACTGGCAAGGCTGAGAGCATGATCTTGCCTGTTTCATGAGGTAGGTGAAAATTTTATCTAGACCAACATGTGTAGGACAAATCAGGTCACGTCATCATAACAGTATTCTTTCACCCCAGCTTTCAACACTACCTCCTAGAATTGCATAGAACAATAATACAAATTGAAACAACTTCAAATGTCACTCTCTAAAAAAACACCCAACGATTTATTAATCCAGGTTTCGTTGTGTTTATAAATTGAACATCTACAATGAAATTTTATCCAAAGCCCAGTTTATTAGAATAGGTTTGTGCACCTATTCTAGACAGATACATGGGATTTTCTTACGCAGACCTTGCTTCTTCTTCTCCTTCCAGTGCCCCAGACTCTCCAGGCCTTTTTGAGAACTCTGAACACCCATATGTTGGACAATATTGGACAATTCATATATACCAGGAACCACAGACAAATCTCTGCCCTCAAGGGCTCATAGTCTAAGTTTGTGATGTGCTTAAAGAAAGTGGAGGTCTCACGAGCACACTGGAAAATAAGGTGCACCAACAGTTCCAAGAACGCACATTTGTTTTGAATGCAAAGGCACATATCTTTCTCTGAATTAATGGGTTAACCACAGCTATTTCTGATTTCATTCTCACTGTTTCAACTCTGAAATGCATGTCCAGACAAAGAGACTGAGAAGTGACAGAGAGGGAGCTGCAGACTGCTCCAGTGAATCCACCAGCTACAGGTATTGTTCAGGTGAAAATTAAAATTGGCAGGAATTCCTGAGGCAATGAATCACTGTCCTTGTGGGCTTTAGTGTCTGCTTTGAATCATTTGTTTACTAATATTTGAAGCACACTGGTATTTTCCCTTATTAAAAGTGTTTACTACAGGAATGCTATTGGCCCTGGAGTCTTAACAACGCTGGATGAACTTTGTTCTAGCGGGCACCCAACTGTCACCACTACCCATCTGTCAGGGAGTGGAGATAGGTCAAGATACAATATCTTAGAAAGTAGAGCTGGCCTCACTCTACCCTGTTTTACCCTGAAACATGGCCTTCCCAAGCTGTGGTAAGACAGGATTTTCCCCTAAGTATTTTACAGATACCTTTATCCCATGCTCTGCCACTGCTGCTGAAGAGAGTGTACTGGGTGAAGTTAACCAGCTGCTCACGTTTTCACTTATTATGCTTAGCATTGAATAATAACTCTCATTGTACACATTCTACCAATAAGAAAGAGATAAGTGGAAGCTTTAGTGCTGGATCATCTGTTTTGGAAGGGTAAGGTTGGTTTCACTCCTTTTTATGCCTCCCTTCTTCCCTTGTTTTCCCATGTCCCCTGAATTCAGGGAGCAAATGAATAGAGAAGTTTATTTCTCAGACGCTGCCCCTGAGCACAGTATCTCAGCTGTGTGACTTCGGGACATTGTGTAGAAAAGACAACACCCCCATACACATACATACTGAAAAACTACTTGTACGTCTTGAAATCCAAGTACAGGACAGCCTGATTTCCCAAAGTGAGGGCTCTGTTTTCTAAATATCTTGGCATTACTGCTCTGTTCATTACTACACAATCATTTCCCACTCTGTTTTCTCAATGTATTTTTTGCACAGGCTATAATTATTACAGCCCAGCTTCTTCTTTTTCATTTTGATCCTTTGTAAACCTAGTCATTATGCTGCCTCAGACTGGCTTCCCAAAATGTCAAGATTAAAATGGGGCATGAAAGCTTATGCAAGAGTGAGTCAGTGGAGCAATTTGAACCAATAAATATCAAAGCAGTCTCTAAGAAGTAAGCAATTCATTTGATACCACATCTTTCAACAAGTCTTTAGAGGATTTTCCTCTGCAGGGTTACACCCTGATATTTACGTCTTGATCTCTCCACTGTGCAAAAGTCGTAGTTTGCCTCATTAATGTGATGCTCTGTCAGGCAAGCATTTCTGTCTGCAAAACACATCAGATTACTCTCCATTCTTAGTGCTCAGCAGTGATTTTCAGTGCTATCTGCTATCAAAATAAATATTCTAGAACCTTGGCTTGTACCTCTGTCCTGCAATTAGTGATATTTTATTAGTTAATTAATTAGTTAATGTCAGATACGGGCCAAGAAATAAGGAATGTGCCAATATTCATTTTTTATGTCACTGTTGGTAAATGAGTTGTCAAGACAAAGACTTTGATATAAAACTGCCCATATGACTTACTGGGTATAATAGGGTACAAAAACAATGAGTCTGTTTTCACAGATATGTCCTGCTGCTACTGCTTTTTTCCTCACTGCTTTCAATCTGATGAGTGTAACAACTCTTGCCTTTGATTTTTTGCCATGGACTCCTGCACCATTGTCTCTTTCTCTTACGTTATCCCATTTTCTTGCCAAGGCTATGTTTCACTTTACTCCTATCCAGGGACGATTCAATAAAAGCTAAGACCCCTTGAAGCAAAATTGCAGTACTGGAAAATTCCAGCTCTTAAGAGTTGCTCAAAATCCCAGTTTCTCAAACAGCATTTCTGTCTACAAAAGGCCCAATTAAAACCCTATTTAAATGCTATTCACTTTACTCAGGAAGAGGATGGAAAAGTATTGTTTTATACATACCAATCTCTGTTATTAATAAACCATTCACCCAGTACAAGGTGTGTCCCGTGCATCATTTGCACATGTTGTGTTCATTCACCTCATCCATTTTACTCTGTGTCTTACAGGCTTTTACTGCCTTGTATGGTTTTGCATGTCCGTGTCTGTTCCTCTGTGTCTTGAGGTTGTTTCAAAAGAGATCACATTTAATGATCCCTCCTAATTTCTCCCTGCTTTAATTAACAGACAATGTAAAATAATATGAATTGTTTCCTGCTTGCACTTGGATTCTATGCAAGCAAATTACTCTAGATACATGAGGTACTTTATAATCAAAAGCAAGAAGAATTATCCATGAGAAAATCTATTTCCTCAAGTGGAAATGTTTCAGAACTTCTGATACAAGATTATTTTTGCAATATATATGCTCTGATTTATCCTATCCAACAGTATCACACCTTACATTTAAATAGCTTTTCCACAAAGGTTTGTTTAAAATAAAAAAAAAATTACCTATTATCAGGAATTGTTGCATTTTTTTCCATACAAAACTCCAAATCCTATTTAATACTATTTTTATGTCTCACTTCCTAAGGAAAGAAGCTCATTGTTTCTCTTCATATGCATATGTTTCTCTCTGCATTTCTACTAATTGTTGAAGACATGAATTAATTACAACTATGACCAGGAAGAGAAAACAATCCCTGTTAATGTTTCCACAGAGAGAAAAAAATGGCAGTGTGACGTTTATTATTCCTGGAAAATGATTTTTTTTCTTCATGCTTAGAGGACTTTTTGGTTAAAAAATTTTCTAGCACCATGAAGGTTTAGGTTTCACTTATAGTAAAAGAATATTCAATATCCAGTTCAAGATTAAAGGTTGACAAAGCCTTACAGCTTGGCTAGCACTGAATAACCCCCTGGAAGTGGAACATGCCAGAACCTTAGGGACAAGTGTCCTGAAGACACCTATGAAGTGCAGCCATCAGAACACTGAATGCTCTTTCTTATTCTTTGTTCATTGTGTACCTCACATCCCACCCAATAATTAGTACTGGCAGCTTCATATTGGTGCTTTTGTTTTCACTCTTTGTTTACCTATGATGATATCACAAAAAGCATATACATTTCATTCTCTCCTTTTTTTTTTTTTTTATTTGGCTCTGGGCCTGCATGTACTAATACAAAATCACTAATTGTACAATAACAAGCCGAGTGCTTTGAAATGCACTTGGTAATAAAAGAATATTATTTTTTTTAAAGATACATGAGCAGAAAGAAATAGGAGAAACTGATGTGGCTTTCTTTGGGCAGAGAGAAGTTTCCACAATTCTGACAATAGTTGCCTGACTTTGCCAAAAATTGCAGGGGCAGAAATAATGTTGCTACATTTTAGGAAAATCAATCACTTTCAATGAGGTTTAATGAAATCTCACCTGAGCTATTCTGAGGAAGGAACAAGTAGCTCGGACATTTACTGTGCTCAGAAACCTTGTAGTTTTGTGATGAACTGAAATGGGGTAGTTTCATGAAGTCAGTTTCTAATAAGGAAAATTTGAAGATAGGAGTTAGTCCCACCATATCTGAATGTGGGACAACCTATTGCCCCAAACATGGCAATATTTCACAGCACTCAGTGATTTACTCTGTTTCATACAGTTGTGAGGTATGACACAGAGACACATGAATCATATGGATATTTGTGCACCACAAATCAGGGTGTTAGAAGAAATGCAACTATCTTAGCTTCTCCTAATAAATCTGTTCCTGTCACAGATATGCTTCACAACATTTCCTGAGCCTTTAAGGAAAAAAAAATAGTTGTAGCAATGTTTGCAGAGAAAAAAACCCCAACGGTCCCTGCCTTGACACTAATAGGGGTTGACTTGATTTCTTCTATAGCAAATAGATGGCTGTGATGTTCAGAAGAGTTTTCAAAAAGAACTGGGTACCTCCCTGTATCCTGGATGGGCTGCAAAGCATCAGGGCAATACCTGAGAATAGGCAGCACTCGCTCATCTTGCTCTTTCCCTTTCACTATATTTTTGGAAAGTTTCTTACATATGACTTTCCCTTACGGGACTTGCTGTGAAAAAGATGAAAAGAATCCCTCTTGAAATCAGTAAGGCCCAGTTAAGAAGTCTGCATGGCCACTGTATTTTACAGTATATCCAAGACAGGAAAAGCAACAAACACACTAAGCTGTGATCCAGTAAGAAAGTTTGACGGCAAATGGCTGTCTTTACTCTTTATTGATAGCTGTTTTAAGAAGGTATGTGGGTCTCCCTCCTTTCATAAATGCCAGATGTACTTAAAAATCCATGTCATGAGAGTGCTTTTCTCTTTTAAATGACTAAGGTTGGATGCTTCATATGAGCACAGGTTCATTCATTTTCTTGTGCTTGTTAAATCTTTCTCCCTGCAAAAACAGCATTTACTTTTTGATGGCAGAAATAATTTTCCAAAAACTCACAAGGAAAACAGTTCATCTTATAGAACTTAAAATAAAGAAGGAATAGATTCTTCAATAAATTTTGCCTTCCACATCTGACTTCCCTTGTCCAGAAACATTTAATAGAACATTATAGACATTCCCCATTAAATTAAAATTCATAGAAATTTTATACAAGGGCTATATTTAAATCCATTTTATGGGCCTAATGGTCACTTTTTTCCCATGTTTTTCTTAGTAACTGAAAGTTCCTTCTGTGGTAGAAGCTGCCAAAATAGCAAATACAGAGAATTCCCCAGGGAATGACACACGGATTCCAATTCTGACTGGCTGCCATTTCATATTGATCTCAGTCATGATGAAGTATTAATTTGTATACAGTTCAATGACCATGTTTTTTTAAAAAACATCTAATTCAAATAGCTATGAAGCCTTGGCAGCTCTTAACAAAGATAAATTCTTTCTTCGGTCTCCTGCAAACCAGCTGTTGACACTAGCTATATTACGGACAAGGAGAAAGATCTCCTAGGTCATTTAACTCAGGTCAGTACTGTTACAGAAAACCCCATAATATAATTCACCTAATGAGTTTACCAATCTACACCTTAATAGTTAAATTTGTACCTTTCACTTTCCACATATAAGCTTATTTCAGAACATCACTGCCCTGACAACTAGGATCCTGCTCACTTAGAGCTAAGTTCACTCTTGGGCAATTTATTCCTATTCTTTGTGTTCTTTATTCCTATTCACTTTTGTTAACATTATGCTTTAATGCAATAGTTACCTGTAATGTTTATAAGGAACTGTAAACTGTAATGTTTACAAGTAACAATCGTATCCCCTCCCTCACTAAATCTTGCTTGATTTACTCTGATTGAACAAGGAAAGCTCTTTTCTCATATGAAGTCTTCCTTATATTAAACATTACTCTTTTCTCTGCTTATCCCAGTAGAATGAAAGGTCTTCTAGTGGCAGTAAATGTTCTCTTGAGAGAAAATGATAATGACATTTGATGATGACTTAAAAAAAGTGATATTTCACATGAGTTTTTTTTCTGACAGTGGGCAGAGCCAGGAATGATTGCATGGAATTTCCATACCGTTAATGTATATTTTCATTTTCTGTAAGTTTAACCTTAATTTTAACCTTTTGGAGTTTAACAGATCTGCTTTGATGATACAGTATTTGTAAGGCTATTGGTATTATCTTAAATTGCTGTCCTGTTAAGGTCAACCTTAACCCCAATTTAACATAGCTTTTTTTTGCTTGTGAATAAAGTAATAAGGAACTGACATTTTGCCAATTATACATTATAATCCTTTGAGATAAACCTTAAGGCAGCCCTGTTGTTTCAGGCATGGCAGAATCAATTGCACAATTTATGGATTTCTGTTTAAGAACTTAAGTAGATGAATTATCATTGTCTACAAATGATTTTCTAAATCAAACCTAGAAGTGGAAGAAATTAGTAATGATGTCTTATTAGTAACATGAGCTGTATAGAGCTCATACTCCGTGAAGACAGGCCTTCCTGCTCTTGTCTGATGCAATGTATTGTCACACCAGGTCAGATCAACCATTTTGCATTACAGTGCCCCACTTGGTTTGGGACCTACTTCTTCCTTTGGTAACCAGCAGCTGAAAGAGGGTGTAGGCTATTTTTGTTCACAAACTCAAGTTTTGGACATTTGACAAGCAAGACGTGACTCAGGAACTCTCTGTCTCTGTGCCCTGTGGCTGCCAGAGCACCTGTGCCAGGATCGTCTACCGAGCCTCTTGCCTAATGCCTGACAATGATATTTCGGGTACATATTTAAGTGATCTTACTGATGACATCGTAGACTTAGAAATGGGAGAAGTGGGTTCTTTTCTGCAATCTATTTCTCCAGCCACCTTTTCTCAGTCTATTTAGCTTTTTTTTTGTGTTGTTGCAGGGCAGCAAGGGAAACCTGTCTCTCATTATCTAGTTGTACACTGGCCACCACCAGGGCCTTGATCTCAGCTGGGGCCTCAGGCACCACGGCAGTATAAATACTAATAGCACAGGGGAGTCCTTTGGTGAATACTTTTTGTTGTAGGTTTTGCAAGATGCTTTAAGGACTCATTTTCTGATGGGCCTATTTTACAAATTTTACACATAAATCAAATAAATATGACAGTAGGGAACAGACTTTAAAAACTAAATCATTGCGTTACAGAAGTCAGACAAGCATATGGCAAATATCCTGATGCTGCTCAGTTGTAGTATGTATCTATATGAATACAATTAGAACAAAGTGTCTGTTTGAACTGCTTTGGTATGAACTGCTTGTGAGTAATATGACCTCAGTGTGTGCAAGAACATTAGTACAAAATTATTCATCAATAAATCACTCAGCGAATAATTGTCCCTCTCTGACATCCTGATTCATAATTACCTTGCTGTCTTTCATTTACTAATGGCAGCTAAATATCGAATCAATTGCCTAGTAGGGAACCTAGCGAAGAACAAAAATTTGTGGAAAGAGACTGTGCAAATTGAGCAACATGTGATAGACAAAATAAAGAGTTTGAGAAAGGCCACACTGGAGGAAGGTTTTAATGGCTTTTTTCCTTCCTTTCACCCTTCACGTTTCTGGATTTCAGGGATTCTCTTCTTCACTAATCTGTTCTCTGTTGCACTGTCCTTGGGCATGAGAGTGGTGGAATTTGTAGTGGCAGAAGATAGCAAGCACTTCATAGATCTTACTTTCTCCTTAGCAGTCCTTGAATTTGTATAAGCAATCCTTTTGTGAAGTTCACTTTTGAAAATATTGGTCTGCTAGGGGAGAGAGATGCTTGAGTAAAAGGTGGGGGAAGAATACTCAGCAGCAGTAATTTCATGAGTGATGCTTCCTGCATCCAACATCTTGTTTTTCTGACTTCGTGTCACATTGTGCCCTGGGGCAGTATCACATCTGGCAGCTGCCAGCATGCCTGCCTCTACCTTACTGCTGGAACAGTCTAACATCCTGAAGCAAGGGGGAAAAGCACCTAATCAGAAGCAATGGTTTTACACATGCTATTCTGTTCAGCTTTGCAGCCTCCAAAATCCTGGAGACGAGATATTGCACAATTAAAGCAGCCGTGGCAAAAGTGGAGTCACTTTGGTTTGGGCCAAGCACATACTCTATGTCATTACACTAATTTAAAAACTGCCCTGAGGATCAAAGGGCCCCCTTGTCTTCAAAATCTAAACGTACTCCTTCTGCTTCCTATCTATATGGTAGTAAGGGAAAGGAGTCAAATGGATTTATTATAGTAAAAAGCCCACTCCATCCTTTCTCCCCAGAGAGCACAGAACTGCACCTTACATATCTGTTTGTCTCCTTTTCAAAGCCCCTAGGATGGTTGCCCTGTTTCTGTTGGTTTCTAGGCACCTTTCCACCTCAATCTGCCTTGCCAAAACCATCAGATATCTCTGTCATGTGAACTAGGCAGCGAGCCAGCAGGTCAGAGCTTACACAATTTGTGGCGCCTACTTAAAGTGTCTGAGATTCTTACCAATCAGTCTGAACCTGGGGGCAAAGTGTAATTCTTTCCCTCTCACCCGCATTTATAAAATTACACAAAGGTGAAGTATGACACTGGTGGATTGCTTTGGCTTTTTATTTTTCTGTATTGGGAAATTCAGAAAACTCCTGCATCTCTTTCACTGCAGGTTAATAATCCCTGCTTTGCAGTAAAGGCGCAACGCAGTTCATGTGACAACTGTCAAAAAAAGTAGGTTGAGTTAAAAGAAGGTCTCTCTAGAAACAGTGTGCTTAAAGCAGGCTACAGTGTATGAGGGCCTTACCCAGGCTTTAATTACTTCTTTCTCAGGCAACATTTTTTCTGATCTGAATTTGAGGGTTCTTTTGTCACCTAAGGATTTTTAGACATAGTGGCTGTCTTTTTTTTAACTTTTTCCTAAGCATGAATGGTATTATAGTGCTTTTATCAATGTGAATGTGGAAAAATTGACTTGGTCAAAAAATGACCTGGGGAGAAGAAGGAATTAAAAAAAAATGCAATTCTTTTAGTTCCTGTTGCATTTTCATTCTCCTTAGCTACAAGTTGCTGTCTCTTTACACATAGTTTTACTGTGCTCCTCCTCAGAACATTGCTGCGCCATTTCTGGTATGACCCAAACACACCCACACCGTCTTCACTGCCTTCCAAGTCTGAATTTTTACACTTTCTCCTGTACAATACCTATCAGCCTATTTACCAGTGGCTTGAAAGCACAATAAAGATGAAAGAATAACCCTTCTGCATGCCTATCATTTTCTTCCTCTTCCGTTTGAGACCGCAGGGGGAGACTGAACATAACGTGTTACCTGATTATTCTATAACCTCTCTATGTCAGGGGCTATATGGATCATATTGTTTGTACAGTAGTGCAACGCAAGAATTTGGCACTTAGGGTTTAATAAATGTTCCAGGCCCCGGGCACATTCGAGCTGGCTTTTGGCGCAGGTGAAGCTGGTGGTTAGGCTGCTGAGCGGCCCCGGCCCTGCTGCCTGCTAGCTTGTCAGCAGATGCCTGGCTGCCCCTCCAAAATGGGGCTTGGAGCCGCACAGCAGCAGCGAGAAACACCACCGCCTGCCTTTTCTTCTCTCAGGAGCTGAAACACATGGCTTGATGTTGCAGGGATTTTTTTTCCTTAGCTCCCCAACCTACTTCTGCCCCTTCTTCCAGGACAGAAGCTGTGAAGCATCGGTCTGGCCCTCTGTCCTCATCCCAGGGCAGCAAAATTCGGTTTTGCTGCCAGGTTAGGGAGCCCCAAGGTGCCCCTGGGTTCCCATCATTCAAGTCTCTGGATGACTCCCTTTCCTCCTGTCCTCACCTAAAACACATCAGGCAAAAGTGAATTCCCTTCTAGTAACCACTTAATAATTGGAACTTCAGATGCTGTATGTTGCCACGCTCCTTTTACATATGCTGAATACATTTAATCATAAAAAGGGCTCATGTATGGAAAACACATGCCTGCTGTGGGTAGGCCAGCGTTACAGCTCTGAGTCAAATAAACTACCGTGGATATACCCCACAATTCCAGGAAACTTTTTCTTTAGGATACACCAGAACATATAAACAAAGTTATAAAAATCAGCTGTGCTATTTTGCTTCATTTCATGCTTCAGTTGTTTGGGTTTCTTTCACCCAGAAATGGATATTTCCCCAGGCTCCTAATAGTGTCATTTATCCTTCAGCGATACATTTTTTTCTCTGCAGTATCAATTTGTACACCAGAGCTGCGTTAGCATTAGGACATGGGATGAAACCCACAGCAGACTTTTAAATCTTTTTTTTCTTTTCCAGACATCTGCAGGAAAGGATCACACTTCTTCAGTTTTCTAGGAACATATAACAGCTTTTATGACTGGAAAAAAAATACAGGGAGCAGGCTGAAGTTGGGCCTACACAAGCCCAGCAAGGCCTAGCAGAGGCCTAGCAGAGGCCTAGCAGAGGGGCAGTGTCAAAAGGAAGTAGCGCTGCCAGCACACACTGTGCAGAGGGGGAAGAAGGATTTAGAGGGATTCTGAGGAAATAAAAGGAGAAATGAAGCAGATTGATGTCCAGCTTCATCCTCTCTCGGCAGGCTCATCACTGGTAATCACAGAGCAGCATTAACACCTTTTCTTGCCAGCCCTTTTTCTGTCAGGGGCACAAACCCAGCTGTGGCTGTGAATACCTGAGTTCGGCCTCCCTTCAGATGCCGTTCCCCTATGGTGGGATTGACCACCTTGGGAATGATTTTCTTGTCTTATGCAAAGGTGCTGTTCTGACACAGACACTCCGCCCTGAGGGATTTATGAGGGATTTACAGTCTAATTAATAAGGAGTAAAAGGTGACTGGTGGAAATACCAACTCGGGAGACATCCCTGACTCCTGGAAGGGACAGAAAGCTGCAGTACATGAGGACTGGCTGCAGGCGTTGGTTCTGGACCACTCTGTCCCTTGAGGACGGCCAGATTAGGAGTGCGAAGTTTTTACCAGCGCAGTTACAAGAGTGGTCCGAGCCAGCAGTGCAGGACCAGAGTTACGTCATCTGCTCTCCTGTTTTTCTTACTCATGCCCAGAAGTATGAGGAAATACTCTTCTTCAAAAGAATATTTTGCATATCAATAGCCCGCTTCATCCAAGATCTCAAAGGGCTCTATATACAGTCATTAAGTGCAATTCCTATCACACTGATGCTCATAGAGAAGCTGGTAATTGAACTCAGAAGAATACACCCTGGAGACCTGACCCCCTGCACTCTTTCTTAACCTGCAAATTACATTTTCCCTAAAAACAAATAAATGACCCTAAAAATCCCTCAGAAGCTTTAGTTACGGAAAGAACAGCAAGAAGCACAGTCTTGGTTAGTGACATCACAAACTCCCATACTTAGGCTGGAACTGTTAGAAATGTTCAAGCACATGTGTGGAAATATAACTGTAACCATGTGGCTTTGGGAAGTCACGGCATGCCCAGCCTATTACTTGCTTCAGTAGCTGGGTGCAACTAGTTCAGCATTTATAAAAACAGCAAGCTGGCTGGGAAACAAGGATGCGTGAATTCCTGGGAGTACAACATTTCTCCAATGTCTGATATTTCCTCTTTGCTGATAGGATGATACCTGAAGCTGGAAGCCTGGAAAGTCTGGCAAATCATGCTGGCAAACTGGCAAAATATGACAGTATTCTTTTGATTCTGAACACAGATACCTCGATAGTGTGCAAGTGTTTTAATCTTGAGGCACATAATACCTCAATGCATGAGGATGGGAAAACAGAAGAGAAAAAGGAATTAACTGAAGTCAGACATCTCTCTCTTTCGTTCCAGTTTTGCTGGTTTAGTGGCTGTAAGAGTTAGTAAAATTCCTTCCTTACAAGGCTGGCACAATTGCAACGCACAATCTAGGAGAGGAGGGTGGAGAATACCAAGCAAAAAACCAAAATCTGTGTGTATGGCAGATGATCTCATCCCAGACTGAGACTCCCTAGGATAACATGTGCCCACCTGTTAGTGTTTCAGCTACTGACAAAGCACGATACTATGAGTTGCTGTAGTGTGCAGTTTCCAAGGATATAGGCTATGGTTCAGTCAAAACTTCAAAAAAAGGGTCTGCCTGTGTTGGAGCGCACATATGAAGACTATTTAAGATGATGACCAGTCATTGCTAAAATTCCTGAAGAATGCAGGTAAGAAAACTTGCTTGTGTCTGAGGTGTCCAAGTTTGCAGTCAGCCATGCGTATGAGGTTTATGCTCCCAGATCCGTTACCATTATCAGTATTGTCAAGCTGTTTGTCCCTTTATATATTCCTAGATGTCTATAAAACAAAATTACCACATTTATGCAGCTTACAGTCCTGCGTACTTGCAGTTCTTCTGTTTCTGGAGTGTGGTGGTAAAGCAGTTGTCAATTACATACAGAGGTACATGCCATAAAATAGATACGGGCTTAAATCAAGTAATATGATAAAGAATATGATTACATAGGTATTACAGGAACTTCAAGAAGCTGGGAACCTAATTCTTACCTTTCCATCCTCAAGGGGAAAACAGAATGTTTGTAATAATTTCAATGCCACACCACAAAACCCCCACAATTCTCAATGAGAAGGCTCACTTTGGGGACTGAATAACAAAGTATGAAAACCATCTCCTGGGCCAGAAAGCTCAGAACAAGATTTTGAAATGCTTATCTTAAAGAAAGAGCCCAGATTGACATTATGATATCCCTGCCAGTGTCTGATTTTTCTGATACCTGACTCACCCTTAAAGTGAGTTTAAAAGCGAAGGTAAATGAACCAAATGTCATGTTTAAATCCCAAACGAATAATCCCAGAGCCTGGAAATCCAACTATTTACACAGGACTTGTATAATGATTCCCAAATCTTTCTCCCACTGCTTGGCCAGTGCATCTTAACACTAAGAAAAATGACGATGGTCTAGTCCCACTGCCCCTTCAGTGCCCTTGTTGTCTGCTGGCCCTGAGGACTTTCCCTTCATAACACTGGTGTTAGACACAGGTTTCATTCTCATTCTTTCATCTTACAAAACAACTCCTTAGGATTACTATATATTGTAAGACAGACTGCTATAAAATACAGGTTTGGTCTTTTTTTTTCCCTTTTCTCGTTACTTTTAACCACGAAATTCAATCAAAGCTTGACAAATAAAAGTCTAACTTCTTGATCGATGCAAAATATGCTGATCCAGCATGACCTAGTAGCAGATCTTAAAATGAATATGCAATATTTCAAGCAATTTTCATGGTACAGGCTCCTTCTCTTTTAACGCAGAAAACCAGAAAAGAAGCAAAGTGAAATGAAATGGTCCCTTCATAGAAAGACTCCCATCTGAAAATTGTTTTAATTCAGGGCAGCCATGGGTATAGTTTACATAATAAAAAGCAGTTTTACTAAAGTGTCTGTGGTTATACTAACCTAGTGTAGAGGTCCTGATCAAAGCTGCCTTGCAGCCAAAGTCATCAGCAACCCGACAGCATGCTTTCGTGAAAAGGACTTTCTTTCTCAGCTGGGATGGCTCAAACCCACTCCCAAGAAAACCAAAGCTAAGCAGAAAAGAGAGTGTAAAATCAAGACACCTTTTCCACTGGTTCAGTATGATGTATTCAAGACAGAGAGAGCTTGGACAGAGATGTGCACGTTTAGGAAAATAACTGAGTCTCCACAACCAGCCAGAGTTATGGCTTGGCAGACCTGGTGTGAGCAGTCATGAGACTGGGGACTGTCACTTGTCTGTTGAAAGCTTTGTTCCTGTCGTTCCTCTGCTTCACTTACCAGCTGCAGGGAGAGATAATGCTCAAATGAAGTAGGTCTTGATCTCTGCCGAATATATTTCCAGAGATGAGGAAATAAACTGAGAATGCGTTCTCCTGATCACAGAATTGATTCATTTCACAAAATTTAAACAAGTCACCTTATTTTCCCTTCTGTTATTTCACCAGCTGCCGTTCCAATCTACAGGCCTTGTAGAAAGGAAAGTGCAATAATGCAATCTTATATTACAGTTACATGAGAAAAAGAGTCGGAGGGGCAGACTATTGGGTTTTCAAAGTGCTTCCCTACATGATCCAGGACTAAGCATATCTCACCCCACTAGGAGGCTTTTGTTTTTAGGTTGCCCCTTGATTTTTTCATTTTTCCTCCCTCCCCTAGGTATGTCACTTCTAAACATCAACCAAATACTTCTGTGGGCAGAAAATGAAGCCACTACAGGCCTTGTTCTTTTGAACTAGGACCCAACTTGATTGGCGTCTCTTGACTTCTGGTAAACTGTGTGTTCTGAAGTGTGAGAGAGATCCCTGCAGCAATAATGTCCATATCAAATCATAATTAAAAACAGCAGTGAGGAATGTGCTGAGATTTGAACTGTGGACCTCCCAGGCCTAAAGCCCAAATTGCAAAACAGGACTTTAAAGGCTCATGGAAGCTTTAAACATCAGACATTTAATCACAACTAGTCTGTAGGGATGATTTCCAAAAAAAGAAACAAAATCTCACCACCACAGAGAATAATAACAAGATCTGAGTGTATGTTGTAGCAGAGAGACAGTTTCTTCACAAAGGGGTCACACGCTGTGCGTCTACTTTTCCATCTACCAATGGCAGCTTGAACATTTTCAAAGACATCTGCAGTGGGAGTCACATTGAGCCAAAGCTGGGGGAGAGGGAAGGAGGCTCTGAAGCAACAGTACAGTATGCTTGTGATCCAATGGCATCTTGCCACGAGTAGGAGGGCTCCACCCAAAAGCATCAAAAATAAATTAACACACCTATCTTTTCTTAGACTTCTTGGAACCTACGCAGGTAGTTCTGTCAACCTCCCTACTACAAGATCCACTTACCCCTAACTGAGGTCAGCAAGAAAGTGAACAAATAAACAGCCTTAAGAAAGGTTGACTGTGCTGGGACAGGCCGAGGAGCTGTCTAGCTCAGTATTCTGTCCCTAACAGCAGATACTTAGGGAGGGCATAATAAAAGGGCAAGCATAAATGAAGCAATACTACTTCTCTGTGAAAGGGGATATCTCTGGCTCACCAGTGAGACCAATGAGTTGAAGCAAACCTGAATTGAAAAAAAATTTGAACTGCTATTTTTCTCATGAACCAGAATAGGACTTGAGCAATCTCAGATACGACTGATGCCAAACCAGGACTGAGCTTAAAGTGTGGGATTCTGATGACATGTTGAAGACAAATTAGTTGGATACTGGATGGAGCGTTGCCCCTAGGTTGTGTATCTGCTTCACTGGTAGAGGAGAGGCACCACCTGCACACCTTCTTGGCCCACAATTTTGAATAATCCCAGATGCACTTCCTGATGGGTTAGCTGACCAGCGTGAATCAGCCTTATCCTTTATCTATAGGTACAGGAGGCACATAGCTAAACACTGGCTTTATGTTAATGAGCTGGGGAGGACTTTCTTTTCCGTGCAGGTCATTGAATCTTTCTCACAGTCCTGCTTATATGTTTGATGACCTTCAAAGCTCACTGTGACACTGAGTCTGTTTTAGTCTAATGGTTAACAAACCAATTACTCTAATTTAAGAGAGGAATGGTTTTATTGCATGCTATGAAAAGGAGTTGAGCTTTGTGGGATTTCCTGACCTTCTCCTATGACATCTCTTGGCTGTCACAACTGTGTAGGTACACTGAAGTCAATAGGTCCTTGAGCAAGATGTTGAGGGATAGCAGAGATGCTGACATCTAGCAATGTGGGAATTTGGGGGGAGAGATTTGAACTTGAGCTTTCTTAAAGCTGGGGTACTTTGCAACAGGGGAGTTGTGTTTCCCTAATCTTTCTAGCAGCAGAGATGGAGGGTGGGGAATCTCAGGAAGACTCCCTGGTAGTGCTGGTATTTGTCTGAATACCTCAATGCACTGACACTCCTGCATTTAAGCTTTTTTCTGGTGGCGGCTGCAGTGAACGTCTGCTGTCAAGGGTTCCCATTGACTGAGGCAATGACACTAAAGTCAGAACAAGAGTGGAATATAACTTGGGAGAAATAGGATTAATGACCTGACAGAACTCAAACTCCTAAGGAGCTCTTGCCCTCTTCTTTTGAAGAAACTACCCTCTATGTCCCCAAACTGTAATTTAATTTCTTAATTTCATGGCTTTTAAGATAAGCTTTTTCTTTCACAAGACCCAAAAGAAGACTATATATGTACGTATGTATGTATGTATGTAAATAGCTTCCTCGTCAGTGTCAACCTTGCCTCTGGGTATTAGTCTCATTCTGCCAATCTTTCAAACCCTGTAGGATAAACCAGCATTTAAATTATATTTAATCATACAGGAAAGTGTTCACCACAGAGACGGTACTTAACAGAAAGAGTTTACTCTGGAGGGATTCCTTAAAGAAACTGAATCCCGATCAACAGAGGGCTTGAAATCTGGAGAACAGCAGAGTTTGGAAGAACAGACAAGGTCGATGCTGTATGGGACCGCTGTTCAGTACGTTGGTACATAAGATACAGGAGAGGGAACACAAGCTAGTTCCTGCATTCCGTGAAAAAAAGTTACAGGATCTGCAAATTGGAGATGGGGAAACTTCCCCTTTGGGTGCTGCTTCTTAGACATTGTTAAATGCAGCTGATGCTTTCCTCTTCATGCGTTGCAGATCTAGCATCCTGTATTTGTTCAAAGCAAGACCTCAATCACCTTTCAGACCCTGAAAGCATCCTACACCAAAGGACCCACTGAAATTGGTCCTAGAGGCAAAAAAAGGGTCAGGCTTCTTTCCTCAGCTAGAAAAAAACCCTTGCCACCTGGAATGTCCCAAAAAGGAGAGATGGATTAAGTATGGAAATTGTAACTCAGATTCGAAACCAAGCCATAATTAATCAAACATGTGCAACCTGCAAAATCAAAGAGTGTGAGACCAAAGATTACCTTACCCGTATTATCTTTTCTGGCCACTCAGCCATTCTCTGTCCTAGATTCAAGCACAGAGCTCAGTGCATGGCTACATTGGAACTAGAATGTGACTGAGAGGAAAGCAAGTGAGACACAGGAATTATAAGGCTGAGAAAATGGAAGAAAGGGATCATGGGTATGACTGTCAGAGGCAGGAAGAGAAAATGGGCAGATGGGTGTAGCCACATACCTTATACGTGATCAAGTTAATGATGTTACTGGAATCTCAGCCTGAATTTCACTGTTCGGGGAAGTGATTTGCAGACTTGCTAGTATTCCCGCTTTCAGCCTCCTGTCAGTGCTATTATTCAAGAACCTATTTTGATTCCTAAAGAGTTGTCTTTCATATTCTCCAGTGTCAGACCTTCCTCACACTTGGCTTTGTGTAGGGAGCTAGCTTTCATCTTGCTCTTTGGCTTTTCATGTGATAATTGGAAGTAGTAGGAGAAGCAGCTGCCAAATGTTCCTTTAATACCTGAACTAGGAATCCTGTCCTACTGAGTGAAAGAGTGGGACAAAGACTATAAAGCTATCAGAAGAAGTAGTACTAGGACTGAAGCTCTCAAAAGAGGTCTATGCATTAATTGGGGGCAGATAATCTCGTCTGATCTTTTCACGTGGAGGAAGGAATGCTACTGTTGGTACATGATATCCCCAAGAATACATGAGGCAAGAGACTGATGATGACATAATTATTATGCATTTACAGCACCTAGAAGCCACTGCTGAGATCAAAGACAAAATCAGCCTTGCATTCCTACAGTAAAAACAAGCACAAGGTGAGAAAGAGAAAGATTATGAGTGAGGGAACATGAAAATGGATCCCACATGTGGCTTTCAACCATCCAAGACTAGGATTCTGAGTGGATGGCCCTCACCTCCAGCATTCTTTCTCTGGCACTATTGTCTTGCAAAGAAGTGTTGATTCACCTACGTCTGTGTATACACATACGTTTCTCAGGAGTTATTTTTTGAGGATTTTGGGATTGTCTAGTTTCCAAAATTGACTTTGTGCAACTTGAAGGTTCATATGCCTGTACAGTACTTGATCCAAAAGAGGGCTGTATGCTCTATGCCCATCTTCCCCTTAATTTCATTTTATTCTGTCTAATAAATGCACACCTTCCTTTTCCAATATGATACAAAATAGTTTGAAATAGAAGTGCTCAAACTGACTCAAATTGGGCCACCTTGGATGCTAGGATTGGTAGAGCTTCACTGCTGTTCAGCACTACACCTAACCTGTTTGGACTTGGGAGAAATGGAACGTATTTGCCCCAGAAGAGAGCCACATTAATGGTTTGTGCTGATGTTCAAGTTAGCGTTTTCAGGTCCAGCTTATCAGCCTTGCCCTGCAGAGCTCATCCTCCATCCCTGGAGGGATGTAGGACAGCAGGATGCCTTCTATACCACACCAGTCTAAAAATAAGCCACCAGAACAACAGGCAGCAGAACAACTTTTCCAAGATGTTTATGTCCTAAGCTCTTGGCCAACTTTCTTCCTAAGCTGCCACATTCCCCAGCCTGTCTGAATCCCATCTGCAGCTTCAAAAGTTTCCACCTCATCTTGTGCACGGTCCATGAATAACTGCCTTGTTATGTATATGCACAGTGGAAGGGTGGGGTGGAAAAAACTCTGGTAGGAGCCTGTCTTGAGCTTGCAGTAAATACTTACCCAACAGAAACATCAATGAGATTTGGCAGCTGTGAGGAGCACTTCTGGAAAATCGTTTCGGGTTCCTAGGAAGTGAGGGAGGCATTTGGTAATAGGTGGGGACATTTTTTCTTTCCCTTGCCATTTCTTGTCAGAGAAAGGGGAAGATCTAATTCCTCATTACTCATCTAAGGAAATCCCCTGTACCTAGAAACAATATCCTCTGCACCTAGTCTATGCTTGTGCTGTCTTTAGAGAAGTCTCCAGAGGAACCTTAAGTAGTGTAATACCAGATCTGTCACTCTCCAGCAGTCCCAGTAGCTGTGGGAGTCATAGACGCTGCCTGTCTAGGAATGCAAAGCAGAGAAAGGCAGAGAGCACAGTAAAAGCCAACAGGAGATATCAGTTTAAATCACTGAAATGTTTCTGTTATTCTAACCCTTTTGACTTCTGGGTAATACAAACAAGGTAAAGCAATATTTTGTTTTTCTCTTCTTCACTGTATTCTATCGTCTTCCTTAGCATTGGCCCATGACTATTTCACCTAGCAGTAAATATAATCTGAGAATTAAGCCTCCCTCCTTAATTCATAGTAGATGAGTCTTTCAGTACAATATATTTCTTTTACTCCACTGTAAAATTTATAAGCTCCTGGTCTTGCAGCTACAGTTTACAAGGCACCAAGCATTCCTATCCCAATGTTAAAGGACGTCACTTAATCTGGGCACTTGAATGGTAATGTACTTAATATTTACCAAAAATTAAAATTTCATTAACTTTTCCAGATATTTTTTTTTTACCAAAAAGGTCCTCTGATACTTAACCACTTGCTCTCAGATATAAACACGTGGGCTATCTAAGGTGTAGGAAGTAATTTTCCCACTGCTCAGCACTGCAGTTTCAGGCACAGAACCCAAGAAAGGCATGGCACAGACAGGTCCCTTGGAGAATGAGAATGGTAAGAGGTTTAGAAAACCCAGCATGAAGATAGAATGAAGGAACTATGCTGGGCAGGGCGAGAGCCAGCCAAATATCATATTAAGGCAGTCTTCAGGTACTTAAAAGATTTCCCCAAGGAAACAGGCATTTAAATGTTCTCCATGTTCAGTTGGTATTAGGGAAGAAGTAATGGACTCAGATGATAAAAAAAAAAAGTCTTTGAATTTAGACTCTGATGATCCCTAAGTACTGGACAAGATTCCACAAGCTGCCTAAGTGGTCTCTATCACTGGAGAATCTTATGACCGTTTTTCTTGCAGTGCCACCAAGAGTTATTCCCAGCCTATGAGGTCCGAAGCTGCCTCACCCTTCCCAGAAGCCACCTGCTCTGACAAGCTGTAAGGGGTTCACCACCAGCCAGTGGGAGGCCTGGATCAGCTGTGTTGCAAGGGGCTGGGCTTGGGGCCCTTTCCATCCCTACAATTCTGTGATATACAGAGAGAGTGTGCAAAGAGAAGTCTAGTCTCCATGAGGTACATGCACATTGTCAGGAATTTGAATGTGAATAGGGGATGTAACTGGTTATGGCTAAATTAAGAATGAAATCAGCACTTTCAGAACATTTGCCGTTGTACAATAGCATTATCTTCCATGTAGATATTTATTGGTAACTTTGTATATGGTATTATAGAAAAAGTATGGTGGACTTAGCACAGGCTATAAGGAGCTGCAGTCATCTGAAGACTGTATGTCACTTAACTCAGGAAGGCAAACTGTGTTAGAGAACCATTCTACTCTTCTGTGTCTTATAATAATGAACAGTATCATTTCTACAAAGAGACTATGACTTAGGGCAAAATTTGCACCAGCTTGGAATAATTTATAGGAAATATGTGCATCTCAATCACCTGGATTGGCTGGAGATGATATTATTTACATATTTAATAAATATTCTATGTATTTTATACGTATTATCTATATTTTATACATATTACATTTAAAATAAAAAATACAAGCTCCATAATCATATAACAGAAATCTAGTGAATGCATGCCCTTTAGAAAGAATCTTTTTAATATGTAGGTACTGTATGTAATTTTTTTCTTCTTTATTTCACTTTGCTGCCTATTTTTCTGATTCTTACTGCTACAATTGTTGCCAGAGATGGATCTGAAATAATACATTTGGCTTTGGCCTCCCCCTCTAGTCACAAAAGGTGTTTGTCCAATAGTGGAATTACCTTTAAGTGATGTCCCATTTGCTTATTACATCATTGTCATCCTTTTTGATGTCACTTCTGGAGGGTGTGAAGGTTCTAAACATTAAAAGAAAAATAGAAAGCAACAGAACATTGTGCCTATTGTGGAGCTCAGCTCTCTCTCACACCTGCCCCAGGTTGTGATGATCCCAGCACGGAGGCTAGACATACTTTGAAAATATTGTGTAGCTTGATGCAACTCCAAGGAGTTAAATCTTTTTGCTTAATAGCTCAACTCCTCTCAATACGCAGCAGAGCATATAAGGAGCCACACAAATCTTCCTTGCGAAAGTTACACCTGCCCTCTGGGGGTAATAGTTTATAGCTCCTCTTGTTTTCCTCACAGCTTTTTTATTTGCTTAAATGTTTATATGGTGCTTCCATCCTGTTTGAATCTACAACAGCTTGATCTCACGTAAAGGGTGGAGGCATCTCTCCAGACACTGATTCCTGTAAATTAATGTCTTTGATTAGTTTAGATGAAAGAGACACTTATTATAAAACATCCCATACTGGGTGCAGCTATGTGGGTGGATTGTACACCCATAAAAAAGAAAGAAGCACTGTATTAGCTAGACCCGGCACAGTGGGGTTTGATGCTACGTTAGCTCCATCTGTAGTCATCTAATATCACTCTTTTTAATTCTATCAAATACTACCTCTTGCAACACCTGCTGATAAAATTTTTAAGGTAGATAGGAACAACCAGTTGCATTTGGCCATCACATAAGTGATTATGCCATCAGCATACAAACTGAATGGCTATCCTGCATCCCGTGCACGAAGTCTGGGGAGGATTAAACCACCAAGCAAGTCATCTGCAAATGCAAGGGTCTTTATTTGGAGCAACTGAGTATTTTCTTTTGCTCCCCTCTTTTTTCCTCCTTGGCTGCCATTAGAGAAGAGTAAATGTAGACAACGCTGTCTACTATAGGGATTATTGACTACCTGTGATCTTTTGGGGAGTTGTAGAGGAACAAGTGTAATCTTTAATAGAGGGATCTTCTGTAGAAACAGGAGCAGGATGATACATCTAATACTGTGCCTTTGACACAAAAGGCTTTTTTGTCAGTTAGGTAATAAGGCAGTAAGGCCTTGTCATGTTTTAATTTGTGTGAGCAGAATGTGTTTAGACTGGGTGAGGAGGATGTTTTGGCATTGGGTGATGAGAATGTTTGGTTAAGCCACTTGTTAAATTGAGTAAATCTGACATCAAAGAGTTTGATAAGGTATTTCTAAGATCTTTGTGACTTCAGTGATGTTAGTACAGAAATGATATAAAGATAAATGAACTGACACTTAAGCAACGAATAGGTTACCCCCAAGTATATTGTAAGGTAAATCAGTGTATATGGCTCTAGATGAAGTGGGATGAGTTGTGGAAAGGCATGGTTTCCCAGAGCTTTCCCTAGCAAATTTAACAACTAACTGCTGGTCGTTTCCTTCTGCTGGGCAAGGGTGGCGCATACAGAAGGGATGCTTCTTGGATTCTGGTAGTAAGTAATGTTAGACAGAAATCAAGAGACTAGTTTGAATTAGCATGTGATGACTTGCAGTGCTTTCAGTGTACCTAGTTAGCAACAAATCTAGCAAAAGCAGCAAGTGTGTGATTAGACTATTACCTAAATAGAAGGCCAAAAAGAACCTTCAGCAGCACAGCTCCACCCAGGAGCTACGAGGAGTACAAGAGACCCAAAAGAAGTAAGGATAGTCTAAGCTTCTACCAGATCTGTGGGCTGCAAAGAAAAACCTCAGTGTCTTCACTCCACAATGGCAAAATACAGAAGAGTGTCTGTAATCTACAGCTGCTATGACCTCTTTGAATTTCTGTCATGTAGGGGATGATACCCAGGATGGCATGCACCCTTAGGGAGACCCTCAGCACTTCACATGATGCAACATCCATGTGAGAGGGACTTTCTCCTGCATTTAGGACAGGCAGACACTGAGATGACTTAAAGCTTTAAGTTGTACTAGAAATAACCATGTTATAGGACGCTGCTAGCAGAAAATTGTGAATGCTCTTTCCAGTAGACTGAAAAGTAGTGTTATCTGCATGGGCACCCCAGTCAGGGTGTAAGGTTTCTCCTCTTTCTCACCAGCACGGGGGGGGGGGGGGTGGGGGGGGGGTGGGGGGTGGTGTGTGTGTGTGAATCATAGGGTTACTTTGTTTAGCTTCAAATGGTGGATGATTGCCCTCAGTCTCAAATCGTTCATCACTACTACTTTCCACCACAGCAGAAGGCAATGATTTTAGTGGAGCTAACAGAGGAGCCCAGCAGGGTCTTTCACCTTGAAGCATTAACAAAGTTTGAATTCTCTCCCGGGCCATCTCCTCCGTTGTGCTGGGTCAGGACTGCACTGACTTCTGTAGTTCTTTCCCACCCTCCCCCAAGATCTGTACAAGTGTCTTAGGCTTGGACCTAACCCAGCAGTTGCCAAGGTCTCTGAGAAGACTTTCTTTCACCTCAGTAGGTATTAGAGCATAAAAGCAGCTGGATGGGCAACTCTTTTTGGAGTTTCCACTTAATTTTCTCATAAGATGGATGTAGGTTTTTATTCCTAAACTGTGGCTAGTCGGGGAATAGAGGTGATACAAAATAAGGAGAAAAGGAGTTGTTTTTCTAATCAGTAAAAGAGGCTTTTTTCTCTGGAGTAAATCCCGGTCTCCTTTCTTTTCCAAGGACTTAATGCAAAACATGGGCCAAACCCATCTAATGAAATTCTGTTTGTCTTAATGATCCTCTGGGCACAGGAGATCCTTGATGATTGAACTTAGATGACACCGGCCACTAGTAAGTTCTGTTCCTCAAAACTCTGAGACAATCCCAGCAGATAAATGATATAACACGTTTCCCATTATGATATTACCATAAAGCCAGACAGCCGTATGTTTACCATGTAAATAATCAGTCACCAGGCAAATCAGGAAAAAAAAAAAAAAAAATCCCACCATCACCTTTAATTACCTGTCAAACATTTACCTCCGTTTGTCTTTTAGGGCACTTATTTTTTGCCGTGTGGTCCTGGTTCTTGATTAGTTTAACAACCCCCCTGCATTTTGACAGCAGAAGAAAAGAAGAGGTGATTATTACAGTTACTGCTCTTGCTTTGCCTTGAAAGTCCATTCTAAAGAAGGCATTAGAGAAGGCTTTCTTGTGGCTGAGAGATCAGATTACCACAATTAAAGTAAAAAGGTGTGGTGCTATTTACTCTGCATGTTATGACACATGAAAGAAAGTGATTCAGGCAAGAAAAATAATTACACATTAATTTGTGTTTGGCAACTTTGTTTCATATATGTGGCCCACAGAGCTTAGATAAAAAGCTATTTTGTCCAGTGTGTCCTCTGTGTAAGCTTGGAGAAGGGCTTATGCCGCTGTACTACATTTTACGAGGAGTTGTCTGCGTATGTGTGTGGGGATGAGGAAATAACGTGGAGCTAACCGCCTGGTCGGACACTTCAGTACTACCTTGGATGAATTTTTCATCATGAAGCCCCATACTGCTACTTAGGTTTCACCTAACTGAAAAATTGTACTGCAACCCCAAAACTAGCCCCGGGTTTGACAAAATTCTCGCAAATCTGAGGAGAACATGTAGATTTTCTGAGCCGGTTCATAGAGTTGTATGTAGGACTTGGGTCTGAATAACTATAAAAGTGCAACTCTAAAAATGCAAATTAGCTAAATTCTTACAGGTTTCTGTAAACCAGGGGGGTGGCTGCAGTGTGCTCTCAGCACAGCTCGAGAGGAAGTTCAGTCTTTGCGACTGCATAATATGCGTGCAATAAATCATGTGTTAACTCCTCTTGTGCCTTGAGAAAATACCCCCTTTGTTATACTGGCAATAACGCACAGGGAGGCAAGCTCCAAAACACCCAAGAGGGTTTCAGTGGTGTTACACCAGGTTTAGCAGTGCATTAGAAATGCACCATGTTAGAACTGTGAAGAAAAATGCAATCTGAACATGACCAGCATGACTACAGTACAGCTCCCTTACTGTAAATAATTTCAGCAATAAATTCTTGGCCAAATCAGTTCATCTCAGATAATGCAGTTTCAGTTCAATGCAGATTTTAACTTTGCAAAAATGATCTTGAACCAACGTTCCTTCAGGTTTTCATAAAATGATACACAGACACGCATATCAGGTCTGTGAGCACAACAGGCTCTTAATTAGAGAAACCACCCTCAAAATGGAAGAAAGAGCAAAAGAAGCTTCAGAAGGAAGGTCTGCTATCTTCCTTTCATTTCTGTTTTCAGAGGAACTGTCTGCATAAAGTTATACAGTCTTACTGACTTCAGGACAACCTAATGTTAATGGGATGATGGCAATAGCAGAAGATTTGGCCCAAAGGAGAATATATACTCATATCCCTATAGTAATAACTTAGTTCAAGGAAGCAGCAGTTATTCATAACGTGAAAAGAACAAATACATGAAATGTAAACCCACAAAGCTTCATTTTCCCACAAAGTAAGCTTTTTGCATAAATCATCATTACCCATTGCAAAGAGGCAGTTTTAATATTAATTAAAAGTTTGCTGTTCTTATATCAATATGTATGTTGGACTCATTGCCTGAGTATGGAGAGGGAATGCATTTACATTAGTAAATAAAATAAAATTTCTGAACATACAGGAAAAATACAGCCAATGGAATTGTGTTTGTTTTCTTATAAAAGTTTGTGGAACGATTTTTATAGAACAGTTGAAAATGGTATCATTTATTCTGTGTGCTGCTTAAAAATTATATTGATTTAACTTGGCAATTACTGTCTCTTTTCTTTCTGCCAACCTATTTTTAATCTTCCAAACAAGAGACACTGAGCTTTTTTTCATAACACTGCAAAGCATTAATTCTAATTTGCGAGCTAGAGAGTCTAGGGAATGCGTGACACTTCGGTAAAATGCTTTTGTTGGTATGGCATTGGGATGGCTGCATTACCTGCAACTGGCAGAGAGATGTTAGTGCTTTCTGTAAGTAACAAGAGTTACATATAATCCCTTGACACATTTTGCATTCAACTTTTGCAGTGGTTGATCTGGGCACTGCATGGCACAGGTAGCACAAGCACAGCTGTGCCAGGTGAAACTGGAGATCTGCCTAGACCGGTAGCCTGTCTCCAGCAGTGGCCAGTAGCAGATATCAAGGGCAGAGCATGCGAATAGGACAAGCACGCGGTGATTATTCCCCAGGATTTGCTCTCTGCCTCCAGCTGTTTGTGGCTTATGGATATCTTGAGCCAGAGTTGGTGCTTGCCAAACCAAGAGCTCTCAGAACATCAAACAGGCAGAAAGGCACTTTCATGTGTATCATGAGCAATACAAAGTGTGTTTATGAAAGGCTGCTAAATGTCCATTTTGAACCAGTAGCTACTTCTAAGAACAACGAATACAAATGTTTCTTTAAAAAGATAAACATGCAACCGGTGCATCCATTTCTGAGTGCTTTTGAATGCTCTATTTACAGCCAGGTGTCAGCACTAAGAAATACAATTAAGGTCTGGATAGTCCTGGATCATAATGGTACCTCTGCTAAGTAGCTTCAGTTGCTTAACGTGTACCTGCCCCAGGGGACCTGGAAGGTGGCCAGAGTCATTGACAAGTTCATAAAATGTAGGTGCACCCTCTAAAGTGTCAGAAATGCTTTCAGGACAGAAAATAAGTGTGGTGTTTCCATTGTGCTTCAGAAAACAAACCCTTCAGGAAGAAAAAAATAATGGAAACACATGAAACGTAAATTGGATACACTCAAAGTTAATGAAAGGAAAATCTTTTTCCATTTTAGTTAATGTCTTAAATTAGAATTTTGGTATAAAAGCTGGAAAACAGATGAAGAGGATATATTTTTTTTTAAAAATTATTTGTTAGTGAATTTGAGGCTTATGAATGAAAGTACCTAATAATAGCATTGGCCAGAGCAACACTTAATGTGGACTGCAGCTACATTGGTTTCTCCACTGTAGTTCCCCCACTGCACTGCAGGAACCTGTCCATGTGAGCTGCAGCCACATCTAGCAGCTCCTGCTGGTCTAATTCAGCCAGAAAACCACTCCTGCTCCACTTTCCTCAATAGTCCTGGCTTGTATTATACCTTTTTTCATTGTTTTGTTTCTCCATTCTCCCTTGGACTCTAGCACAGTCCATTTCTGACTGTCTGTATGAAGACCTTTTACTCCATCTTGCCCAATCTGATGCAGCTTGACTTGAAAACCTTATACTGTCCTCATCTTCTGGCTTTCCCAGTATTTGCCCCCATCTTTATCTGGGGGCTTCTCATTGTATCACATTATTCATATTTTCCACTGGTCCTTCCACTGCTTTTCGTAAAAGTCATCAAGTTGGACATTTGCAATTTACACAAACAAAAGTAATAAAGAAATATTATTAATCCTTATCTTTAAATTGCTCATCAAGTACTGTTTTTTCTTAAAAAATATTTCTCTTTTTCCATTCCACAGCTTCACATATATTTCTTTCTCTGTTTTTATCAACCATCTTGTTTGCATAGCTGCTCCCCAGGATATTTGTCACGGCTGGCTTACAGCACACTCTGCTGATTTACAGCAGCAATTAATAATTTCGTATCTGTTGGGAGGGGATGGATTTCTATCTTACAAGGATGAGTAGCAAACGATACCCACAAGCCTGAAAAATGCTGATGAGCATTTTTTCATCCAAATCAAAACACAGGGTTCATGCACAGGTGACAAGCCAGAGAGGAAGATGTTGAGAAAGTATGGAGGGCATCAGAGAGCCCGTAAGTCCCAGGTGGGAGTGGGACTGATGTTTCTGTCCTGACTCAGCGGTGTCTATCCTTCTGCCGGCTGGGCGAGATCCTCCACTCCTGTTAGTCCAGCTGGCCCTGTTGGCACCCCACACTGGAACTGGCTGGCCCTGCTTGAGCTCTAATTCTGCGGGTGCTGCAGGTCAGTAGCTGGGAAGCTGTGAGCAAAGCTGTGCAATTAAACTTGCAAAGCACCAGCCCACACTCTAGACAGCCCTATCTGATTCTTAACTTTATGAGTAACCACACTGACACGCACTATTGATTGGTAGGGAGAGGGAAGGAAAAAAAAAGATCAGGTTTGCTGCTTTCATTAAAATAATTCTGGGCCAGAGTTTTGGTCTATATCCTTCTTTGTATGCTAACTCACAAAGGCCGAGAGCCAAGAGGAGCTGCTAGCTTTCTCTGCAGGTACCAAAGAGCATCAGGGTGAAAAACAGGAGTTTGTACAGATACAAAGCAGCAACAGACCCTTCTTTCAATCCAGCCTTTTATTACAACTTCTGGGTATTCACTCAGCTTAGAGACAGCACTGATTGTCTCAGGCAATAGACTGTGAAAAGCCTACAAGTGCAAAAGAAGCACACATCAATAATAATAACAATCTTATTCAGTAGATGGCCATAAATTGTTCCTGTCTCACATACTCTTTATTCCAATCTACCTGAGTGTTCCTTGGTAACAGTATAGCTGGACTTCCTAAGGCTTCCAGAGCTGTTTTCATCCTGACCTTGTCTGGCATTTGAACTCCTTTGCGGCTTAGCGCATTTTTGACCTTGCCCCATGTAGGCTGCATGGCCTTCCCTTCCCATTCGGCTAATCCACCATACGCTCTTCCTCCAAAGCTTTCACACAAACATGTTAAACCAAGGTTGGTAAGCAGCAGACACAATAACACTGAGCTGCCCCCACTGCTAAATTTCCAAGCTTGGACTAGTTCCTATGTGCCCAGTTATTCAGGAGAGGGGAATATCTATGAGATGAGGGCAGCCTTTGGGGTTTTTACTGTCCAGTGCTGAGCACACTGCCAAATTCAAAACGCTAAGAAGTAGCAAGCATTGACCTGTGAAACATGTAACACCCGCATTAGTATTTTCCTAGGTATTCCCAGGTATAAACTTGAAACTACTGAAGGGCAGGCAAAGCAGGAAGGGGGAAAGTCTCCCTGCATTTTATTGAATGCTTTTAGTCATTTGAACTGACCATAAGCTGAAGGTACCTTGGATAAGGCCTGAAATGTTGGCTTTGTACACATATATAGATCCCTTTAATAACCTGGATGTACACAATTGCCTTTCAACCTAGAGAATTATATAACACTTCACATGGTTTTGCAAGGAGTGTACCAGGGAGTATTTGAAAGGATCTGAGCCAAGAAGCTGTACAGACAGCAAGGCGTCTGTGTTGCCACTACAAAGTGGATGTTAATTACCTAAAACAATACATGTAATAGGCGAAGAGAAAAATGCTCTGCATTGCCTTGCCATACCCACTCATCTAGTGCATCTCTAACTGCACAGTTATTTAGCCTGGAGGGATCATAATTAGCTGCTTCATAAATTAATAAGGGAAAGGAGGAGGGAAGGGGGAAAACTACCAGTGCAAGAATGGTGGGAAACTTCAGATAGGATGTTTCTCGAAGAATGTCGTTAGCACGCATAATTGCTTCATTAAATAAAGACACATACAAATGCACAGGGATTCTCTGTCCCCTGTCCCTCGAGAGAGAAGGGTTGCTTGACAGGCACTGCGTGGCTCCTAGTTGAAGGACACCCTGGAGGGGCCAGGCAAATGCCAGGTGACTGCCACCCTGTGCATGCTAAAAAGCTTCCCAAAGAATATAGAGAAGTGACGTGTGGCCAAGTATGATTTACAGCCCCCTCTAATACCTTTCATCCAAGGCACTTAAATAGTGTTGCAAGCACCAGTCAGTGAAGTCTTGCGTGGTTCATCATGGCAAGGTGAAGACATGTATCATTGTTCCTATTCTACAGACAGAGAAACTGAGGCAGACAGTGACACATCTTGCTCCAAGCCACTTGTCAGGTCAGGGTCAGGCCAGTTGCACTAACTGCCACTGCCAAACACCGACTGGGTATAATGAACCTATTGGAATCCCATTTACATTAGTTAATTATGAGTTCTTAAAAACAATGGGTTTTATTTCCTCTATTATGCAAAGAATTTACAAGGTGGGAGAAACATCTACCCAGTTTGCAACCAGACACTAGACCCATTTAGCTAATTAGCCAGTTCCAGGCTGGCAGTTGGATGCATTCATACATCTTCATATAGCATTACCACAGCCTGTTTTTGAACCAAATTCTCTTATGAGACAGTGGAAATATCTCCAAAAGTGCAGGAAGAGGACATATGCTCTATCTGACCAGAGGCGCTGCACCATGTTTCTCTTTTTCTGAATTTTGCTCCACATTCTTCCACACTTTTAATCTGTTAATCCACAGCAACTCATCTTGGAACCAGAGCCTGCCCTTACGGGCCGTTTCTGCATATTTTTTCCCTTAAAAGCCAGGCTTCCTGAATCACAGGGAGGTAAGGGATGTGACTTGACTGTAGTCCAACAGCAAGTCTCAATGATTCAAAGTCATAAGTGGAATTCAGCTCCCAGGCTTCAAGGAAAACTGGGCCAAAAGGAAACTCTGCTTTTCCCATTCTACGTTGGCCAGCAAGCTAAAAAGGCAAATAGGAAGCATGTCCCACCCTAAGCAATATGGAGTGCGTGCTTTTTAAAACTGCAGCTGGCCTTTTTTGGTGGTAACTAGCTTTCTACAGGAATATGTGGGATTTCAATAGAAAGGCATGTGGAATATTTCCCATTTGACTTTAAAGTATCCCCTATGTATGCTTATTTGCATTCATCCTTACTAAACACTTAATCTCCTGAGCTTCTTCCTCTTCCCTCAGCACTGCGAGTTTGGCTTTTGCTCTTTTCAAGTGTCTTTATGCTCTTCCTCCCTTTCCTCTTTCTGGCCAACAGCCTGGCAATTTCTCTAATGAAAACAGTTGCTTGCATCCAGAAAGTATTTTTTGCTTTACATTAAAGCCTTACATTCTGTTTTTACCCCACCCTTGAAAGCCCATTTTAGAATGTGCACCTCCTGCACAATCTTGCTTTATTTCCTTAGGTCCCTATATGCTGTCCCACCATTAGGATGGTGTTGCCCTTCCTGTTTATATCCTTGCACTGGCGTCTCAGTGTCTAACCATGACTCTGTTCCCGACTGCCTTTTCCTCCCCCCAGCCCCCCCCACCTCTTCTTGGAGCCCCCTCTGCTTTTCCTAGCCCATTTCAGGCTCCCCATTGTCCTGTAAACCCAGGACACATTCTCATTCCTTTATTTGCCCAGAGAACTAACTTTCTTCCCAAGGTATTGAATCCAGTAATGCCATTTGCAAAGTAAGAATGGGATATACCAGCCTGCCTTTGAGTTAAAGCTTGTGGAAAGTGAACATCCAAATCATATTTCAGAAAATTTCTGAAAATCTTACTCTACATGACTGAATTACTGTGTCTGCCTCTGCCAGCTCCCTGACTGGCTGTTCTCTATCCCTTCACCATGGAGGAAGGCTAGAGAAAACCTTTCCATCAAAGACTGAGCTGGCAACAACAAGCCTTCCCCCTCCCTCCCCTTTTCTCATTATAAATTTCCATGGCACAATAAAGCATTTTCCAACCAAGACTAGTGCTGAACATATTGACAGAGCTAAATACATTGAGACATTTAGATTTGGGGTTTTCTGGTCGGTTGGCTTACTAAAACTGTTGACTTTCAATGGCAAAGTTCCCACTGACTTTAGAAGGACTTGGATTTCACCCTGTGTGTGGTTAGAGCATCTGCGACCCTGCCTTGTGTGAAGTATGTCATGATCAAGTTCTTAAAGGTAAACAAGCACAAGGGGCAAAAATACAGCAAAATTCAAAATCTTTTCATGTATAATAATTAAAGACAATTTCTTGCAGAGCTGTAAAGTGTATAAAGTATATCCTTTTAAATAGATTTTTGTACTCTTAATTAAGTGCTGTTTTTCAATAAAGTATATGCTTTTTGCCCTGAGGATATTCAGTCTCAGGCCTTTCACTTTTACAGAAGCAGTGAAGAGAGGTTTATGATAGGCAGAAACTTTTTAAAAATTTATTCTGCAAGCCTGAGTAGTTCCTTGACAGCAATGATAAGAAACCTATAGTTTTCTAGAGTTGGAAAATCTCCTGTATTAAAAGCCTCGGAGTGGTTTAGGTCTAAGTACCTCAGATTCCTGACTTCAGACCTCACCTTAATTTCATATATTTAACTTAATTGATTTCAATGGGCTTATGATGACTTACAGTGGGGTAGGCGGGTCAGGCCTCTCATTTCTATTTTGATTGTGCACTGCGGTTCCATAAGCATCCAGATAAATCTAGTTTTCTCTCTGTGAGCATAAGTCATTCGCTGAATGGTGAGAATGTGAGGTCTAGTCTTCTTCTGGCATTTCCTGCATACAAGTGAGATTATGTGAGATCAGATGCCATGGCACTACATTCCTACACAGGGCTCACCAAGACAAATGAAAAACTGAGATATGTGTGAGACACTCCCACAAGGATCACCAGAGAACAAGAAATTACCCATAACCATACCTTCCTCCACTCCTCCTAGTGTTGTAGTCTCTTGCTGCTCATGGGAGGAGCTGGGGATAGCTCTGGCCCTGTCCTCCTGATGTTCTCTCCCTCAGTCAAAGTGTCAGCTCAGTTTTCTAGGGATAAGAATAGTGACATGGAGATGGGTGCCATCAGCAGGAACTACATCTTAGTATTAATTCTGGAGCCCACATACACAGGGAATTCAATTCACTCTCTAGCAATGGTCAGGATTTCAAACTCCTTTAGCTGTCGTGGGCTGGTGGCCTCAAACTCTACTCAAGTACAGCATGTAGCCTCCAAAGTCATTCGCAGAGGCATAGCTCTTTACTTCAACAACATCCCAAGTAGCTGGGCACCACTGATCTAATTGCTTCAAAAATTACCCACCAGGCAAAGTCTCTGTCAAATATAAATTCAAGTAAAGCTCAGAAACTATGAACCATTGACATATTGGAGTCAATTAAAACCCAAGCAGTTTATTTGTGCAAGCATGAGAGTAATTAACTCTTCAAAGTCCCAAGTTCTTGTGTGTATGGCAATTACAGTTGCTCTTGAGACAGCCATATATAAGCATGGATCTCTCTCTGCTGAAACTGCCATGAAATCAGGCAACTGGGCTTTAATTGCAGTACCAGCACTGTTTGGGGTTTTCAGTGGACCCGCTCTGTCCTTCCCCCTTCCCTTCTTCACAACCCTGCTCTGCCAGAGCTTTGCGACATGCTGCAAAATAAATATAATGCAGAGGCAAAGCATGGTGTGAGGCCCTTCTTCGTCTGCTGCCTGCTTGGGGACATCAAATGGTATAGTGTTTCATCCTGTGATATCCCAAAGTGTTTTAAGACCTATGAATCAACTTATGCCTGACTCCTGCAGAGGTGGATAAATAAGGCAGACACAGGAGGGACTGAGACAACGGCAAGGAGTTCTGTATTTAGGGCATTTGATTCAAGGGGGCACTAGTCCTGCACAGACGAAGGGAAGGGGCTACCATTGCCGTGGGATAGTCCTGGTGCCTTTCCATAGCTCACTGTGGGGCAGGAGAGCTGTGTATACAGCATTCGCTTGGAGAACGGGTTGGAGAGCAGGCTAATGCAAGGATCGTCACACCAGAGCCATGCTATCCACCCAAATGTCAAATGTCTCTTCACACCCTGTATAGTGACTCGCTGCCTTTAAGATCAGAAAAAATAGTGCCCTTTGCATTTCTCTGCTGCCCCGGCTCAATATTTTAAAGCACTTTACAAAGCTGATGAAGGAGTCTTCAACTCCCCCTCCCCAGTAAAAGTATGCCCTACACTGCCGACGCACAGAAAAGTTGACTTAACTTAAATCACACCACATCCTTGGCAGAGCTGTGAAAGGAACCGGGGAGACCTGGGGATGGAACCTCTCGTCTCCTCTGTCTGCGGGGTTTTAGCAGCCTCACAGTCAGCTAGGAGACAGATTTCATCAGCACAGAAGTGCCACTGGACTCTGCTAATAAACAGCTTTATGCTGTCTCCCTTACAAGATCTAGCATATGATACAGCTATAAATAGGGCTGAAAAGCAAAGCATGTTGGGTAGAGGATTTCAGTAATGCCAAGTGGCAGATTAAACGTAGGGCAAGTATACTGCAAAACAGTGATTTTGCCCCAGATGAGTCCAGAACTGCAGCACACAGTTTTCCCAATTCATACAGTTAAGGGCTCTGTGTGCCTCCCTCAGTACTGAGTTTTGTCTTAAAATTCAGATCGGTGGAAAATGCGAAGGCCGAAAAAAGGAACTGACGAGTATCTCCTCATGGAAAATGGAAAGCCCCGGTCTTGTAAAATTTCTGGTAAAAAAAAGGAAAAAAAGGGATTTGCAAGGCTAGACAACACAGACTTAAATCTGAATCAAAACTTGAGTGAGCAGGACTTGAAAGGGAGTTTGTTTCTTTTCTTTTTACTTTTTTTTTTTTTCCTCCTGGAGGGATCTTAGGTAAATAAAGCCTGGCAGGAACCCTCCTTCTTAAGAAACATGTTCTGAAGAAGGATGAAATCAACCGGTTGAGGTGCTCCTTACATCAGAGTTAGTCAAATTAGTTGAACCAGAAGCAATAGATTATCATACAGCTCCAAATTTCATTTGTGGTGTCTTTTGCCAGCCAGGTGACACCTGTCTTTGACATTCAGCAGCTTCACACAAGGCTCTAAAGAGAAATTAGCTTCCTTTCTTTCCTTTCTCTGGCCCAGGAAACTGTCTCCTCTTTTTTTTTCTTATTCCTAGTCTTTTTTTTTTCTGTCGCTAAAATTTCTGACTCACAGCACATGGAGATGGTATTAGTCACAAGCTATTTCCTGTTTTCCAGATAACCTCACAGGCTGGGGCTTCACAGTCAACAGCACAACCAGGTGGAGTGCAAGGTAGATGAGAACCAAGCACTGGCAATTGCCACGCAGGCATAAAACCTGCGCATAGCTGATTGTTTATCCTCACAGGCATCTTTTTTGTTGTTGTTGTTTTCTATAAAGGAAGGGCATTATTTTAAAGTTTTTTATCTTCATATATTTGTCTCCTGTGAGTTTTCCCAGACCAACGCATCAAACATGTCATTACTTGTCCTGCTCTCAGTACAAATTTGATTGTTAGCCTTTCAAGGCAAAGCTCTTGCCTTGTTGCAAACTTGTCAAATGCCAACTGAGAGGACCATGCCAGAAAACCAGGAAAGGTTCAAAATAACTTACTGCATTCAGGGCACCAGGCTGTTTTGTCCCACCATTTTCTTATGGCATGTTCGCTCCGCAAATGCCAACACAGAGGGGAGACATACCCCAGTTCAATGAGTTGTACTGTCCAGCCTGCTTCAGCCCGTGGTGCGGCTGTGCCTTTAGCTGTTGCCTCCTAAAAAGCAGATCCATTTGGTGTCAGTTCAGCAGGCAGAAAGCAGAGAATTACATCTCCCTCATCAAGAAGCCTGCCCGGTTCAGGGAGGCCCCTGGAATGGAGTAAGGCAGCAGTCAGAATTGCCCTAAAATGGGTCCCTACGTTCCCCATCTGTACAGGATTTGATAGGCGCCATGTGAATATTTCACTGAAGTGACCGGACCCACCCACCTCCACCTCCCTTCTGCTGCTCTGCCCTCCCAGCTCAGCTCCAACTTTGTGTGCTGAGCAGCTCAGGCTCAGCCAGGACTGGCAGTGCCACAGAGGCGTGATCGCACCTCAGGCAGACATCTCAGCCTCGCTCAGGTGCAACCAACGTGAAATCATGGCTCCGCGAGCTCCTGCTGCTGACCCAGGCAGGCGTGTGCAACCTATATTGAAATGGAGGGTGTCACACTTACCAATGACAAAGATGGCAAAATTAAAGCTCACTCAGGAACAGGGCTGGAATGGCACCTCCGAATTGCGCTATGAGCTATCCTTAGGCATGTGGGATAGATGTTGCCCCTGATTTATTACTGTGCATGTTGATAGCAAGTTTGTAGTACTTCCTTTCCAAAATGCGTTAATTTTCTAAAGTGTATTGGAACATGTGTCCCCACCCTTGGTAATGCAGCTAGCTCGGGGGGAGAAAATGGTTGCTGTTTTAAAGCAAACTGTAGCATTAAGCAACTATCTCGGATAAGAAGACAAGAAGACTTTACCTAAAAGGAACTGCAGGAGATCTGAAAGCAGAAAGCAATTATGCAAATTGCAATTGGAACAGGATTACTCAGGCTAGAGCCATTTACTTTAGCAAAGCGTGCCATGGGTTTTAATGGTATGAGTGTGCCAGGGGGAGTGGGGCTGGCCGTACCTGGGATTTGCCACTGCCTGTACCTGGGAGATGCCACCGCTGGCAGCACAGCAGCCTCAATGCCACTGAAGAGCATGAGTTGGCACCAGCTCAGGCTCCACTGGACAGATCAGCATCAGTACCATGGAGTGCCTGTGGTCCCCATCCCCATCTCCTACTTCATGATGCTAAGGGGACTGAAGGACAAAGGAGACTTTGGCTTAGCATGCAGGACAAGAAAGGGTATGGTAAGCAGGAAAAGAAAACCAGGTGAACTGCTGCTGAACGAGCTGGAACTTAGCTTAGTTGTTTGGAAGGAAGGTCTCAAAAGTGTTTTCATGACTGTGCCCGGACAGATTTAAAGGGCATTGCACCACCCGAGTCTGTCCAAATGCAAATGTGCTGCTATATATGGAGGAATAGGCTACACTGGGAAACAGATTTCTTACTAGGAGGAAAACATGCTTGTGGTTGTCATCTCTGGATGTTGTTCTTGGTATATCTCATTCCTCCAGTATTCCCATAGCTGCCAACCTGGGGATTCAGCCATGCTGATGAACTCTCTTCCCAAACATTTTTGGGCTTTGAAGAAAAAAATGAAAACCAATGAAAGGTGACTTCGTAACTACCTTAAAATGGAAGGAATGGATAGCAACTCCTTAAGCTCATAAATATGGGATAGTACGTGCTGAAAGTAATTGTTATCATCATATGTGGTTAAAATTAGTCACGAGCAAGTTAAAACTAAGCATTACATCCAGGTTCATTGCTGAAATGCCCTTGCTACTGTGTAAAGTGCAGAATGAAATAGGAAGAACAGGACAAAACTCCCCCAGTGGGTTTTGGCTTTTTTTATCAATGCTAACAGAGCAGGGAGTTTCACATTCAGACATCAGTAAAGGTCAGTGAAACTTCAGCTTCTGGTCTCAGCCAGAAGTAGGAAAAACAAAACAAAGATTTTCAAATCTCAAAATGCTAATGACACTTGGGCTGTTTGAGCCATCTATTACTGTCTCTGTGCTTTAAATCATTTTCCAGAAGTTACAGAGCTCAGTCCTTTGGATACCAGTTGCAAAAGAGAGAACCTAATCATTAGAGAACAGGAAGAGGACTAACTTTTTTTTTGCTGGTCCAAGCCCTCCCACCTGTGTTCTTTGTGATCTTCAACAAATGACTGATACTTAAGATTTCAGTTGTCATATACTTCTGTGTTCATGAGTTGCCTTTGCTGCACGGAGCTCTGCACATGCTATGGGACATTTGCTCTCATGTCCTCCGATCGATCTGAATACACCTAAGTCTGAACATACTTTTTAAAATGGAGATTATAAAGTGTTTCTCTGCCAAATTTTTACTAACTTAAAAGAGGTACAATTATACCTTACCTTTGCACTGGGAAGGGGAGTTACAAAGCTTGATTCTGCAGCGTTTTGAGTAGGATCCTTGGAAAAATCTCTGGATTCTGAATGGAAATTACTATAGGAGCTTTTCTAAATCCTTTTGCTGTAAAAGAATGACTTGCACATAACCAAAGCCTCTTAAACACACAGACTGGCTGCCATAAGAAGACTCCTTTAACCTTCTAGTTTCATACCCTGTTCAGTAATGGACAAGCTAAACCCCCAAATTATGAATCCGGTGTAACAGAGACTGCTAATTATGTATGGGTGCATGTCAGCTGGGATTGAAAAGAAAACAAAACCCCACCACAAACATGACCCCCTTCAGTCCTCTCCTGACAGAAAGTTTTGTCCTAAATGAGGACCGCTTCCCCAGCTTACTTAATGACTCCCACACAACCAAGGAAAATCGTTGAGGTTTTGTGATAAGTTTCCTCCTAGTGTTCCCCCCACTGAAAACCAGTGTTTACAGCCTAAGGAGTTGGCACCATTTTTTTCTCTGGTGTCACCAGTTACGATTCTGTCACAATGGAAGCACAGAGTGTAGCCTCTGTACTGAGTCAGGGTAAAAAATAATCAGAGAGGGTAGATAAAGCCTCCTTCTTAACCTTCCCAAGAAAAACTGAGACCCCCTTCGGAAAGACTTTCACATCTCTGGATGCTGTCTGTGACACTCTGGTTGTGGCAAAGGTCTTCTCCTCTGAGAGACAAACTCACAAACCTAGCAAGTGAAGCAACATCCAGTGCAAAAATGGTCAGTGTGACGGACAATTTCAGAGTGGCAGTAAAGCTACTAGTTTTGAAGCTAGTAATCTGAAGTTGTACATTGCAATTACATAAGTGAGAAAAATGTTATTCTCTATTTCCAAAAATAATCTTTTGATACATGGGGTTAGGTTGGTGTAGTCCTAAATCTCCATGAATGTAGTTGTAATTCCTGTTTAATAAAACTCCAGAGGTGATCTCTTTTTATCAGGCTATCATCTGTAATTAAGGCATTTAATATTCAAACCCTTTGATGTCATGTCATCTTTGAAACATAAATAAGAAGTTTGTCTCCATCTTAGAAATTAAGATAAATGAGTTGGAAGGGCAAGTCCCCAAAGATACTTTTAAAAGCTATTTGGATATTTTAATAGCTACCAGAAAATAACAACAATAATATTAAAAAAACATGCTGGTAGAAAGCTTAAAACAGAGCCTTATAGGAAGTGAGCAATATGACTTACATCTCAGCTGACAAACCTGGACATAATCAGGTTTACTACTGTTTGTTGTTGGGTATTTTGGTCCAGGCGATTTGTTTGTAGTGAGAATCTCAAAGCACGTAAATTAATTCCCAGTCACCCTCCCTATTGCTATCAGATAGAAAAGCAAGTCCTGGCACCCCAGGAAGCTGTGCCGAGGGCCTGATGCACTGAGATATGGAGGACACCTCATGTTACACTTCCTTCTCTGCCCCAACACTTAATAAGAAAATCAGTGGGAATGTGGCAACCACCTGGTGGGGCATCTGCCCCATGTGCTGGGTTTGGATGAAACTCCAAATGGGATGTCTGCAAAAAAAGGGACCCTCTCTGTCCAGGCTTGGGCAAAGCAAGGGGCTGGGTATGAGGTCAGCCCGTCACCTAACCTGTGGGGAGCAGTGCATCAGGGAATGCCCTCCTCAATTCATTTTCTCTCCTCACCTGCACTGGTGGAGTAAGTCTCACCTAGGTCAAACTGGAAATCTCTATCAGAACACCCGGGGCTCCAGACCTCAGTCTACTTCCTAATCTTATGGCTTAGCCACATGATTATCCTTCACCCACACTCAGAGGCACTAAAGGATGTGCAATTTTTTTCTGCCATCACTCTTCCCTTCAAACTTGTCAGAAATCTCTCACTCGTTCTTCTGGCATGACGCCCACTTCCACTCTCTTTATCCCTCTGCCGGCATCCCTGGCTCTCCGCCAGCTTAGATGTGAGCTCTCCTTCTGTCTGCTTATAATTAGAATGTGCACACACTGAAGTTTGTTTTATTCCCAAGGTCTTATTGGTGGGTTAGAGGGAGCAACATGTAGGAGGGCAATCGCACAAATCCTGTTATTTGTAGGTTCAGAGTGGTGCATGGGAGGAAGATACAGAAATCCCATTAGTCATTAATAAGACTTTAGGGCAGATTCCTTAGGCAAGG